>NC_139219.1:95514032-95711532 GCF_055691185.1 Crinia signifera
CGACTTGACAAAGGGTACTGGCAGATATTCTTAACTGATGCTACTAAATGGCATCTTCCCAGATAGGTAATGCAAATAAAGTAAGGTAAGGTATAGTCTCCACCTGACAAACTGGTAGCTTCACAAGGATGGTTAAAGCTAAGAGGTAAGGAATGGGACGGGACAGCATGGACATACCTAACATGGATATAAAACAGCAGGGTTGTGGCTGAAAAGAATCCAGGCCAGGTCCTCTGTTCGGGAAAGTTTAAAAAACAACCGTTATGATTGCAGGCCCCTGTCAGCTTGTTTCGAAAAGGTATCAGACAGAAGGAACAGGGCACTTACTGGTGTACTAGTCTCTGGTTATAAGCCAGGGGTTGGCTGTTGTTAGGGGACCTGGACCTCAGGATTTTCTGAATGTATATCGCTGTTTGCAAAGTTCTGCTCAGGATTGTTTCACTGTGACATGTACCTGCTTGTTCTACAATGATCTGTGAACTGCCTCTCTAGGAAAACTGGAATAAATAAACCTTTTGCGTGGTGTGTGTGACCTTCCATGAAAAAAGAAGAACCCCTGTTTTTCACTTAAATAACTTAAAAGTGACCAAAGTAAGTGACATCCATTATTTTTTTATTCCATATTTTATAGAAATCATTCCATACTGTAGCTATCCAATAGGATTCAGGTCAGGGCTCATAAAAGGCCACTTCATAACGTTCATTTCTTATAGATTCTTTGGTGATTTATCTGTGTGTTATGCGGAGCAGTAGGTTCCATTGCAAAATGCGTTGATGGTCTGTAATCTGAATACTTACTGGGTCCGTCACAGAATCGAGGCACCCTGTTCCAGAAGCAGCAGTGGCATTAGAACATACTTGCTGCTAGCCATGGCAACTGAAGTGTCCTTTGCGGCAAATGTTCAGTATGGTACATAAAGGGCCTGCAATAGAAATATTGGGGCCCCATACACTAATCTCTGGGGCCCCCATACCTCCCTATATACCCTCACTGTGCCGCGACACTGCACCCCTGTGAGCTGTCGCCTCCCAGCCTGTTTAGGCACTAAGGGGTGTGCGGTAACAAGATGAGTGGGGACAAGGAGCATGGGGTGACGGGCTGTGAGTAGGAAGGTGACCGTAGCATGCGTGGGGTGATGGGATGAGTGGGGATAAGGAGTGTGGGGTGAGCGGCAATATGCTCTGGGGCCCCTCAGATTGCTGAGGCCCATCACAACTGTCGGTACTTGTGTATTATCACGACGCCCACATTTTCCATCGTAGGGCATTGTACAACCAAAAAATCTCGTCGCATCGCATGCGATGTCATCGCATGCGATGTGACACAATTGGACCCAATTTTGAATCGTACAGGCACCCAGATGCCTGATTCCTATGTTAAATGCCCCCCCAGACCAGATTTTTGATTGTACACCCACCCTGATGGGTAATGACTATGTTAAATGCCCCCCCATTGTTAACGCCACCCCACTATCAACGCCAACCCGACCTTTTCATACCCCCACTATCCACGTCGGCATGGAGTTGATTTTATATAGTGTAGCAAGCGCAGCGAGCCACCGAGCCCGAAGCATGGTGAGCCCCGCGAGGGGACGCGGATGACTTCACATATATTCCGCGTCCCCTCGCCATGCTTCGGGCTCGGTGGCTCGCTGTGCTCGCCACACTATATAAAATCAACTCCACGCCGACGTGGATAGTGGGGGTATGAAAAGGTCAGGTTGGTGTTGATAGTGGGGTGGCGTTAACAATGAGGGGGCATTTAACATAGTCATTACCCATCAGGGTGGGTATACAATTAAAAATCGGGTCTGGGGGGGGCATTTAACATGGGAATAAGCACAAATCGGGCATGATCGCGTTGCATCGCATCGCATGCCATTATAATGGCATGCGATGCGACGCAATATTAAAATTGTATACTCATGCCCGGGGAAAGGCTCAAATCGGGTCCCATCGCATGGCACCGCATGGGCGCCGTGATAATACACAAGTACCCAACTGTCTCCCTTGCCCCCCCCCCCCCCTCTGTCGCCGGGCCTGGGTACATATGATGGTACCAAACATATGGGTGACTACTTCTTTTCTCCATTTATGAGACATTTGTAACGGTAATTCAGTACAGCAATTAGCTTGGAACATTATTATAATCCAACTGTTTATTATGATTTCTGTGGAGTACCAACACATATGTGTTTACAGCAGGCATGTTTAAACTATGGCCCTCCAGCTGTTGTGAAGCTACAAGTCCCATCATGCCTTGCCACAGTTTTGCTATTAGGGAATGTTAAACTATTGCAAGGCATGCTGGGATATGTAGTTTCACAACTGCTGGAGTGCCATAGGTTGGACATGCCTAGTGTACAGTATATACCTATAATGTCAGGAGTAATTACTAATGTATCCTGGATGCAAATACTATTTTTAGATTTTGTTATTTGAATATTGAAACTCAAGGGGCTGGGGTGCCACTGGTTCCTAATCTAATAAAGGGCCAGATTGTATAATGAGAAAAATATAAATAATTAATAAAATATTAATAGTACCAAATAAATCAGTTGATGCTAATATCTTGCAATATGAATGGTATGGTTCATCTGAGGTCAGTATTATAAAAACAAGAAAGAAATCACCAGTGACTCCATTAAAATACTGAATGAATTTTCAATAATACTGTATTCAGCTTGATCCACATTCCCCCCCCCCCCCCCCCCTAAAAGAAAATAAATATTACTATCACATACCTTTTCTCAGCTACAGTATACTTTTTTCTTTAAGTGTCAGTAAAATAATCACCTGAAAACAAAATCAACAAATTTGAGGGATTCAAAAAATGTACTTTTAAATAAATATTTAAGCACATGTTCTATAACAGTTGAATATTTTTTTTTACCCACCTTCTAATATTTCATTTGGTGATGCCTTCCTACAGGCCTGTTAAAACTGATGGAAGGAAGAAACCCTTGATTAAAAATTGGCAACCTCTAATTTTAGTGATGTGGAAACTGTTCTGAATAAGCTGGCTGTTGTGTTTTATTATGTGCAGCATTGTCAGAATCTGAGCTATACGTTTGTATTCAGTACTAAAGCTATCGAGAATCAATGAATTATATAGCTCAGTCCAAAAAATGTGTCTCTAGGTTGCTGTTTTTACCGGTGTGTGACTGATTTACAGCTTATTAAATATGTAAACAAAGGATTTAAAGAATGAATGTCCACTGCACATGTTTTATACCTGCAGAGAATAACCCCGAGCCATATATATTTATGGAATGTGGGAACATCATAAATTCAGATAATAAAACATGTCACATTTTTTATTAATAGAATAAAATATAATTTGTGAGGGGATGGTGATCTAGTGAGATGGACAATATAATGTTATTTACTGTAGTTGTTAAAGTGGTATAATTTGCATTCATTCAATTTGTATGCTTTGTAATTAGATATCTATAAACAGGGAAGGGTAATGACGGCAAACTGAGCAACTTGTCTAAAGTACAGTATGTGACTTCAGTGACAGATTATAGGAATTTTATGTACAAAATGTTAATTTCATAGATTCTATCTTTTTGACATGTTTAATAATGATGTTAAAGACTTATGCACCCCCTCACACTTTTCCATAGCTTGATCTACAAATAGAACCACAAAATATATTTTGTGGTTCTATTAATAACACTGTAGGTTTGCATGGACAATGGGCAGAATTTTTATAGGAAATTAGGTTGAAAACAGTATCATTCAGATTGGTGCAAATCTTCATCTGTTTTTCCAGTGGGTTTTTTTTCCCCACCAGATTCTTGGATGAGAATGTGGATTATCTAAACATGTCTCTCTATTGTATGGTAGGATGCTAACTGTATTCTTTAGGAGTAACTGGGATGCTATATGTATTGTACATTGGATAAAATGCTCTTTGCACTGTTTGATTTTCACTGGCTTGCTCTCTGTATTGTAAGTTAGTTGCTGGGATGTTCTCTGTTTGGGTGCCGGATGACTGTCTGCTGGTCAGGTTCCCGGTGGTCAGTATACCTACTGTCGAAGAGTTGGGATTCTGACCAACAGGGGCTATTCTCCCTTATAGGGGTCCATGACCCCCATAGAGGGAGAATAGAACCTGTGGCAAGCAAAGTGAGCCTCTGAGCCCACAAGGGGCTTTTTTGCACTTGCTGCACAGGCGGACGGGATTCTGATGACGGGATACTGACCATTGGGATCCCAACCATCATCCAGTCATACCACACCCCTTTGTACTCTATGCCAGTCACTGAGTTGAATGTTGTATTGTATGACTTCCTCTAGGATGCTCTATGTCTAAGTATGACAGTCACTGGATGCTCTCTATATTGTATATATAAGGAATGCTTTCTGTATTATATGGGTTCACTAAGATTATCTTACCGTCTTGTAAACGAATTATTCAGCCAGCGCTGGCACTTATATTATTTCCTCTTTGCAATCTGGTGGGACTGCCATGATATAGCTTCCTATGCATATGTACCTGTCCTATTATACATTCTCCTACCTCTTTTTTGGTCTATTACAACACAGTTTGTTTTATCACTGTTGTTTCCAATTGTAAAGTGCAATGGAATATGCTGTGCTATATAAGAAACTGTAAATAAATATCTCAATTGTATATTGGCCAATATACTGCTCTCTATATTGTATGGTCTAACATAGAATAAATAACAAAAATAGAGTACGGTACGGCTCCCACGATAATTAGTCGCCCGATTTATGATCGCATTGCATACCATACACCCGATGGCATGCGATGCAATGCGATGCAATTTTTCCCCATATACTATATTAAATAGTATAAGCACCCTAATGGGTGCTTTTAAGCACCCTAATGGGTGCTTACAATGTTAAATGCACCCCCACGCCACCCCCCAAGTATAAACGTGAACCCGAAGAGTGGCGAGCGCAGCGAGCCCTCGAGGTGCGGCAGTACAGGTCCTATGACCTTTTCATACCCTCACTATCCACGTCAGCGTGGAGTTGACTTTATATAGTGTGGCGAGCGCATCGAGCCACCGAGCCCAAAGCGTGGCAAACGGACGGTATACCTGTGAAGCTCTGCGCGGCCGCTCGCCACGCTTCCGGCTCGGTGGCTTGCTGCGCTCGCTACGCTTCGGGCTCGGTGGCTTGCTGCGCTCGCCACACTATATAAAATCAACTCCACGCTGACGTGGATAGTGGGGGTATGAAAAGGTCGTAGGACGCGTACCGCCGCCCCTCGCGGGCTCGCTGCGCTCGCCACGCTTCAGGTTCACGTTTATACTTGGGGGGTGGCGTGGGGGTGCATTTAACATTGTAAGCACCCATTAGGGTGCTTATACAAGTTATAATCGCATCCCATCGCATTGTATGGCATTGTATGCCATATACAATGCCATACAATTTTAAAATTGTATGACATTGTGGAACATCGCACGATATCGCATCGCATACCATCGTATGCGATATGGTCTTCGATGCGATGGGCGCCGTGATAGTACAAATAAAGAGCGCCACAGTTCTATACACATTACAGCTTGAATATAAGTAGTGAGGACTCAATCAACATACTATAAGAGGCTTGAGGCCAATGATGGAGATGAGTAGGCGGATAAAGATGGTCACTGAGTCTTTGAGTATAGGAGAGCTGTGAGTGAAATGTGAAGAGAAGAGGGCTTTGCCAACAGGAGGGAAGAGGGCCCTGCTCGGAGGAGCCTGCAATCTAGTAGGAAGGGGAGACAGACAGATTACAAGAGGTGCGAGCAAGTGGGTGGTGGCTAGATAGCAGGATTTAAACAGGCAAGGGGTTGGAGAACCAGCTAGTTTATGCAGTGGAAGGGTACGCTTTGATGAATAGGTGAGTTTTCAGTGCCCGTTTGAAGCTTTGCAAGGTCGGGGAGAGTCTAATGGAGATCCAAGATTCAAAACTGCAGGAAGACCTGAGCTCGGACTCTGTACTACTCGGAACCCCAAAGTTACTGAAAATGGATCTTTTGATCCCAAAAGATCAGGCGTGGTTGGTTTCCAGCTAAATCAGATCGCTAATCTCTAGATTATTCCAGAATCTTTTCAGAGGATTGTCTTTTAAATGTATGTACAGTATTGGATATCTCTCTACACACTGTATATTTGCTACACTCAGGGGCAGACTGGGAACTAAAAGTGGCCCTGGAAAATATTTTAGAAGTGGCCTCATGTGGGCGGCACCGAAACAAATGTAGAGGGGGCCAATACGTAAAATAAGCGGGGTTAATACATAACTACACCTGTGTGGAAGCTGTTGGTTTCAATATGCGGTTTCCTCCCACAATCCAAAAATATACAGTTAGGTTATTTGGCTCCCAACAAATTACCCTAGAATGTCTGTGTGTACGTGTACATGTGGTAGGGAGTATAGATTGTAAGCAGCACTGGGGCAGGGACTGATGTGAATGTTCAAATATTCTCTGTAAAGCGCTGCGGAATCTGTGTGCTGGTAATAAATAAATAATAAATATGCTTGGCAGTCTAGTGGCCCCCAGACCTTTAAGCGGCCCCCAGACCTGTGTAACTGGTAATAAATAAATAAATAAATAATAAATATGCTTGGCAGTCTAGTGGCCCCCAGTTCTTTAAGCGGCTGTGACAAACAACAAACCTCCACCTTTAAAATAATAAATGACTGAGACTGAACACAAGCCCCAAAACATTCATGGAACCGACAAACAATGTATTACCATAATCCCCAAATATCTCCACCACTCCCCCACTCCACCCTGTTTAGGTTTAGGCCCATGGGGGGGGGGGGGGGAGGGCTTATGGTTAGGCTGCGGGGAGGGTCAGGTTTAGAAATTTAGAAGGGTGTTAGGTTAGGCTGTGGGGCACTGGGGCTAGGTTTTGGCATCAGAGTGCAGGGGGTTAGTTTTAGGCACTAGCAGGGAGGCTTTGGGTTAAGGCTGTTCATGGGGAGAGTTACGTTTAGGCTGCTGGATAGGTCAGTTAGGGTTAGTCTTTGAGGCTGCAGTGTGTAAGAAAAAATTTAAAAATACATAAATAAATAAAAAAAAAGGCGTGAGGTCAAATGCTCAATCCTGGGATTGGCATCCCTATGTCCCATAGAAATCCCCACACCGTGGCCAACCCGCACATTTACATACATTAGCGAGCGGGCAGGCGGCCGGGAGTGGGTTTGGAGGTGCACAGTGCCTCCCGGCAAGTGCACCTCCTCCTTAGCAGACAGTGGGCAGAGGAGAAGAGGCGGGCGGGCGGAGGAGAAGAGTGGGCGGTGTGGCCTGCGCAGCGTGACCTCTACTGTCACGCTACACAGGCCACACGCCGGGGTCAGGATCCGGGAACAGCCGGGCAGCATCTGAGCGGGTGCTCAGACGCTGCCCAGCTGCCCGGGATTGGATACTCCAGGACTTTTTGAGGCCAAATCCTGGGATCCCATCGATCCCGATCCCGGGATTGGCCACCCTACTCACTCACCTTTTCCCCACTCTAGTAACTCACTCTGCACTGCGGTTCTGTCCAGCCTAACGGCTGCTGTGCCTCCAGCACATAACGAGCAGGGACAGCGTTGCGGGACTATCAAGGAGACAGAGGTCCTGAGAATGTGGCTGTTGCTGCCGGTGGCTGCTGTGCATTCAAATCACCTGCTTAGAAGAAGATAGCTTGCCTTCAACCACAGCGCTGGATTTGTAATAGAAAAAACTGATCAAAAATGAGTGAGGGGTTGGGGCATGTGCCTTTGTGCCCCCCCCCCCCCTAAATCCGCCACTGCAACTACTTACCATAGGACACTGCTGCCCGGAGGTGGGACAGTAAAAAAGACAGTCTTTGGGAGGTATGCATGACTCAGATTTCTTCTCCTTGTTATGAAATGTGATCGCTACTCCTATTAAAGATAACTTGTTGCAATCACAAATACAGACTTGGCAAATGCGCATTGTGTACTGTACGCATGGGTTGTGTACCGATAACTGCTCATTGTGATACAATTTGCAGTTGCACCTGATGGTAAATGAGGGCCTAAATCTGTATCTGAGAGAGTTAAATGTGTTTTTAATTTTTAAATCTTAAACTTATGTCATGCTAAATTATGTATTTGGTCATGATATTATCCAGATATTTTTGTCTTATTACAATATTATTGTTTCTCGGAAATATTGTGTACAGAGATTTTTATTCCAGCAAAAAATTTACTTTTCTAATCCTCCTCATCATGTCTCAGGGACATTGCCTCAATCAGTCAGTACTGCATGGACTTTTGTCCTGGATACAGACAGACAATAGGGCCTCCTCTGCAGCTGCAAACTAGTGTATAACTGTTTATAGATGTCTTCAACAAAATGGACACCACCCTGGAGGAGACAAAACAACCTACATTATGGATTATCAAATACAGAGGAACACAAAGAAGCAGGACAGATTAACAGTAGTCAAAAATAAGGCAAAACTATGTCTCCAGAATCACGACAGACCACATATCACACTGGCAAACTTTGGCTGTCTGACAGCACAGATGCAAGATTAAAAATAGTGACAGTGTGGTCTTGTATGAAAGGGGCCTATCTCCTGGACCCACCTAACAAACCTGGTAGTTCCATTCCTGCAGCCCTCCACCCTCTTCCATACACTTAAATTGGTGCCTATCTCCTTCATGGTGTTACAATAATCTGCGGTGAATTCAGAATTAACCCTCACTCTGCTGGCATGTCTGTAAGGTTTTGATTACAGCCTGAATTGTGCTCCTGTGGCCAAGGTGGCAAAGCCACAGAACCTGAGCCTGACCCTGACTTTTGCTATACCCTGAGTCCGCTGGTACCTGCGGAGGTCTTAAACGTCGCCACTAATAGCCGCCTTTCCAGGGCAGAGTAGCTCCACCCCATACTCGGAAGTCCCAACCGAGTCAGGGTACTAGAAAGAGGATACACTGACCAGACAACACAAAGATAAACTAGGCTCTGCACATGAACATAAACTTTTGCATGCAACCTTGCAGACAAGGACTGAGCACAGGATTTGTGGCCTTTACCACTATAATGTGAATCCTTCGCAATAAAACAAAACAAGTACTATAAACAAGGTATTGCATATAGGTCTGCAACCTAACCGCCTCCAGGCTCTGCAATGTGGGTGCCGGACGGGGTCCCGACAGTCGGGATCCCGACAGTCATTTATCCGACGCCGGGATCTCAACTGTTAAAATACAGATGCATGGGTTCCCGACGGCCACCTGCTATTCTCCCTCATGGGGGTCCACGACCCCAATAGAGGAAGAATAGAATAGGTGGCGAGCGTAGTGTGCCACCGTGCCCACAGCATGGCGAGTGCAGCGAGCCAGTCGGGATCCCAACGACGGGCTAATGACTGTCGGGGTCCCGACTGTCGGAACCCTGTACCACACCCCTGCAATGTTTATATGGCATTAGCAGCTATAAATGATCTGCACCTCCCCAGGTAATCTGCAGTATATGGACCAAATCAATGCCACAAGATGCCACTGATGGTGATGTCACGGTACACTGTGTACTGACACATGGATGACGGGCTCTTAGGGTCTTTTTACATTTGTTATACAAAATAATAATTAAAACCAGTCCAGTCCAATCTTTTATCACACACTATTTTGCCAAAAATATAATGAGAAAAGTATGCACACATTTCCCTTCTAGAAAATACAGCCCAAATGCCAAGTCACAAAAATGACATTTAACATTCTGACTTCTGAAAAGTAAAATAAAATGAGCAGGCAACACATTAAAGCCTATAAGTTAAATCAGTAATGTCATTTCCTGCACGGTGCCCTGCGGTGCTACAGAGAGTTTCCAGAAATGGATTTTATTTCAGTATTCTTAGTAATAACAATGTTTTTTGCAAGTCAACTAGAAATATTGAAGCTATTCGTTGGCAAATGGTCAATGGGCATAATTTATTATGTTCCAGGTTAAAAATATGACCTTTGTGCTGGCTGCAACAATATTGCAAGATATGTTCCATCATGGTCATAAAGAAAGCTATGGGCAGGATTGTCTTTCCTAATGATTTAAGTCATAACTTGGCATCTATAGATTACGTTTCCTTAAGGCATTTTGTAACCGAGCTGTTCTATCAGTATGGTGGATATGTATGTCATTATTAATTCAGCATTCTTCAGTGATAGAGAATCAGTTCAAGATACAGAAATATCATTTTTTTGGGTTAAACCGCTTAATTTGAATGCAATAATCGAAACAATCCAAAGAAAATTTCCTTTAAGTAGTTGCCAATGAATTCAACATTACGAATCAGCAATTTATTTTGTGACTGAAGTTTATTCAGGGGTCGACTTTCAAAGCCAATTTTTGAAGGTTAAATAAGGAAAAAAGACTTTTGGGAAACAGGATTAAAGTGTACTTTACACAAGCAATTTTATACAAGTTAATCTGTAAAGAGAAGGATTTTTTAAGTCAACGTGACAATTTATTTATATTTTCATTTGATGAAAGTTAGTGTGACTTTCCATTAGACACAACTAAACCCTTCCTCTATTTACTAAGTATAAACACTAACCCTAAAGTCCTTGGCTTTTGGAAATGTCAGATATTTATATAATACATTCTCTGTTTTACTTCACATGTGGATTACACAACAGCTCCCTGTGTTCATATTATGTCTTTCTATATGTGTGGTCTCTGCATAAACAATGACACAATGACTGTTTATTTTGATTAGTTAAAAAGTGGGGTATTAGATCCTTAATGATAACTTCATTTATGTGTAAATAAAAGACAACTCTCCAGTTCAGCATGGCTGATACAGTAACATGATGCAACCAGGGGAACTCAGGACCATTGATGCTTTACTGAAAATAATAATCTCCATGACGTAACCTGTCACTTATACAAATATCATTACATAGCCTGCTTTCAAGCTAACATTTTACCCACTGGAAATATTGTGCATTATTTGAGAAACTGTGACTGAAGATGGAATTTCATATACGGCACAGATGAACTAAGCTTTAAAAGTGATCAAATGGAGAGTGATAAGCAACCAATCAGGTCCTACCTGACCTTTTTTAAACACAGTCTTTGACACGGCAGGCAGGAGCTGAATCCAATTACAAATTTGATGTACCCCTAAGTTACCTTGTTTAATAACCTTTTATGAGGCATCCCTTTACTGACTTCCTCATAGAAGCAAATGAATTACTGGCAGACAGCAGGGTAGAATGTCTTTGATTATTTGTTTATTAACAGTGTTTTACCCTTGTTAAAGTGCAAGGGTAATTTAAGAAGTAGTTAATTGAGAGGTTTATAAAAAAAGTTTTGGGGGATTTTAGAATACTGTGTAATGTTGCTGCTGGAACGCACTGCTATATTGAGCGGAACTGCGCATGTACCAAAATTGACCTGCAGAAAGTTTGGAAGCACAACCATTATTCAATTTTTAGTGCATGTGTTAGAAGTCACTATACATATGACCCTTAGAGTCTTGCTCATTATTTTAGGGCAGGAACTAACGCATGCAAAAGAACACCCACAGATCACCAACATCATCGCACTTTGGGTCACCATGTAGAGCCTCTGTAGATGCGCAGGCTCAGCTGATCTCCTGGGACACATACAGTAGGCCTCTCCAGTAGCAAGTGTGATCACAGCTGCCAATGTATGCACACTCAGAAAATGCCGTATGAGCAGCCATGACAGGTCTGCATTTGTCCGACCTATGCCCATTACCACCCCCCAAATGCTGACTGTCACTCACTTTGCAACTAATATCTCACTATGGCCACTCTTGAATCACCTGCTGTGTGTGCACACTGAGGCGCATGCGCAGTGTGAAAACATTGATCATAGCGATTTGCTTCTGCACCTAAATGACCGGCTTAATGTTTATTATTACAGTTAAAACATCTAATACTCATTTACTAATCTTGATTTAATTTTCTTTTTATCTATAGATATAGGATTATTTGGATGTGCCATGTCTCATTTGATATATCGGTGCATCGACAGAGGATCACACTCGTGTTTGTCTTTATTGCTAGTGTTATGTGACATTTTGTGGACAACCAGTTGGTTGCTGCTCACTGAAGGACTATAATATCCTCTTACTACCATGGGGAAATAAAGTAAATATAGTCCTCCTTCCCTTGGATAAAGGTTAAGTCTTTCTGGCCTTCAGACCAGAGGAAACAAAGTACAAGCAGATCCTCTGCTGTGTAACTTAAGGCTCCTGACATCAGACAGCCAGTCTAGTATTTAAAGGAAGTCAGTCAATTATTCAGCATTTGACTATTGTGGAATGTTTCCTTGATTAACTGTTTAGTATGTTTAGTAAAGCATTGCTATCTAGTCCTTGTTGTTACAGCCCTGTCTGTACCTCAACAATACTTGGATAAAGAACTAGCACTTACAGTAACTTACATTCGCTGCAGTCTAAAGAGTTCAACATCATTAACAGGAAAATATCATTGCCAGCCTTGCCAGCCTATCACCTCTATCTTCACAGCTGTAGTTATTTTCTCCTGCCCCCATCCCCCCCTCCCCTCCACTGCATTACATATCCTGCCTGTATTTCTCCCCACCTTACATTACCTGTCTGTGTTTTTTTTCCCCTCTCAGTCCATCCCCTTTATGTGTCATCCCCTATTAAGTCCATCTTCTACATGTTTGTGTGTCTTTCCAACCCCATGTGTCGCTGTACTCCGTTGTTTGTGCGCTCCAGTTTTGGCACACATCTACTCCCTACTCGTCTACATTTAATGTCTTCTCTCCAGGAGAAGTACAGGGTACAGAGAGAAGATGCTGCTTACCAGTGAGGAGGCAGAGCCGAGCTACACATCTCTTGGTCCCAAATTCTGAGGCTGCCAGGAAGGAGTGGGAATATTGTGTCATTTTGCTCTACCCCTACATATGGTACTGCAGTTCCCTGTATGATCACCTGAACCAGCCTGCTTTACTATTAATTGGGTGGGATGCAGGAAATCTGGAAATCTTCTGTGGGTGCAGGAGGCTGCATGAAAAAAAACGAGAGTCTTCTGTCACTGGTGGGGAAAGTAAGCAATTATAATCTACTCCTTGCATATTTATTATGTTGGGCTCTACTTTTGATTGTGCACTAGGGAAGCCAATCCTGGGATTCCTGGGATTAAATTGTACTTTTTGAAGTCTGATCTCCTTCCTCCCCCTTTTTTGCATTCTTTCTTCTTAATCTACCCCTGACATCTCACCCCCATTATCTTTAACTGGCTTTAGTCACTCAGCACTGGTGAGAAGGAGCTTCTCTCATCAGTGGGCTCTTTGTCTGCTCCACTCCCTCATCATCTGCATACTGCACCTCCTGTACGGCAGGATGTATTGCACATGCAAAAGATCCACCGCTTATTGGGTACATACCGCCATACATACTGCCATTAATAGCATCAATATATACCTAATAATAATAATAATAATAATAATAATAATAATAATAATAATAATAAGAATCACGAAAGACAGCTTTCCCAATTAGAGCTGATCTTTACAAATACTGGACTACCAGGTTTGGGACCCAAGAGTCCTTCTGAGCATTCACAAAAAGACATTGGGCCAGATTCTCTAAGCTTCAATAGTGATAAAACGGAGAGTGATAAACAGCCAGCCAATCAGCTCCTGTCTGACCTTTTTTAAAAATACAATCTGTGACATGGCAGGTAGGAGCTGATTGGCTGGCTGTTTATCACTCTCCAGTTTATCACTTTTGAAATTTAGAGAATCTAGCCCATAGGCACCACAATGTTTTGCTAGGAGAGATCTGATTGGATCCTTCTTAGAGACAAATGTAAAAAGAAGCTGATAAGATTCTATTGGGTAATGCCAACTTAAGATGGGAATGTGGACAAAACCCAGGCGCTGTTGAAGGACAGATAATTATAATTGGTGTCTATATTTAATGTATCAACCCATCTGCTGCATGTGTAATAGAGCCTACCACAGCTCTATAGAAACATGTAGAAAATACAAAATAACTTTTTGCACTGCGCTGGTGGACTGATATATGATTATAATTAACCACACGCTGGACCAGGGGCGTAACTAAATATTCATAGGCCCCATAGTAAAAGTTTGTATGGGCTCCCTATTGAGCAACTGATGGTGATAAATGTATGTAAAATATGTTACTTATACAGTAAAGATGGGCCCCCTTCAGCTCTGGGCCCCATAGCAGCTGCACCCCTTGCACCTATGGTAGTTACACCCTTGACAAGGACACAGGACACACTGTGTTGTTTAAAATCTATATCCCTTTATAAATTCATTATCATCAAATATAATTTTATGAAGTGATATAGTGAGTACAGTGTGTACTGTGTCCTTGTGATCAGCGTGTGGTAAATTATAATCACAGATCAGCCCACCAGTGCAGTGTAAAAAGTTACTTTGTATTTTCTGAGTATTGGTTACATTTCCTACCTTTTGTACATCCTTTGCACAGTATATCCCGGCTGGCAGGGCAGGTAGGTGATTAAGGTTGAGGTTCCTTTGGGAAGCTGCTCTATCTATGGGCCAGTAGAAAAGCTGTAGTGGTTGGGATGCCGCGGCTCTCAGTGACTAAATCACTAAAATTGTGTTGCACAGTGACAATGTCAATGCAAAGTGCACTCCCGAGGGATGAGACAACTGCATCATGGAACTCTATTCTATGGGCAGCTGGCAGAGCCTTAGAGGACCCGGTATTTTGTCAGGGGTATGGGTTTTTCATTTGGTTGACATACATTGGGTCGACCACTGAAGGTAGACAGCCCTTTGGTGGCAGACCAAAGGTCGCTTTTACACCTCATTTCTCCTGGTAGCTCACTAATCTCCAAATGGGTAAATAAATCAGAAGCCACTTCTGTAAGCGTTGGAGAAACAGTTGTGCCATCAGCACTTTGCACCATACTTGCCTACCCTCCCGGAATGGCCGGGAGGGTCCCGCAAATCGGGTCCCCCTCCCGGTCCCCCAGGAAGGGAGGCAAGTCTCCCGCATTTCCCTACAGCCCCG
Organism: Crinia signifera; assembly: GCF_055691185.1. Lineage (NCBI taxonomy): Eukaryota > Metazoa > Chordata > Amphibia > Anura > Myobatrachidae > Crinia > Crinia signifera. Next base: position 95,529,030 of record NC_139219.1, read on the forward strand.
GCTCCCCCTCTCCCCGCGGTCTAAAAACTATGACTTTCGCGGGTCCGCGGGGAGGGGGCGGGGCTAAATGACGCAATTCGCGGCATTTCGTGTCATTTTTAGCCCCTCCCCCCACCCACGGACCCGCAAATTGAGGCTTCAGCCCGTCATGGGGGAGGGGCTTGATGACATCACCCGTGTCCCGCCCCCAAAACGAAGCCTCTACCCGCCCCCTTTCACTCCTCTCCGGGCTTCTCCCGGAAAGGAGTATGCCAAAGTCGGCAAGTATGCTTTGCACCCACCACAAATCATACACACACACACACACAGATGTGCAAAGGATAATGATAATGGAAATGTCAGTTATGTGCACAGCTGTATGTTGCTGAGAAAATAATTATCCCCTTAGTGTTTCTTGTGTAAAGCCTTGTATAAAAGCTTACAGTATGATTTTCTGGTACAACCTTTGTAGTTCCGTTTCATCTGTGTTCCCCGGGCAGCCTGTAATTGCTCTGCTTAACAGGTGGATCTGATTAACTGACTTGTTCCTCTTCTCTGTCACTTTGTCTCTCTACTGTTGTTTATGGCATAAATTGTAGGTGAGGATCTCTCATCATAATACATACTGTGACTTACTGTCACCTTGCAGATGTTGAGAATAAGAATCCTGTAAGCTGTGCTTTGTTCACTACATCCAACTAAAACAATTTGGGAAGTTTTATTAGAGCATTTTTTACTTGGGATGTTCATAAAGGATTAGCAGCTGAATTATTTTAAATGGCCCCCAATTCCACAGCTCATACAGTATAATAACCATTATTTTAATGGTAGGCTATTTTGTAGAATGATTAAAATTATTGCTGGTTCATGTATCATCTCCTTGAAATATGTTTACATTCACACTATATTGTATTGTGACACTTTCAGACTTATACCCCTTTCACATTGCACTTGTAAGCCGGTACCAGCTGCAATGTGAAAGGTCCCTAGTCAATTTACCGGTTACAGGTTCTGAGATTTTTTTCCTGCAGTCTGAACGGCCCAGAACTGGTTTGAACTACACATGATAATCTGCACAAGGGTCATTGGTTGTCTCCCTGCATGTTGTCACCGCCCACAAGCAGGAATTGCAGTAGATAGAGTTTTATTGCAAAGAAGCCGTTTTTTTATGGGTGAAACAGGATGAATGTGAAAGGTACAAGGTACTTGTGTAGTTTCACGGCGCCACCGCGCGCACAGTGAAACTTTGAAACTTGGCAGTCTGCCAGACTCTGTGTTTACTGTGCGCGTGCCGCTCTAGCTGTTCTCAGTGCAGTGCGTGGCTGCTTTCCTTATGTAAGCTACGTTATCAGCGTAGCACTGGGCAGCAGCAGCGCACGCTGCCCAGCGCTGACAGGTCACTGTGGTATTTGTAGTTCCACAGTGAAATAGGCAGTCCTGCGTACCGCTGACAACCCGGCAATTTAGACGCTAAAGCGTCTAAATCCAGAGACTCCCTGAACCGGACACCCGGCAATTTAGAAGTCTAGATTTAGACGTCTAAATCCACACTCCCTGCGAACCGCTAAGATGGGGCATCTAAATTTAGACGCTAAAGCGTCTAAATTTAGTAGGGTCTAGGGGTACACTATTAAACCTGTTCACAATGACACTAGTCGACGTAACAGCTGTCGACCTTGTTAATTCAGCTATCCACGCTAACCCGAAGCGTGGCGAGCGCAGCGAGCCCGCGAGGGGCGGCGGTACGCGTCCTATGACCTTTTCATACCCCCACTATCCACGTCTGCATGGAGTTGATTTTATAAAGTGTGGCGAGCGCACGGAGCCCCGCGAGGGGACGCAGATACCTTCACAGGTATCCGCGTCCCCTCGCGGGCTTCACAGGTATCCACGTCCCCTCGCGGGGCTCACTGCACTCGCCACGCTTTGGGCTCGGTGGCTCGCTGCACTTGCCACACTTTATAAAATCAACTCCACGCCGACATGGATAGTGGGGGTATGAAAAGGTCGTAGGACGCGTACCGCCGCCCCTCGCGGGCTCGCTGCGTTCACTACGCTTTGGGTTGGCGTGGATAGCGGAATTAACAAGGTCGACAGCTGTTACGTCAACTAGTGTCATTGTGAACAGGTTTAATAGTGTACCCCTAGACCCTACTAAATTTAGATGCTTTAGCATCTAAATTTAGATGCCCCCATCTTAGTGGTTTGCAGGGAGTGTGGATTTAGATGCTTTAGCGTCTAAATCGCCGGGGTGTCCAGTTCAGGGAGTCTGGATTTAGACGCTTTGGCGTCTAAATTGCCGGGGTGTCCAGTTTACATGCCCCCATTGTCAGCGGTGCGCAGGACTGCCTATTTCACTGTGGAACTACAAGTAGTGACCTGTCAGCGCTGGGCAGCGTGCGCTGCTGTTGCCCAGCGCTACGCTGATAACGTAGCTTACATAAGGAAAGCAGCCACGCACTGCGCTGAGAACAGCTAGAGCGGCACGCGCACAGTAAACAGAGTGTCTGGCAGGCTGCCAAGTTTCAGACACAGACTGTGGGCGCGGTGGCGCCGTGAAACTACACAAGTACCGTATATAAACATTCTGTGCGTATACGTGTGATACCCTCACAGGTAAGTATCCTTTGCTTTACGGGTAAGTATTTTGTCTTCTTCACAGGTATTTTGTTATTAACAGACTTTAACAGTTCACCACAATAAGTTACACCAATACAACAATATAACGGTTTTATTTCACTGGAACTCAGCTTCCCTTGAGTATGAGGAAATTCAAGGTTAATCCGGCACCAATGTAACAATATATAGATATATGCAATAAAATCACTTTCCTTCTAACAGTGGTAAAGTATATTAACATCAATATCAATTCCTTAACTAATGCTACTATTTTGCAACAGGGCAAAACGATTGCTGCCTATGCACTTACAATGTATCAATAGCAATTACAATGTTAAACATTTCCACAACACTTTTCCTACTCTATGAGGCCTCTAATTACTCAATTAGGTTAATTATTGCGCAATAATTATTTAGGACTATAATAGTCTTGGGTTAACCCTGGTGCGACTGCAGTCACCTTTTGTATAAGCGCTTATTTTAGATTAACTGTCCCTTCTTTTACAGGATTTTTAGGTCCCACGTTGAGGTGTCTATTTCCCTAAGTATTTGTAATCCACTATTGAAACTCTGTAGTCACTGTATAAAGTATTTAAAACAGAAACATTGTATCCCTTCAATCGGCTCTTTCTGAAGTAACACTGCTGCTGAAATTGGTACCTTTTTTCACTAGTAAATAAGCTGGCAGGATAGCCTCCACAGAATTGTCTGGCTACACTTCTCTGGTACCACTGTTAACCATAGAGTTGGTGTCTTTATTTCAGTGTGAACAGTCCATTAGAACAAATGAAGAACATTAACTTTTATTGTATATTTCTCTAGCAATGTCCTCACAACAATATCTGTTGTAATCTCCTCTGTAAACACTGTAATTCTCCTTCAGTGTCCCCAACTGTCAATATCTTTACAATATGTTCACTGTGCAAGATTTATCCTGGAGATGTTATATATTATTAAAGAAGTTCCTTTTGGTGTATCTGAGCATCCTATCTGACTGTCACTCTACGCTGGCTGGGCCTGTTACAGTCCCTTTGGTCATATATGGAGTCCTAGGGGTTGAGTGCACTCACCACTCCTCTCTTCTCATATTATAGGCCTCTGCCTATTCTCCACCTTACTGCCTGCCTTCAGGGGAAGCTGCTGCTGTGTCTCCCTCCACAGGTTCTGCTACACAGCGTCTTTCTGCCGCACTTCAGCTTTTCTCAGCCCCTCTCTATAGCACACTAACTGTACTTTCTACTCAGCAGCTCTATTTATAGTCTCTGCTCTGGGGTTTCCTGATGAGCAGGGGCTCTGCCAACTGTTAGAGTATATTTTCCTTTCTGGAATGTTCCTCATAGTTCTCCCCTTTAAAGCAGGGTATATGGTATAGTCCACCCTAATGGGCTAGGAGGACAAGTCCATTGTCAGTTCAGGAAAGGGGTAAACAGTGTTCAGTTCACAATATTCTATTAATAAGGGGTATTAACACATTAATACTTTTCCTAAATAATTAATTAACTACTAATATTACTTTTGATATCTGCTAGATTTACTGTATCACAACCATATAACATTTTAGTTTATGTATAAACATTAACCCTTATTGGGGTGTTACATACGTATCAATGCCTATCTGAGACCTTGTCCTTTAATCACTTTCATTTTCTGCAGTTTTGGTTTGGATAATAAACTATTTAATCATCCAATTTTTCAACCGACTTCCATTTACGAAGGCAGGAGAAATCAGTCGATGGTCGGTAACCATCAAATGATTTCTCCTGCAGCAGAAGCATGCGATGGGATGTGTTTTCATTACACGTCCCCTCGCATGGTACTAAGAATGGGCGGTGAGGAGGGGGGTATTCGGTGGGGCGGTGTCTCAGGTGCTCGGGAAGTTGTGAACATCACAGCTTCCCGAGCACCTGAGATGCCGCCCCACTGCCCCGAATCAGCAAACCTGATTCAAGACCATTGTTTGTCAGATGATTCCAGGTGTCAATTAATGTGTACCCAGCTTTAGCGATACAATCCAATTATAATACTTCATTGTAAACATTAGGTAATTCATGAACACAAACTTCACAATCTCACTAACGCACACAGAGTCCTCCAGTCACCCAAGCAGACTTTACATAAACGCCTGGTTCACAAAAAAATACAGACATGAGAGGTGTCTTCTGGGTCGTAGTGGTCTTGTGACTTCACTTCTTGGTCAGACCTCTGATCCTCCTCTAGTACCTAAACCTAAACCCCCCTTTGCCGCAGCCTAACCCTAATCACTCTACCTGCAGCCTAACCCTAATGTTAACATCCTGACTTCAACATTTCAAATGCCAATGTCAATGTTGATTCATTGGCTGTCAACATTTTAACAATGTTGACATCATAGCTGAATGTCCACATTATAATTTTGTTGTTCATTTGCCCACACTCCCTAAATCCCTCAACTGTAGATATTATATTAAAATGTCCATTATATGAAGACGAAAAACCAGTCCACATAAGGCAGTGGAAATATTTACTGCTAAGTACAGTATAACAACATGAACCATTTCAGTATATTTATGTTTCTATGGTTATGAAAGCACACAATCTGAAGAACAGGGAATGAGTGTATGGAATAACTGAAATCAGCTAGCAACCGCACAGAACAACACATGAAAAGGAACGCTAGAAGTCAGACTATAACTGATTGGTAGGACTGTAGCAGGCAGCAGGAAAACCTTCACTGAAATAATACGTCATTTTCCTTCATTCAGTTAAATAGTAGATGAAGCATAATTGGCTGTAAAAGGTACATAAGTCACTGAAATCAGTTAGAAGTCAAATACAAACTGAAAAATACATTACATCAGACACATCTCCAAGCCAAATGCCCCTGAAAGCAAAACAAAATTGAAACTAAAAAATGCATAATATATAACAATATTTCTTTCATATTTCCCTTTTAGAGTATCGCATCATAAAATGGCAAACCCATAGCACTAATTCATGAACTGTAATCAGGTGATAGATATAATATAAGGCATATGCAACTAAGGAAGCCAATCCAGGGGCAGATTTTTCAATTCCGGGTTTCGGGATTGAAAAAAGCTCATTCCCGGGATTCCTGGGATTTTGGGATTGGCTTCCCTAATTTAAAAAAACGCCCCTCATATTCACTTGCATAGGCTAGTATGGCCGGGAGATGGGCGGGCGAGTGAGAGGGCAGTGCCTCTGGGGGGGGGGGGGCTGTTCATGAAGAGGGCGGTTGGTGCAGCTGACAGTGAGGAGGGCGGATGGTGCTGCCTAAGAGCTGAGCAGCATGCGGCTGACAGCTCGGAGGGTGGGCAGTGTGAGTGGAGGTGGCTGAGCCGTGGAGGGCGGGCAGGGCCACCAGGGGACTGAGCAGCCTGCGCAATATGACCTCTTACATGTTACACTACGTAGAGCCATGCAGTCATGCACAAGAGAAGCCAGCCAGGGTCTAAGCGAGTGCTCAGATGCCGGCCGGCTTTAGACTGCACATGCATATGCGCAGTCTAGTCCCGTAATCTCAGGATTGGAAAATCCAATCCCGGGATTAAAATCCCATCAATTTTGGCCCCAAATCCCGGCATCGGCAGGATCCAAATCCCGAAATCCTGGGATTGGCCACCCTACTCCCAACTGTCCCACTTTTCTTGGAGACATTGGGAGACATAGACAGAGGGGACAGGGGGTGTGGCCAGCAGCTCACACAGCACTGGCCATGCCGCCACAGTGGCAAAAAGGGGCATGGCCTTACGGAAAATGCTGCAATCCCCTTACTAGGTCTCCAAATTTCAGGCCAGTGCATGCATTCCTATTCCTATTACCTTTCCTTCAAAGATGGGGAAGGGGGGGGGGGGGGGGGGGCATGGGGGGGGGTGCACAGTCTGCTTTACCATAATGTTTCCAGCTATATTGCCGACACTGTTAAATGCTTTAAGCTGCATTATAACTTGGTGTGCATTGGTGCTGCGGATGTGCATACAGTTGCAGGCAGCTGCGAATCCAAGCTGCTGTTACATTAGCCTATTTTCACACATCCTCTTAGTCAAAAATCGCATCTGCAGCAGCATTAGTGTATAGTTAGGAATCAGGCCCATAGTTACTCAGGCTCTCTGGCTAACTGACAATGGATAATAAATAGCAGACTTTGGCCTGACTTTACAAGCCTGTGGTGGTAAATAAACAAACATTAAAGTTACTGTAAACTAAAATGCCTCAGTTACAGTACTGATTACTTAATCATTGGGTCTACATATCTTTTCCCTCGGCACAAGCATTCATTTTTTTTATTTTGTTTAGTTTGTAGCTCCTTCCATATACAGTATATTTATACATGTAAAAACAATTGGGTAGTTAGTAACATAAAACGGAATCCACCATATTTGTCATATTTATGGGTTCCCATTGTTTCCCTAATCCAGACAAGCAACAACAAACAAAAAAAAGCATTAATCTTTGCATAAAGATATAGCCACACTCATCTATGAAACCTATGGCGGTCAGATCACCTCAGCGATGTGCATTGCAGCATGTCGCATTGTGGTGAAACTTTGCGCAACATGGCATACGGCGTTGCCAATGAGTTCTTCCACCAGATGTCGCTTTTGAAAATAACCATTGCGGATGCGTAAGGTCTCCAATGAAATGCAGTACAGTAATATAATGCAAGATGTACTTTAGTGTATGTTAAATGCAGCAGTGTACAGTATGCTTTACAAATGAGCACTGGGCTAAAGTATCACTTATAAGCTTAACTTATAAGCCAGCAGGGAATAGTAACCGGGTGAAGACAGGGTGTCAGTGTGGCATTTTGAGGGTGTAGACAGTGTTGGATGGGCTTGACCAGGAAAATCAGGCAAAAATGTCCAGACTGCTTGCATGATGGCTCGTGATGGCTGCATGCAGCTGCTGTGATCCGGAGCATGGCAGCGCAGTGCCTGCCTTTGCAGCCAAGTTGTTCAGACAGGGGCTACGCTACACAGCGCTTTGCTGTATAGTGAATTCTTAGCATCTTTGCAATGAAAGATTTTGCAAGAATTTCTCCCGTTATCAATTACATTTTTTCTAATGATTTTTTCACGTCTTCTATTTCGGTCACAAAATTTACTAAGATGGGAGTTTCATCTATTTCAGATGGGATGTTGCTATGGGCAACAGTTAGAATCTACTTATTGATTTAGCACCTTCTAGCAGAGAAAAGATCTGATTGGTTTTCCATACCAACATCCCATGTGAAATAGACCTCCCATAGTGAAGTAAATAAACCCCAGAAACTGTAAATAGAACAGACATTTTCGTTTTCTTGTTGAGCTGTTAGAAAATATTTTCAGAAAAATATGTAGACAATTAGATCCCTGTGTTCACAATAAAGTAATTAGAGAGTGATTTTAATTTTGAGGTTGCATGGAATAAATATTCTCTGGTGACTTTAACTGTGATTTTCCAAAAAGACTGTCACTGAATGAGTGACAAGACACAACTGCTACACTCTATCCAGAACACATAGCTCATGGAAAGTCTTAATTATCAACTTTAGCTTATTGGCCGCATTGTTGTAGTCGTTGTTTATCTCCGGTAAACATAGCTGTAGTCTGAAACTAACATGCCTTTTCATTTACTAGGCTCCACACTGAAGGAAACTCCGCTGTGTTAAAGCTGTCAAACATTATCATTTGCAATTTGCTAGTAATTATTTTTTTTTTTTAGAGCCAAGTAATAGAGACAATTAAAACCATATTATTTTCACACACAAATATATTTATGCAAATCAATTCCATCCCATCACCATTAAGGTACAACCCAATAACCACTAATTGTCCTCAATTCAGTAAATAATAAATTTTACTAAGATATGAATGTGAGATTAAATAATTGTGAGTCTATTGAGCAGCCGATGTGTCGCAATCCAAGTGGCTGAAAATAGCGATACATCATATCTGCTATACGTAAACAAGGAAGTGAACCAAATTATTTCATGATTGGCTAGAATTAGCACTACATCATTTCCTGTGTGGATGTCTGATGTTCTAGATCTCTGCCAAAAACTATAATAATGATTAAATATTCTTTATATGTATAGAGTTTTTTTTAATCTTTATTATTATTATTATTATTATTATTATTATTATTATGTCCTCTCTCTATGAATTTAATTAGATTTTTTAAAAACAAACAATCGATGAGCTTATTAGGGGAACTAATGACCCCGGAAGTACCTAATAAAAATATATATATATATATAGATCCATGGAGGTATCCTGATGATAATGCCGATTAAAGCACTGAAACGTTGACACTAGACAGTCTCCTGTCGTCTCTTTCTGCATGTCGACAGCTGAGTGCAGCACCCACCCATCTACTATATATATATATATATATATATATATATATATATATATATATATATCAGCAACACAGGGGCGGCACTCCAATAAAAAACAACTCAGCACACTGAAGTGGTGGACCGACGTTTCAAATGTATTTACACATTTTTCATCAGGGTGATGAAAAATGTGTAAATACATTTGAAACGTCGGTCCACCACTTCAGTGTGCTGAGTTGTTTTTTGTTGGAGTGCCGCCCCTGGGTTGCTGTTATATCGGAGTGAGCTTGTTTTCATTTCCTGGGAGGGCACCCAGACTACTTCCATCGTCCAGCGGAGTGCCGGCCAACCACACCATTGATTATATATATATATACATACATACAGGTTGGGTATCCCTTATCCGAAATGGTCGGACCACGAGCATTCCGGATAAGGGAATTTTCTGGTTTTTGGAATAACTTTTTCTTTAGGCATACTTACCTGTCCCCTGGTGGTGCCCGGTGGTCCCTCAGCATCCACGTTGTCCCCCGGAGTCCACAGCAGGCCTTCAGCATCCTCTCCGGCATCTCCAGCAGTCCCAGGAATGCTTTGCGCCAGTTCCCATGCACGCCGGTGGCGTCACCGGCGCATGCACTCACGCAAAGCACTCCTGGGACTGCTGGAGACGCCGGGGTTAGGGGGTAAAAAAATCTAATATTAAAAAAAAAACACGGTTTTTGGAATAATTCGGATACGGGATGCCCGGATACGGGATACTCAACCTGTATATGTATATTATTAATATAATTTTAAGGATCTGTCTCCAATTAAATTCTCTTTATACCTGTATTATTAAATTAACACAAGTGAATCAATTGTATATGCTAAATCTGCACTAAGGATTATGGGTATAAATATAAGCACCCTCAATGCAACTAGACTACTTGATAAAGCTGGCAATCTGACCAGCGAAACGCGTTGGTATTTTATACTGGACTGTGAAACCCTGGACTGTGCACTTTGTTGGACTTTTCTCCACAACCCTCTACATCTTAGGACTGCCTCCATTATACCTGCTCAATCTACTGACCACCTGGTCCCACCAACTGGAAATGTGAGTCTTTTATTATTGGGAGATACAAGTCGTGCCCCTGGTGAGGATTAAGATTGGTTCCATTTCCACCCAAGGACTGATCCCTCCAGCAACACCCCGGAATTTACGCAAGTTGGAATCCTATTCAATCGGGACTGCTTTATTGAATCAGGGCAGGTTATAACTTTCCATCTACCAGTCCAGTTTATAAAACCTACTATCATACTATGCTACATTTGCACATGTTCTTGGTTTCCTGTCATGTGCTACATATGTTAATTATTTTAACCATTCTTTTTTTATTCACATATTAAAATTGTTTTTTTTTTTTATCTATTTGATTTACTTTACTGTGTATTTATTGAAAGCGCTACTTTATCACTATTGTTTCTTTTTGCAAATACAGTCTTAAGACCGGCTTAATCAATGACGGATCAAATAAAAAAAATGAACTAGAGATTTTATCGGTGGGAGAAAATTCCTCCCATCAAGCTATCAGCTATGGAGATGATAAATGAATAGCAATATTAATCTCTATCACTGACAATGGATATATATTAAAATATGAAGTCATACACCGATATACAGAACATAAGAAGCCTGAATCTGTCATAAGCAACCACAGTCTGTGATTTATTAGAGTTTTTTGCTAAAGGCAAGAAATACATTTTGCGCTTACCTAATATTATGTATTTTGTACTTATATAAACTCCACTCACTTGTGTCACATGACACACTGAAAAGTGTCCCATGCAGGAATAGAATGCACAAAAATACATCAGATATATGGATACAAAATATGACTTAAACCACAATTTATTTTTATAAACATTTTTGGTACTTGTTTCCTAGCACGGCCACAACGATCATAATCGCGGTCATCGGGGGTAAAATCGGGGCCATCGCGGGCATCGCATGCGCAAAAAAATCGGGTGCGATGGGCCAGACGCGATGCCCGCGATTTCCCCATAGAGAACAATGTTAAATGCCTCAATTTACCCGCGATGACCCCGATTTCCCATAGGAAACAATGTGAAATGGATCAATTGACCCAAATTATCATAGGGAACAATGGTAAATGGGCCAAAAAGCACCCCTGAACATTAAAATGTCCCCCCAAAAGTACTAGACGCCACCCCGCGATCAACGTGAACCCGAAGCGTAGCGAGCGCAGCGAGCCCGCGAGGGGCGGCGGTACGCGTCCTCCGACCTTTTCATACCCCCACTATCCACGTCGGCGTGGAGTTGAGAATAGAATAGTGTGGCGAGCGCAGCGAGCCACCGAGCCCGAAGCGTGGCGAGCGCAGCGAGCCCCCGAGCCCGAAGCGTGGCGAGCGCAGCGAGCCCCGCGAGGGGACGCGGATAACTTCACAGTTATACGCGTCCCCTCGCGGGCTTCCCAGGTGTCCATGGCGACGCGGACACCTGTGAAGCCCGCGAAGGGACGCGTTTACCTGTGAAGGTATCCGCGTCCCCTCGCGGGGCTCGCTGCGCTCGCCACGCTTCGGGCTCGGTGGCTCGCTGCGCTCGCCACACTATTCTATTCTCAACTCCACGCCGACGTGGATAGTGGGGGTATGAAAAGGTCGGAGGACGCGTACCGCCTCCCCTCGCGGGCTCGCTGCGCTCGCCACGCTTCGGGTTCACGTTGATCGCGGGGTGGCGTAAACTTCTTTTGGGGGTACATTTCACTGGTCAGGGGGGGGTTTTGGGGGTTTCTGGCCCATTTACCATTCTTCACTATGATGATTTGGGTAAATTGACCCATTTAACATTGTTTCCTATGGGAAATCGGGGTCATCGCGGGTAAATTGAGGCATTTAACATTGTTCCCTATGGGGAAATCGCGGCCATCGCGGGTGGACCATTTAAGCATTTTTAGGCGCACACGACGCGACCGACCCGATTTTTCACTGTTTTCAATGCATTTCAATGGAAAAATCGGGGGCATCGCGTCGGTCGCGTCGCAGGCCACTAAAATTACCCCCGATGGCCGCGATTTGTGGCCGTGCTAGGAAACAAGTACCACATTTTTTATTTTATATAGTATAAACAAGGGTCATTTAAGTTTCACATTGTTACATATTGTCTAAACTGCCAACCTGTTATCTATACAACAGGTACAGTATGTGATGTCTAGTGTTTATTATATTGAATGTATAGGATTAAGGGTAACAGGCTTTGGCTTGAGCTCTAAATAGTTTACATTGGGATTTGGTCAGTATCTCGGTAGGCAGGATGCTGTTATTCAGTATATTGTTGCCAGCATCTCGACTGCCATCAGAAGACCGGTGTTAGAACTCTGAGGGGATTCCAGACAAGAGGTTACCGGGAAGAACAGGCCATGATCCAACCCTAAGTTCGTTGTTTTTTTCCCAGTGGTCGATTGATGCATGCAGTGCTAGACTTCACCTATAGCAGCCACGTCCGAAGGAGCGAGTTAGGCCCACTCCAACACGGATGCCCCCAGGTCTTATGTAGGACAACGCATCAACCAAAACTGAGAGATGGACAAAAGGATAACTGACTGAAACCCATAAAAAGGGAAACAAAACAATAATGTGGCACAACTATCCTCCAGGGGAGAGAGTCCTCCAGCAGTCCAACAAACACTCTTTTACACAAATGATTCCTAGCTGGATCATTTAGGAAAATTGTGAAGTGGGGAGCAACGATACAGCTGCCCACCACACTACCCCAAATGGCTGCACAAGGGAAATCACAGGCAGGGTCTGCATGCTGGAAACCTAACTAAATAACCTAGCATGCAGCCACACCCAAGGACAGTGTTGCAAGTAAGGGGGTACGGCGTGGTACGGAGTACCTGTAAGAAATATGTTGCAGGTACGCAGTACCACTTATCCCTGATCCACTGTCATTTCTATTTTCATTTTAAGTCTAAATATAATGCATCCACAGCCCGCCCACCCAGCGTTATGATTGGTGCTGTATGCAGCTACCGGCTACTGCTGATTTAGCCTGTCACACTGACAGGCATCAGCAGCGCCGACAGCATGAAGAGCAGGCTCCACTATTGTAAGCACAAGCTGCCTGGCTCTCCCCCAAGCAAGAGCCAACCCACCCCAGTCATTCCCTGTTTCTCATTCCCTGTCTCCTGTGTCCACGCCTCTATTGTCATTTAGTCACTCCTCTAGCTTTGTGTGACCACGCCCCCTGATGACACATGACCATGCCCATTTTTGGTGGAGGCTATCAGTACCACCAAGAAAAAAATTCTACTTGCACCACTGCCCAAGGAGCAGGGTATGCATGAAACCCAGGCAAGATGGATCAGCAAAACATGGTGTAATGATCCAGGGGAAACATACAAACTACAAACAGAATATATTAACTGCAGATTTATACCGACCCAGTGGAGGCGGATCGTAACAACTGGTTCCGTAACCTCGATTGGATCAAGAACATTCTATCACTGGAATCTCCTGATCGGTGCGGGGAGCATTAGTGGGTGGCCAGGATTGGGGGGTTAGGTTCAGGAACTACTGGGGCGACTTAGGTTAAAGCTGCAGCAAGGGGTAGTTTAGGGTTAGGCAGTGGGTTAAACACTTGCATGGGGGGGATTAGGCTTAGGAAGCAGAGTGCAGGGGTTAGGTTTAGGCAGTAGTGAGAGGGTTAGGTACAGGCTGTGTGGAGTAAGGGTTAGGCTGCTACAAGGGAGGGATAGGGGGTAAGGGGAGATCCCTTGTGGAGCCACTGTCAAGCTTCTTTGTATCAGGATCAGGGTCAGTCTTTTATATTGATGTATTATTGTGTATGTCTATATAGATGGTTATGGGTCATAGTGTTGACAGGACTTAGGTCAAGAGTCATTTTATCAACCACTATAGGTTAACAGTCACATAAAAAAGGTCAACATGCATTAGTCCGGCATGGTCATTAGGTCAACACAAGCATTAGGTAGACATGAGAAAGGTTGACATGAATAAGGTCGACATTCGTTTTTCATGTTTTTGGTGTCTATGTCTACTTAAGTCGACATGGACAGCGTATAAGTGTACCACATCCCCTCGTGTGGCTCACTTCGCTCGCCATGCTTCTGGCACGTGCCTCGCTGCGCTCGGCACACAGGCCCTTATTCTGATCTGTGCGGCCGGAGCCGCATACGTTGCTCCGGCCGCACAAACCAATCCCCGCCTACAATACGGATCGCCACGGCCGTCCGTACGCGGACGGCTGGCGATCCGCATGAAAATGGTGGGGCGTACGCCTCCACCATGGTGGGAGCTGCCCCCTGCATTCGATGGTCGGCGACCATCGAAGGCAGGGCCGCACGCTCCACCAGCTCCCGCAAGCTTAGACCACACGGACAATCGTCCGTGTGAAAGCTTGTATGGGGGCGGAGAGCTGACATCTGGCGATGTCAGCTTTCCGCCCCCATCACTGGCGTCATAGCCTCATTACCATGCATACGCCCCGCGTTTGCATGGGAACGCCCATGAAACGCTGGGCGTATGCATAGGGTAATGAGGCTATTAAGCCCCTCACGCCCCTATACGCCCCCTTTGCGGCGTATACATTTTTTTGTGCGGCGATTTCGCCTGCACATGCGCAGAGTGACTTCTGCGCATGTGCAGAGTGAAAACATCGGCGGTACGGCCGCACGCGGGCCGTACCGCCGAGATCAGAATAAGGGCCACTATTATATTCTCCCTCTGGACCCGCTTGCATAGTAAAGTATGAAAAACCATCCCTTTTTGAAGAAAAACTCATGTCGACTTTTTTCATGTCGAACTTTTCCATTTCGACATAATGATTGGGTCAACCTAATGACCAAGTCGAACTAATGCATATTGACCTATTTTATGTGTCGACCCAGTTACTATTAACCTATGCTGGTCGACCTAATGCTTGTAGACCTAGTGACCTATTATTCCTACAGTATTATTGACCTCAATAACATTTATTTCCAGATCAATTTTGACTACAGCTCATAATGTGGTTCCCTAGTCGGATACAGTACGGGTTAAATTCACAGCAGGTTGGATACAGTGTGGGTTGGATACAGTGCGGGCCTGATACAAAGCATTTTGCCATTTTGGATATTGTGTGAGATGGCCATAATATTGGTTGGATACAGTGTGGATTGGATACAAAGCAGGTTGGAAACAGTGTGGGTTGGATACCATGTGGGTTACAGGGAAATAATTTATTTTATGTTAGTCCTATGCAATAATGAATTTGTAAAGAGACTGTAATACAGCAAATAAAGCTTTATACGAACAAAATGACAGTGTGGTTCAATAGAGTTTTAAATGCAGTACATAATTGTGCTGTTCTAGTACATAGACAATGATCACTACATCCTCCAATGCCTGCAGAATACCTACAATCTACTGTAAGGGTGCCAATCTCAGGCCATTTTTTCAAACCTAGGAGTCAAGATCGGAAAATCCTCAATCCCAGGATTCCTGGGATTCCCGGGATTAAGTTCCTCATTGAAACTACAGACAGTCACTCACTCTGGCTGTGGGCATGGCCATCTCAACAGCAGGGTGGCTGCACTTAATAAAGACAGCGGCACATAACACCCATAGTATTTTTCACAAACCATGGACATCAGCAGTATGTACAGCACATCATTTCCATATATACCATTCAGGCTTGTAGTAGCTGTTTATACAGATGGAGCCACTCTCATCACAGCAGCTCCCATCGCTCCGTCCACCAGAATGGGGGCGCGTGTGCATGAGATGCTCACCCCATTCTAGCCAATCCCTATCATGCCGTCCTCCAGCTCCCGCCAGCTACAGAGAGATGGGGAGCTGGCAGCAAGGGGGAGAGCGGCCCCATCTGTACATCTCTCCCTGTGTTCTTGTTTTGCTCATTTGTTTAGCTTTGTTTGGTGCTGCGGAACTCTTGTGGTGCCATATATATAATGTAAATAAACTAAACTAAGATAATAGTAATAATAATAATAATAATAATAATATTAATAATAATACACTATTGGTGCAGGTGCATCAGGTCCAGTGTGACTCAGCTATTACCAAACATCATATTTGCATCTCTTTTGCTGAAATGTGCCTCTTAGCCATAGCATGATACAACAAACTATCTTCACATGAATGCCCTGATTAACTTGATATGCAATGCTAGTATATATATATATTTGGGACTGAGTTTGAATCTATGTGAAGTGCTATGACACAGTGGCTGTGGCTTATTTTATACTTGAGTTCAATTGTGCTTTATATACAGATTCACGTTCAGTCACTTCCACTTTGCCTACATCTCCGGTTCAGGCCCGTAGAGTTCCCAATTTGAATTCACTTTATTTGATGCTTTTCCACTTACCAGAGATCATAATTATACCCCTTTCACATCGCACCTAATTACCGTTTCATGCCGTTTTCTTGCCGGTTCGACCTGGTAGTTGGTGCGATGTGAAAGGAGTTACCGAGTCCTGCAAACCCGTAGCAACACGGCAATAAGAACCGGTAAAAAAGAAGGGTTCTTACCGGTTCATTGGCGTGTTTCCATTACCCGTTCATTGGCGTGACCCATTTCCCGTTCGCACCAAATGGAGTAGGCAGTGCTTAGAGCTTAGAGAAGGCTGCCTCCTTCCCGCCCCCGATGATGCCAGGTCTGATGCCAGGTCTGAACAGATTAAAATGCAGGGTCCCGGTGCAACCCTGCATTTGCGGTGTGAAAGCGGTAATATTAATCATAACTACAGCTGTTCAGCCAAGGTCCCTGATAAATATCCCCAATGAAAATACCCTTTGGGGAATGCCCCAACAGAGATGTATTCCAAGAAAAAAACTAGCATAAAAATTGCTACATAAAAGTTCTTATTCAAGGAACAGGGTATGAAACGCTTTACGTTTTGGAATACTGTACTCTTGTAATGTATCAAACCCCCCAAAATGTTTTAGTCAGAAAGAATTTCCTTTAAAAAATATTTTACGATAACACAAGTGCACACTAAACAATTTTTCTCAATAAATTAGTAAAATATATAGGTACATAGGGGTACTAGGTGGGCGAAAGCATTTACTAGTTCAATTTACAGATTTAGATGCCCTTATACAGTAGATGCTCATAAATATTGTAGAGGTCAATAGATAATCACATTTACTTAACAGTTACTGTTTCTTAAACCAGTTCGAGTTACAGTGGCGTAGCTAGAACTTTTTCTCCCCCCCCTCCCAAAAAAATCATGCCCCCCCCCCACAAGAAGGGGCGAGGCGATGGACTACGGGCGCCACTGGCTGAGCTGACAGGTGACCCAGGCAGCAGTGAGCGCTGAGCTGGTCCCGATCCATGCATATCTAATGAGTAGTCCTCATTAGATGCTGCCTGGGTCGCCTGTCAGTTCAGCCAGCAACGCCCACCACAGGCCCCGCTGGCGCTGCTCCCCCAAGCCGCCACGGGGTCTGCCACAAATGTAGCTACGCCACTGCCGTGTTAGACACAGACTGAACCAAAGATATTTAGAAAAATAAGGAATTAGGAGCAACAATGTAATAGTGCAATATAACTAACTTCACATGTGATAAAGAACAAATACAAATGTATACTTTTATCAATCATAATCAAAAAGGCTAATTTGACTGCAGGATAATCTATTTCAGGTAAAATGTAGACAGGGTCAGAACTAAATACAGACAGCCTTGTGCTTATTAATCATAAGTTTATTCAATAATTAATTATAAAATATGCTCACAGGTAAAAGTAAGCCCCATGTACTGTACTGTAGTATACATAGAAACAGCAGGAGAAGAAAATATCTAGAACTCCACTTAATACTATCCAGATTGCACAGAATGCTCTGCTTCCATTCTTGGCCATCAGAAAATCAGGACCTGCCACACCCAAAAAAAGGCGTGGGCCAGTGTATTGGTGGGCATGTCCTCTGGCCCTTAGGGCCTGATTCAGACCTCTGAGCAATGCTGACATTTTTGCAGATGAACAAAGCCATGTTGCACTGCATGGTGGGTCAAATGTAACATATGTAGAGAGAGCTAAAGGGAAATTTACTAAGGCGGCCAATCCCCTGTACGAACGTGTACAAACGGGATCAGACGGGATCAGCCGTGATCGGGGAGGAGCTGCTTGTGTAAACAAGCAGCTCCTCAGTCCGCTCCAAACGGACTCCAAACAACCAAGCAACCAACGGACTCCAAACAACCAAGCAGCTCCTCAGTCCGCTTGGTTAGAGATTTAGCTTTTTTATTGGTACTTCTTTACTTTCACGGCGCCAGCATGGCGCCGCGCGTCAGAGTCCCCTTGCGGGGCTCGCTTCGCTCGCCCACGCTGCGGGCTCGGTGGCTCGCTACGCTCGCCACGCTAATTAAAATCAACTCCATGCCAACATGGATAGTGGAGGTATGAACTATCCATGTTGGCATGGCGTTAACTTCGTTTATTTTACTTAGTTTGTGGCGAGCTTAACCCGGAAGCTGGCGCCGTGAAAGTAAAGAAGTACCTTTTTATTTTTAACACTCTGAATGCCTACTTTAGACCGAACGACTCGATCTACACTGGAGCTGGTGGTATAATTTTATTTGTCACAGGTACTCATTGGATTTCTACAGGACAAGTGGACCGATCCTCTGTGCTCAAGATAGATGAGTATGTATGGATGATGTGTGAAATAAATGTATAATTTATTTGGTGTATTTATTTATTGGTTTATTGGTTCTGTTGTGGGACTGTAAGTTCCAGTGAGCCCATAAATGCCCCCCCATGCTGGAACTTGTGGTTCTCCAAGTCCCTGCATGCAGGGGAGGCTTGCTGGGAATTGTAGTTCCACAACAAAACCCAATACTTTTTTATTATATATTTTTTTACACTTTTATTATCAGCCTGGCACCCACTGCCCAGGGATAGCCCCGGGCTGACCAGCTAGTTATAATGCTTTGGCCGGGGAAACTTGTGTAAAAGATTGAATGAGTATGAAAATTCATTCTTAGTAAATTTCACCCTTATGTTTGAGATGTGTTAAATCTGAAATTTAAATTGCAGTGTAAAAATAAAGCAGCCAGTATTTACCCTGCACATAAACAAAATAACTCCCCCAAATCTAACTCTCTCTGCACATGTTACATCTGCCCCACCTGCAGTGCAGCAGCATGATTTTCTTTCATTTGAAAAATGGCAATGCTATCACCCTCAAACTGATACGTGGTGTATTGATAGTCCGCAGCCGTGCAATGAGGTTTGAATTACCCTTTATATTCAGTGTTCTCTAAGATGCAGGAAAACAGGTTATTTTTATTTACACTTTGCTTTGGAAACCACTACTCTATTTGTGATACACTGGCTGCCTTAGGCATGTTTACATTTCACCATGGACAGGCAGATCAGCTTCCTTAGTTACTATATGAATTGTGTAAAATATATTATTATAACTACACACATAGAAAACGCTCTGATCTTTTTACACGCCATTGCAAATTAGGAGTGCCTCCAACCGGCTTGAAGATACAAGTTTGTTTTTATTGTGTTTCTTCTAGAACTTTCCATGGCAAAATGGTTCCTCCCACAATTATAAAACATTTCCACTGTTTACAACATTTTATAATCTTTATTCTGGAATCACAAAAAATTAGGTGAAAACAGAATGCAAAATAGGAAAAATTTTACAAATAAGTTAATTTTATGTTGCTGGGTAAGGGTGATATTTAATTGTTGGTATACAGTTGCTAAGCAATTGCCTCAGTGTGCCAGTGAGCAGGTTCTTAGATGTACACATGTATGCCAGTTATGGTAGTGCTGACAGCATACCAGCATTGCCCACCATCCAACATTCTGCAGGGGCTCCCTCTTCAGTTACAAATCTTTGTACTTCTAATCTCCCAGATTCTACAGATTCTGTCAGGGAGTTTCTTTTTAAAGACAGTAATTTACTGTAATCACTGCGATTTGCTGATGCTGCTCCTTGTGGGAATACTTTACAGGAAAGAAAAGCAGAAGCACATGATCACACAGGGTATTCTTATCTGTGCTGGTGTGCAATTATCTATATTGAGCTGCTGTTAGTGATTTTTCCCCAGAAATGTTTCTTATAATTAAACATTTCTACCTAGGTAGCGACCAGGGTTGATCACGGGTTCAACCTGGGTCACTGTGTAGTGTAAATGGGTAACCGGGGTCGATGCGACCCGGGTCCCATTCACTACAGTGCAAAAGCCGGCGCTGGGAGATGCTTTCATCTCCCAGCACCTCCGCGACCCCACCTCCTGATGACGTCACCCGCCCAGCATTATGCCGGGTAGGGACTCTAGTGTGAATGGGTTTGCAAGCCGGGTCGCACCCAGGCTGTAGCCGGGTACAAAATCCCGGGTGCGACCCGGCTTGCAGATGTAAAAGGGGTATAAGAGTATCTGGTGTGACGATCCTTTGGGTGCCCCGGATCGTCAGTTTGTAGTCCTCCCCCAAAGCCTTACAGGCTTGCACTCCAACACAGGGGGGGTAGCCACTAGGGTGGAGTGAAAAAGTTTAAATATATTACGGAGTGAAAAAAAACAAATATATTACGCACACTGAATATATTCATGTACAGTTTCATATTCTCCTGCAGAATTGTTTACTGAACTTAATGTACAGTAGCATTCAGTAGAGACACAGAGGTGCACTATACTATTAAGGGCAAACAAAAGGAATTTACCCAGATTTTTTCCCTCAAGTTTATTTTCTTGGTCACTTCAAGTACAGAGCATCCTCTCCAAAAATCACTTTCGGGTGAAACCAATTACAATTGTGACCATGAAAACAGGTCAGTTATCAGGGATTTCTCCCGCCAAAGCCAGTAACTTTGCACTAGGACAAGCTCATACTCTTTTTTACTATGCTAAAGTATATTAATGAACCACTCTAAGACGTCCTGACATAATTTTCACTAGATCGGAGCTTCTTCATACGTTTCGTTATTTTCATCTAAAAAGCGTCTTGCCAGGACAGAAGATATTGGGTGACATTCTATGGGATGAGATAAATGCGCATTTTTTTTATCGCAACACTTCGCCCTTTTTAAAATCGCAAGATTGGCCCGTTTTTCGCATATTTAATGAGATGCGAAAAACGGGCCAAATAGTGCGAATAGGTGCGAGTTGGTGCTATGTCTTTAGTCCTGAAAATGTGCGATTTTCATGTCTGAAAGTCGCACGTTTGCAGGAAAGCGCAAATTAAAATTTAAAAAAACCAGCGCGGGGTCCCCCGCCAGAGCATAACCAGCCCCGGGCTCATTGAGCCGGTGCTGGTGACATAAAATCAGGGTCCCCGACAAATAGGGGTCCCCTATTTGATTTGATTTAATGAAACCAGCACCAGGCTCAAGGTCCCCAAAATACGGGGGACAAAATGACTAGGGGTCCCCCGTATTTTAAGAACCAGCGACATCGGCATCCTCTCCGGCAGACGCGCTGCTCCCGGCTGGTACCCGCTCACGGACTGGAGAGGCGCAGAGATTTTCATCTTCAGCGCCTTTCCTCCGGATGATTCTATTGGCCGCCTAGCGGCCAATCAGGAGCCGACTTTCTCGGCTCCTGATTGGCCGCTAGGCGGGCAATGGAATCATTCTGAGAAGAGGCGCGGAAGATGAAACATCTCTGCGCCTCTTCAGTCCGTGAGCGGGTACCAGCCGGGAGCAGCGCGTCTGCCGGAGAGGATGCCGATGTCGTCGCCGGGGACCAGGTCAGTAGGATTTCCTTCCTCAGGTACCCCTGTGGACTACTTCGGATCCTGGACCTCGGATTCTTCAGCCCAGGAGCCCCGGAACCCCGGACCAAGGCCCCGGAACCGGACTCTTCTGCCCTGGAGCCCCGGAGCCCGGACCCAGGATCCAGGGACCGACCTACGGGCTCAAGGTAGGTAAGTATCAGTGTGTGCGTTATGTGTGTATTAAACTTTTATTTTTCAGGGTGTCAGTGTGTTTTATTTAACTATTTTTTGTACTGTAGAACTACAAGTGCCAGCGGGCCCTTTAATGCCCCGCATGCTGGGACTTGTGGTTCTCCAAGTCCTAGCATGCGGGGTAGGCTTGCTGGGACTCATAGTTCTACAGTAGAAAACAATAGTTTATCTTCTTTTTTTTACACTTTACATCAGCCCGATGCCCACCGCCCAGGGGCATCGGGGACAGCCCCGGACTTTCAGCATGGGCTGGTAAGTCCTGGGGGGGGGGACCCCTTCTTTGGGGGGGTCCCCACTTCCCCAGGACCCCTGCCCATGCTGACCAGCCAGGGGGTTAATGCTTTGGCCGTGGGACCTTATATAATAAGTGTCCCCGGCTGTGGCATTACCCTGCTGGCTGGTTGGGTCTGGTGCTGGTTCTTAAAATACGGGGGACCCCTAGTCATTTTGTCCCCCGTATTTTGGGAACCAGCGCCGGACCTTGAGCCTGGAGCTGGTTTCATTAAATCAAGGGGACCCCTATTTGTCGGGGACCCTGATTTTATGTCACCAGCACCGGCTCAATGAGCCCGGGGCTGGTTATGCTCTGGCGGGGGACCCCGCGCTGGTTTTTTTTTTTTATTTTAACTGTTTAAATTTTTTTTTACACAAGAACCCTGCACAGAACATTGCGATCTGTGCAGGGTTCTGGCTAATTCGCCCATCAGAACCTGGTCTGATTTTTGGGCGAATTATAGACACACTTTATACAAATCGCATACCATTAAATATGCGATTTGTATACTTTTTCATGTGAAAACATCTGGATGCGATGTGCTGCGAAAAGCAGCCATCGCATTTCCAGTGTGTCCAACTTGTTGGCAAAAATTGCACTTTTTTCACATTTTCGCAGCTCATTAAATATGCCAAAATGGAAAAAAATTCGATTTCGGCCGTTTTTGCGAAAAAAATCGCAAAAGTCTATAAATCTCATCCCATAGAATGTCACCCAATGACTTAGAGCAAAAAGCTTTTGCACATTTCTTATTCAGGTAAAGTCACAACTTTTCCACACTAGCCGATTTTGAATATCTCAATTTCAATTTTTTCACTCCGCCCTTGTGGACACCCACCTATTCCTAAACAGCGCCCAGTGACCACCAGGCATTTTCAGGCCTGAGAATGCCATGCCAGAAGCAGGGCTGTACTATTTTGCTAAGGGTGTATGAGACAAGCAAGAAATGCATGCAGCTGAAACCCCCCTATGTCACCGCTCCCCTCACAGGAAACATCAGCCAGCTGAATGGGCTGTGGCCTCACAACCAACAACAAGGGTCTGTTTTGACTACCCATCTGGTCCACCCCCTTATCAGCACAATTACAGATGTATCGGGATTCATCTTTGCAGGTGATGGCGTCGCCATCACCATCACCTGCATCCCCGCCATCTGTATGCCGGAAGGGGACGCGCTCGCACGAGGTGCGCGCGCGTCCCCTTCCGACGGTGCTGCCCTCAGTCGCCCGGTGCCCACACCGGGCGACCGCACCCCCCCGCACCCTCCTCGGGTCCCCCCCAGCACTATCGAGTGGGAGGCGGACAGTATTGCGTCCGCCTCGCTGCCCCGCCGCCCGGATACTGAGACGCGCGTGCGTGGGGAACGCATGCGCGTCTCAGTCAGATGGAGCGCCGTGTTGCTGGCGGATGGCCAGCAGCATGCTGCTGACGGTTCGCCAGCAAAGATAAAACCGGCCCCATCTGTACCTGGCTTTTGTTCTACCTGGGCTGCTTACAGACTGCTAGGCATCAGCCCAGCAGGGAGCCAAAGAACTCCAGGGACCTTGAAGATTTCCAGGGTTCCAACAGCAGCCAATCCCTACACAGAACTCAGGGGTCATTTACATCTGAGGATTCAAGCAACAACCAATCCCGATGCAGAACTCAAGGATAAAATGGGCTGAAAACAGCAGCTCTGAATAGAAGCAGGGGCGGATCCAGGATAAAATGACAGGGGGGGGCACCATGATAAAAGAGGGTTTAGGTGGGGGAGGGGTGGTGTTAGTGGTGCCAGTGTACATGCTAAGAGAACGGCAGAGAGAGAGTGGGAATGGGATTAAAAATAGGCCCTGGCATTTAAAGTGCGCAGGCCCACCATGGCAACAAAAGTGAAGGATGTAGTTGTGCGCGGGCCGAAGGCGCGCTCCGGAAAAGGGGGTGTGACCACTCAACAGGGGGCGTGTCCTTGAGTGTAGTGTACAACAACTTCTACACATTATGCAACAAAATACTAGACCCCATTATACTTGCCCCTTACACATGATGCCAAATGGAATGAGCCAAAATTCATATAAAACCACTCGGATTGGGCCAAAATTCACATAATGCCACATGGATTGAGCCAAAATTTACATAATAACACATGGATTGAGCCAAATTCATAAAATGCCAAATGGATTGAGAGAACATTCACATAATGCCACATGGATTGAGCCAAATTTCACATAATACCACACGGATTGAGCCAGAATTCACATAATGCCACACGGATTGAGCCAGAATTCACATAATGCCACACAGATTAAGCCAAAATTCACAAGACGCTTCATAAACAGGGACATTGTCTGCCAAAGTCGCGCATTAAACATTTACATCATAATGTCCATAACACGTTAAGTTACACGCCATTATGTCCATTACGTATTATGCCAAACACCATAATGCCTATTAAAAATGATGCTACATAAGTGCTGCTTATCTACATGCTCATTGCCAAGGGTTCCATGCTCATTGCCAGAGGTTCCATGCTCGTTGCCATGTGGGATTACATGCTCATTGCCAAGGGGGAATACATGCTCGCGGTAAATGGGGGGACAACCGCCACCAGGCAGAAGTGATAGCCGCTGACAGTGGCAGAGCCTGGCTGTATTCAGAGCACTGCAGGTCCTGGCTATTTGAAATAATACCCCTTTCACACCAGAAAATGCATTCCCAGGTTGGCTCCTTTTACACCAGCCTAGTCCCTGCATTTTCTGGTGTGAGGGGGAGAGAAAACCACACCTCCCCCCCTTTAACCAGTTATCTCATTAAGGGGCAGATTTATTAAGCTTGGAGAAGAGATAAACTGGAGATAAAGCGGAGAAAAGGTAAAAGGAGATAAAGCACCAGCCAATCAACTCCCAACTGTCTTTTTCAAACACAGCTGATTGGCTGTGATTTATCTCCTTTTACCTTTTCTCTGCTTTATCTCCAGTTTATCTCTTCTCCAAGCTTAATAAATCTGCCCCTTAACCAGCTATATCTTTGAAACCAACTAACCAATTTACATGACACAAGTATCATATTGAAGAACTTTTGAGTGGGCTTTGAATGATTTTGGTCCAGTGAAACTGGAATGTTTGGTTCCAGAGTAATCTGCCCTCAGAGAACATGAACAGCCATGAAATTGTATTTCAAAAATAAAAAAATCGGTTTACATGCAATATCTCTGGAACCGATTGTCCGATATGGACCAGCCTGATATTATATTGAAGGCCCAGCGATTTGAAATTGAATGAGATCAACCTTAAGCTTCTGTGATGCCAGGGGGGGAACTGGCAGCCGTCGGAACCGGGTGGGGGTCGGAATTGACGGGTCCCATATATCCTATGGAGAAAAAACGTTACAGCTTTGCCAGGCGATATCTCCGGTTCCCGGGGGGCTAGAGACACTGGGCTGGGCTCGTTGGAAAGCCCTGGTCCTCAGCTACAAAATGAAATGACAGGGGGGCACGTGCCCGGGTGCCCCCCCCCTGAATCTGCCACTGAATAGAAGTAGAACATTTTGCATCTATTCAAAGATCCCTGACCTTGAGAGGCAGGGGCAGATGGAAGGAGACTGAGGTCCCTCGGATATGAGCGCTAGGCGACCTTGAGTGCATACATGAACCCGGGATCCTCACATCTGGTGTTCACAATAATAGGTGGTGCTTACATGAATGAATACTTTCATGCTTTGGTATGAATTGCATTGGCATCACATTTATTATGTGTATTGTGCTGCATAAGAAGAAACAAAATATCACAGCGCATATATAATTGCAAATAAGAAACTCCATGTTGCAGACAGCAATATTAGTATTAATTCTTGCAAAACTGTCCAAATATATTGTTTCTAGCGCCGGTGCAAGGTTTCTTGGCACCCTAGGCAAAACTTCTGCCTATCTTTTTTTTACTCTGTCTCTCATACATACATACACACACACATACATACATACATACTGTACATACATACTGCCTCATACAATATATCCATACATACATACATACATACATACATACATACTACTCTGCCCCTCTCATGTTCATTGACATATAAAGGAGGGAAGGAGGCTGGCATAATGTGCCATGTTGGGGGAAGGAGGCTGGCATAATGTGCCATGTTGGGGGGAGGAGGCTGGCATAATGTGCCATACGGCAGGTTGGGGGAAGGAGGCTGGGTATGTGTCAGCCCACACCACACACTCTATTTTATATAATTCTTTATATTTAGTTTGCATTGATGCCCAGTAGGTAAACTGCGAAGCTCACAGCTTACCGAGTCCCTGTGAGACCGCACCCCACTGCCGTTTCCCCTCGCAACCATGCAAGGGGATGTGTTCGCAGCAAGAGAAATCATTCGATGGTTGTCGACCATCAAATGATGGTTCAACTGACTTATATTTGCGGCTGCCGGGACGAAGACAGGGTAAGCGCCTGGCGTAATATGATCAGCCTGCTCATGTAATCATGGGAACGCCCAGCATTTTCATGTGGACACCCATAAAACGCTGGGCATTTCCATCACCAGGTGCCGCCACTGCCCGCCTCCCTTCACCCCCCGGTCCTCCCTCCCTGCTATGAACTGCCCGGCGACAGTGTAAATTGCTGAGACTGTTCGCAGTCGGGGTTTGCACATATGGAGAAATGCGCATGCACAAACCCCGACCATTGGAGAAGAGGCTGACTTTGTTCACCACGTGTGAACCAGAATCAACCCCTAAATGTTTACCATTGATGGGATATATATCCCAACACTCCGACCTTTGGGAAACACTCAAGTTAGCCATCTAGCTCCAGTTCAGTCATTCCCACCTAATTGTTCCATGGTTGAATCAGCAAACAGGTGTCCCTGCACGTGCTGCTTTAATAACAGAAAATAACTGTATAGATGCAGCATCTATAAAATGATGCAGTTACATAGTTGCCAGACCATCTGTCTTGATTAAAATAAAATAAAAATCCAAAATAAATAGGAAAATACTTTATTTTAACAAAACATTAACCCGTTATTTGCCTACTCAATATCTTTCAACTGCACACTCCAGCATAGTTTATTTAGTTACTTTAGGTAATAACATAGGCGTGCACACACTGGCCCTTATTCAGATCTGATCTCAGTACAAATTTGTTCTCAAAATGGGCAAAACCATGTGCACTGCAGGTGGGGAAGATGTAACATGTATAGAGAGAGTTAGATTTGTGTAAGTTATTTTGTTTCTGTGCAGGGTAAATACTGGCTGCATTATTTTTATACTGCAATTAAGATTTTAGTTTCAACACACCCCACCTAAATTTAACTCTCTCTGCACATGTTACGTCTGCCCCACCTGCAGTGCGCATGGTTTTGCCCATTTTGAGAACAAATTTGTACTGCGATCAGATCTGAATAAGGGCCATTGAGTGTTAGGGGTGCACAGGCACACCCTAATGCTGTACCCACCCTTATGAACACCTCCCTGCCGATAGCAACACCAACAATACCTTTTAGCAAAGACTTTTGCTTTTTAGAACTGTAATCCATTAAAAGAAGCGCCCATCAATCAATTATGTGTGTTTTGCATTGTTAATGGTACTAGACCATTAGTCATATCACTAGTTCAGTACATACCTGCGTCATCCATATATGTTTTTGACTTTATTTGCATGTACTGTTACTGTAATTAGATTAAAACTGAAATAGGCTGGAGATTATGGTGTGGCCAAGAGACTTCTTATATTGCAGTGAGTGCCCCCCGCACCCTCCTCGGGTCCCCCCCAGCACTATCGAGTGGGAGGCGGACAGTATTGCGTCCGCCTCGCTGCCCCGCCGCCCGGATACTGAGACGCGCGTGCGTGGGGAACGCATGCGCGTCTCAGTCAGATGGAGCGCCGTGTTGCTGGCGGATGGCCAGCAGCATGCTGCTGACGGTTCGCCAGCAAAGATAAAACCGGCCCCATCTGTACCTGGCTTTTGTTCTACCTGGGCTGCTTACAGACTGCTAGGCATCAGCCCAGCAGGGAGCCAAAGAACTCCAGGGACCTTGAAGATTTCCAGGGTTCCAACAGCAGCCAATCCCTACACAGAACTCAGGGGTCATTTACATCTGAGGATTCAAGCAACAACCAATCCCGATGCAGAACTCAAGGATAAAATGGGCTGAAAACAGCAGCTCTGAATAGAAGCAGGGGCGGATCCAGGATAAAATGACAGGGGGGGGCACCATGATAAAAGAGGGTTTAGGTGGGGGAGGGGTGGTGTTAGTGGTGCCAGTGTACATGCTAAGAGAACGGCAGAGAGAGAGTGGGAATGGGATTAGAATAGGCCCTGGCATTTAAAGTGCGCAGGCCCACCATGGCAACAAAAGTGAAGGATGTAGTTGTGCGCGGGCCGAAGGCGCGCTCCGGAAAAGGGGGTGTGACCACTCAACAGGGGGCGTGTCCTTGAGTGTAGTGTACAACAACTTCTACACATTATGCAACAAAATACTAGACCCCATTATACTTGCCCCTTACACATGATGCCAAATGGAATGAGCCAAAATTCATATAAAACCACTCGGATTGGGCCAAAATTCACATAATGCCACATGGATTGAGCCAAAATTTACATAATAACACATGGATTGAGCCAAATTCATAAAATGCCAAATGGATTGAGAGAACATTCACATAATGCCACATGGATTGAGCCAAATTTCACATAATACCACACGGATTGAGCCAGAATTCACATAATGCCACACGGATTGAGCCAGAATTCACATAATGCCACACAGATTAAGCCAAAATTCACAAGACGCTTCATAAACAGGGACATTGTCTGCCAAAGTCGCGCATTAAACATTTACATCATAATGTCCATAACACGTTAAGTTACACGCCATTATGTCCATTACGTATTATGCCAAACACCATAATGCCTATTAAAAATGATGCTACATAAGTGCTGCTTATCTACATGCTCATTGCCAAGGGTTCCATGCTCATTGCCAGAGGTTCCATGCTCGTTGCCATGTGGGATTACATGCTCATTGCCAAGGGGGAATACATGCTCGCGGTAAATGGGGGGACAACCGCCACCAGGCAGAAGTGATAGCCGCTGACAGTGGCAGAGCCTGGCTGTATTCAGAGCACTGCAGGTCCTGGCTATTTGAAATAATACCCCTTTCACACCAGAAAATGCATTCCCAGGTTGGCTCCTTTTACACCAGCCTAGTCCCTGCATTTTCTGGTGTGAGGGGGAGAGAAAACCACACCTCCCCCCCTTTAACCAGTTATCTCATTAAGGGGCAGATTTATTAAGCTTGGAGAAGAGATAAACTGGAGATAAAGCGGAGAAAAGGTAAAAGGAGATAAAGCACCAGCCAATCAACTCCCAACTGTCTTTTTCAAACACAGCTGATTGGCTGTGATTTATCTCCTTTTACCTTTTCTCTGCTTTATCTCCAGTTTATCTCTTCTCCAAGCTTAATAAATCTGCCCCTTAACCAGCTATATCTTTGTAACCAACTAACCAATTTACATGAGACAAGTATCATATTGAAGAACTTTTGAGTGGGCTTTGAATGATTTTGGTCCAGTGAAACTGGAATGTTTGGTTCCAGAGTAATCTGCCCTCAGAGAACATGAACAGCCATGAAATTGTATTTCAAAAATAAAAAAATCGGTTTACATGCAATATCTCTGGAACCGATTGTCCGATATGGACCAGCCTGATATTATATTGAAGGCCCAGTGATTTGAAATTGAATGAGATCAACCTTAAGCTTCTGTGATGCCAGGGGGGGAACTGGCAGCCGTCGGAACCGGGTGGGGGTCGGAATTGACGGGTCCCATATATCCTATGGAGAAAAAACGTTACAGCTTTGCCAGGCGATATCTCCGGTTCCCGGGGGGCTAGAGACACTGGGCTGGGCTCGTTGGAAAGCCCTGGTCCTCAGCTACAAAATGAAATGACAGGGGGGCACGTGCCCGGGTGCCCCCCCCTGAATCTGCCACTGAATAGAAGTAGAACATTTTGCATCTATTCAAAGATCCCTGACCTTGAGAGGCAGGGGCAGATGGAAGGAGACTGAGGTCCCTCGGATATGAGCGCTAGGCGACCTTGAGTGCATACATGAACCCGGGATCCTCACATCTGGTGTTCACAATAATAGGTGGTGCTTACATGAATGAATACTTTCATGCTTTGGTATGAATTGCATTGGCATCACATTTATTATGTGTATTGTGCTGCATAAGAAGAAACAAAATATCACAGCGCATATATAATTGCAAATAAGAAACTCCATGTTGCAGACAGCAATATTAGTATTAATTCTTGCAAAACTGTCCAAATATATTGTTTCTAGCGCCGGTGCAAGGTTTCTTGGCACCCTAGGCAAAACTTCTGCCTATCTTTTTTTTACTCTGTCTCTCATACATACATACACACACACATACATACATACATACTGTACATACATACTGCCTCATACAATATATCCATACATACATACATACATACATACATACATACATACTACTCTGCCCCTCTCATGTTCATTGACATATAAAGGAGGGAAGGAGGCTGGCATAATGTGCCATGTTGGGGGAAGGAGGCTGGCATAATGTGCCATGTTGGGGGGAGGAGGCTGGCATAATGTGCCATACGGCAGGTTGGGGGAAGGAGGCTGGGTATGTGTCAGCCCACACCACACACTCTATTTTATATAATTCTTTATATTTAGTTTGCATTGATGCCCAGTAGGTAAACTGCGAAGCTCACAGCTTACCGAGTCCCTGTGAGACCGCACCCCACTGCCGTTTCCCCTCGCAACCATGCAAGGGGATGTGTTCGCAGCAAGAGAAATCATTCGATGGTTGTCGACCATCAAATGATGGTTCAACTGACTTATATTTGCGGCTGCCGGGACGAAGACAGGGTAAGCGCCTGGCGTAATATGATCAGCCTGCTCATGTAATCATGGGAACGCCCAGCATTTTCATGTGGACACCCATAAAACGCTGGGCATTTCCATCACCAGGTGCCGCCACTGCCCGCCTCCCTTCACCCCCCGGTTCTCCCTCCCTGCTATGAACTGCCCGGCGACAGTGTAAATTGCTGAGACTGTTCGCAGTCGGGGTTTGCACATATGGAGAAATGCGCATGCACAAACCCCGACCATTGGAGAAGAGGCTGACTTTGTTCACCACGTGTGAACCAGAATCAACCCCTAAATGTTTACCATTGATGGGATATATATCCCAACACTCCGACCTTTGGGAAACACTCAAGTTAGCCATCTAGCTCCAGTTCAGTCATTCCCACCTAATTGTTCCATGGTTGAATCAGCAAACAGGTGTCCCTGCACGTGCTGCTTTAATAACAGAAAATAACTGTATAGATGCAGCATCTATAAAATGATGCAGTTACATAGTTGCCAGACCATCTGTCTTGATTAAAATAAAATAAAAATCCAAAATAAATAGGAAAATACTTTATTTTAACAAAACATTAACCCGTTATTTGCCTACTCAATATCTTTCAACTGCACACTCCAGCATAGTTTATTTAGTTACTTTAGGTAATAACATAGGCGTGCACACACTGGCCCTTATTCAGATCTGATCTCAGTACAAATTTGTTCTCAAAATGGGCAAAACCATGTGCACTGCAGGTGGGGAAGATGTAACATGTATAGAGAGAGTTAGATTTGTGTAAGTTATTTTGTTTCTGTGCAGGGTAAATACTGGCTGCATTATTTTTATACTGCAATTAAGATTTTAGTTTCAACACACCCCACCTAAATTTAACTCTCTCTGCACATGTTACGTCTGCCCCACCTGCAGTGCGCATGGTTTTGCCCATTTTGAGAACAAATTTGTACTGCGATCAGATCTGAATAAGGGCCATTGAGTGTTAGGGGTGCACAGGCACACCCTAATGCTGTACCCACCCTTATGAACACCTCCCTGCCGATAGCAACACCAACAATACCTTTTAGCAAAGACTTTTGCTTTTTAGAACTGTAATCCATTAAAAGAAGCGCCCATCAATCAATTATGTGTGTTTTGCATTGTTATTGGTACTAGACCATTAGTCATATCACTAGTTCAGTACATACCTGCGTCATCCATATATGTTTTTGACTTTATTTGCATGTACTGTTACTGTAATTAGATTAAAACTGAAATAGGCTGGAGATTATGGTGTGGCCAAGAGACTTCTTATATTGCAGTGAGTGCCAATAGATGATGGTAGACACACCTGATTGGCGGTGTTAGACACACCCAATGGGCGCAGCACCAACTAATAAAATGTGCTGCGCTTGCCTGTGGGTAGTGACATTTATTGAGAAAAGTTGAGGAGAGTTGACATTCTGCCAAACATGTATCGTTACCTTGATGCTCACATCTGGA
Organism: Crinia signifera; assembly: GCF_055691185.1. NCBI lineage: Eukaryota > Metazoa > Chordata > Amphibia > Anura > Myobatrachidae > Crinia > Crinia signifera. The sequence goes on from NC_139219.1 coordinate 95,561,549, forward strand.
ATCTGCTGTATATAGTAGCAATTGCAGTGGTTTGATTTCTGTATTAGCCATTAAATTAGAGTCTGCTCTGTACTCTTGCCATAGACAGGCTTAAGGTGCCAACACATTGGGTATTTTTGGCCAGAGTATATACACATCGATCATGGGAAAAATAGCTGGGCTGAAAATTGCTCAGTGCATGCACACCGAGCGCTTTTCGCCTGTCCAAGCGATTTTCGTGGGGGGTGGATGCCTTTCCATAACAGGACACTATGGAAAGCTGTCCAACCCATACCTCATCTGCTGAGAATACTAGCAGATGAGTGGCAGCAGCTGGCGATGAAACGGTAAAAGTGAGCAGCTTTCAACTCAAAAAATCACCCAGTGTGTATGGGCCATTACATTATCATACTGGCTTTGTTGTTTTGAGCTTTCTTTAGACAAAACTATTGAGGTTAGTTAGACGTCTGCATGCACGTATCAATGTGCCTTTGGCTAGATCAGCAGAAAAAAATTTGGTGGTGTAACTGCACCACCTCGCCTAGTGTTTGAGAAAGTTAATAAAAAGATAACTTACAGTACTAGTAAAGAGACAGATGAGTGTAAGAATTATTCACCTCTGCTGCTAGTGACTATAGTCTAATCCCAGACTGTCAGTGTTATCAAATAAAATGAAAAAATGGTTAATCACTGCGTCTGGGTTGAATTTTTTTGAAGTTTATTAATGGATTAAATATATTAGCACTTTGGTAGTCTGTTGTTCCAAACAATGAGAAACTTATATGAACGGTATGGTATTTGGTACAAATGTAACACAATATAAAATAGCATATAAAGATATGTTACAATAGTGTGTGGTTTGACACAATAATGAAACAATGTATCATGGCCTAAACTTTAAAACCAATCAAACAATAAAACAATTCTGTATTAATATTCGTTCATACAATATATTATGTTATAAAATCTGCATTATATAGGTATTGCTGTGTGTCAGTTGACACTGGCGTCCCAGTGTCAGAAACAGACACCCAATATATACAGCATGAGCTCTGGATTAATATAGAGGTATACTGTATGTGTCGGTAATGTGCTGTCCCCTTTCTAGAGCCATGAAGATAAGGTATTTAAGCTGCTTCATTTTATTAATAAATTATTTATAGGCACACTGGTCCGATGTATTGTGGCCCAAGGTATTTGGCAAGTCCCGTTAGTGTACAGTTCCTTTAAAGTATGGCTATCTGGTCCAGAAGGGAACAGCAATGTGTCCCTCTGGTCAGGGGCGGATCCAGGATAAAATGACAGGGGGGGCACCATGATAAAAGAGGGTTTAGGTGGGGGAGGGCCAGTGTTAGTGGTGCCAGTGTACATGCTAAGAGAGCGGCAGAGAGAGGGTGGCAATGGAATTAAAAATAGGCCCTGGCATTTAGGCCCACCATGGCAACAAAAGTGAAGGATGTAGTTGTGCGCGCGCCGAAGGCGCGTTCTGGAAAAGGGGGTGTGGCCACTCCACAGGGGGCATGTCCTTGAGTGTAGTGTACAACACCATATACAACTTCTACACATTATGCAACAAAATACTAGACCCCATTATACTTGCCCCTTACACATGATGCCAAATGGAATGAGCCAAAATTCAAACAATGCCACATGGATTGTGTCAAAATTTACATAATGCCACACGGATTGAGCCAATATTTACATAATAACACACGGATTGAGCCAAAATTCACATAATGCCAAATGGATTGAGCCAAAATTCACATAATGCCAAATGGATTGAGCCAAAATTCACATAATGCCACATGGATTGAGCCAAAATTCACATAATGCCACACGGATTGAGCCAAAATTCACATAATGCCACACGGATTGAGACAAAATTCACATAATGCCACATGGATTGAGACAGAATTCACATAATGCCACACAGATTAAGACAAAATTCACAATACGCTTCATAAACAGGGACATTGTCCACCAAAGGCTCGCATTAAACATTTACACCATAATGTCCATTGCACGTTAAGTTACATGGCATGATGTCCATTATGTATTATGCCAAACACCATAATGCCTATTAAAAATTATGCTACATACAGTAAGTGCTGCTTATCTACATGCTCATTGCCAAGGGTTCAATGCTCATTGCCAGAGGTTCCATGCTCGTTGCCATGTGGGATTACATGCTCATTGCCAACGGGGAATACATGCTCGTGGTAAATGGGGGACAGCCGCCGCCAGGCAGAAGTGATAGCCACTGACAGTGGCAGAGCCCGGCTGTATTCCGAGCACTGCAGGTCCCAGCTATTTGAAATAATACCTATTTCACACCAGAAAATGCATTCCCAGTTTGGCCCCTTTTACACCAGCCTAGTCCCTGCATTTTCTGGTGTGAGGGGGAGAGAAAACCACCCCTCCCCCCCTTTAACCAGTTATCTAATTTAACCAGCTATATCTTCGGAACTAACTGACCCATTTACATGAGACAAGTATCATATTGAAGAACTTTTGAGTCGGCTTTGAATGATTTCAGTCCAGTGAAACTGGAACGTTTGGTTCCAGAGTAATCTGCCCTCAAAGAACATGAATAGCCATGAAATTACAGTTCAAAAATAAAAAAAAATCAATTTACATGCTATATCTCTGGAACCGATTGACCGATATGGACCAGCCTGGTATCATATTGAAGGTACAGCAATTTGGAATTGAATGGCTTCAACCACAAGCTCCTGTGATGCCAGGGGGGGAACTGGCAGTCGTCGGAACGGGGTGGAGGTCGGAATTGACGGGTCCCATATTATCCTATGGGGAAAAAATGTTACAGCTTTGCCAGGCGATATCTCCGGTTCCCGGGGGGCTAGAGACATGGGGCTGGGCTCATTGGAAAGATCTGGTCCTCATCTACAAAATGAATGACAGGGGGGGCACGTGCCTAGGTGCCCCCCCCCTGAATCCGCCAGAGGCTCTGGTTACTCGACTGACACTATGGTGAAGAGATGTACAGTAGTTACCCTCAGGGTTGGACTGGCCCACAGGGGAAAACTCCGGTGGGCCCCACTGCCTGGGGGCCTTCTCATCCTCTAGGAATCAGGTTACATCCAGTGCAGTTGAATTATATACATGTTATCTCACAGTGCACTCATATTGTGTATTCTCTACAGTGCACTTCAGTTATTAATCGGGTATATCATCATGAATGGCCTAGCAAACCTTTGTGGCATCTGGCCACACAACTAAACATGGGCACCTTTCACTACATTTCCCCGGTGGGCCCTTCCTGTCCCAGCCCAACACTGGTTACCCTGATGCAGCGTGCAGCTTGAATTTTGTATAGGGAGTGCAGCGTTTACCTGTACTGCGTGTCTCCAGGTTCTGTGAGCCAGTATCTGGGCTCTCCACTCCTGCAGGGTGCTCCAGTCAGGTCAGTGGGGCAGGACCCAGTAAATGCTGAGAACAGCGGGGTATGGATGTTCTCCGGACCAATTTTGTTTGGAAAGAAAAGAGTGTCTTTTTTTGGTGCACCTAGAGAGTATTACTTTAGTAAAACGTCACTTTTATTAATTCATTTAAAATAGTTGCGAATATAAAACGAAAATTGACAAGACATGAGACAACATATAGTGATTTAAAAAAGGAAAAAGGTTTCCTTCACCTAGTGGCAGCCCCACTGCTTATTATCCCAATTTAATTCAAATAATTCGCTGTATGGCTCAGAGATAAGGGCCCTTATTCTGATCGGTGCGGCCCGATCAGAAATATGCGGTGATGTCCGTCTTGGCGAATCCCCGCCTTCCATACGGATCGCCACCTCCGTCCGTATGCGGATATGTGGCGGTCCGCATGAATGTGGACGGGGATACGCCTCCTCCATGGTGGGAGCAGCCCCTGCATTCGATGGTCGCCGAACATCGAATGCAGGGCCGCACGCTCCACCAGGTCCCGCAACACAAGACCACACGGACACTTGTCCGTGTGAAATCTTGTATGGGGGCGGGCAGCTGACATCCGGCGATGTCAGATGCCCGCCCCGTACCCACGCGTCACGGCCTCATTACCATGCATACGCCCCGCGTTTGCATGGGAACGCCCATGAAACGCGGGGCGTATGCATAGGGTAATGAGGATAAGTAGCCCCTCACGCCCCTCTACGCCCCCTGTGCGGCGTATAAAGAATCCATGCGGCGAAATCGCCTGCACATGCGCAGAGTGACCTCTGCACATGCGCAGACGATAAACATCGGCGGCCCGTACGCAAGCGGGAATATCCGCACCGATCAGAATAAGGGCCAAGGTTATGTTACCAAAACATGTTACGTGGATCAGACAGGGTTATTTATTATCAAATATACAATGTTGCAGAATACTCCTGAGGCTCTTTATAGCAGCCGCTAGCAAGCACCTGAACACGGATAAGGTACCGCTTCAGTGCTGCTGCTGGCTTGCTGGAGCCAGTAGTGCCACGACCTGCGTTCTCCCACAGAGCTAAGTCTGAGGTGTGCCTGCGTGCACTTCCTCGCTCTAGTGGGTTGAGAACAAGCAGGAACACACACGGTTCTGGCGCCAGAGACCGTGCAAATGTGTTGTGTTGGGGACCGAGTCCGACGGAAACCCCAGTGAAGCCAACAGATCAAAATATACAATTTGTAAGTGGGGAGGGGAGAGTTTTAGACACACTAGGTGTGTGGTTAAGTCAAGCGTACGCTTTCGCAAAAAAGCTTCCTCAGGACCACCGGGCAAGCCACCGGAAGCCCCTTAAGTACCGTTTCCTTCATGCATATTCATAGTATGCAAATTATGGTGGGAGTGCATTAATCGGTTCCTTAATGCTATTGGTCACTTCATTTAGATGCCGGGTTTGATATGTGTATGTATGCCGGCTGTCAGTTGTTTCCAAACAGAGGTTTATAGTTTGCGCTGTGGTCTAACTTTGTTTAATAGGGTTGCCATGGAAACCTTTTTATCTTTGTATCATATCATATGTTTGCGCTCGCGTTTCTGTAGTTTGTAGGAATTCAGTGAGTAGTCAGACATTGGCGGCATAAAGCCTATCATCATGAGCCTCATTGTGATAGTGTATCTAATTTGTATGTTTTGCAAACGCAATTATATTCACAGTGTGCCCGTTTGCTGCCCCTCTATATTGGGCATATGTTCTTGATAAGTCATGATGCCACAGTGTGGCGTTTTGTTGCGCATAGAGCTGAACACGAATCAGTGTTGACTTAGGGGGGGGAAACTTCAAGTACACTGTTCTCGTTTATTGGAAGATAGTGGCATTCGACAAATTTACTGTTATCTTTATGTAAGTCCGTTAGGGAGAGCGCAATTATATGTTTAAGGTACCAGACCCCTATATTCGAGTCTCGATCATAAATGTTTATCTGTCATTTTTAATATATGGCTGATATGTGCGGTAGAGCTGGATCAAAGTTGGTTACAACAGTTGATCCGATAGAAGAGAGTCGCCGTTGTTGGAGCCTCTAATGAATCACCAGATATCCTTCTTAGCCCAGGTTGTATATGGTTCGTCACGTAAGTCAGGTATATATCCTGGCTATAGGGGATGTTTTCATACTGTTGGATTTGGCTGCCGTTAGAGCGTGATTAAGGTCTTATGGTGTGCAGATAAGTTGACTCGTGTGTATGCTAAGTAGTATAGAATGTTGATTTATCCGTAGGGTGCATCGGTACTACTGAGCTTAGGTCGATCCACTGAGTGAATGTGATGACACTGGTCATAATTATTAGCCGCCGGCTGTCAGTTGTCAAACAGAGGCTTTGCGCAGTATTCTATCTTTGTTTTAATGGGGTTACCATGAAAACCATTTTTATCATATACTTGCGCCTGCATTTCTGTGTTTCTAGGGGTTCAGTGAATGGTCAGGCAGAGACAATATGTAGTTATAGTTGCAAGCTTCATAGTGACAATGTTTCCAATCGGTGTATTTGACACACGTAGTTATGTTCGTAGTGTGCCCATTTGCTGCCCCTCTATATAAGGTGTTTATTCCTAGTAGTTCATAGTGTCCTAGTATGATGTTTTGATTCACTGGAAACGTGACATGAGTCAATGTTGACTCGGGGCGAGCCTTAAGTACACTGGATTAGTTTAAATGGGTAATTGTAGCATTGGACCAATCACTGCTAGCCTTGTGTGAGTCCGTTAGGGGGGGCAGAGTTATATGATCATTTTCAATAATGGCTAGTACGTACAATGGAACTGGATCTAAAGATGATCACAGTAATTGATTCAGTCGGAGAGAGTCGCCGTGGTTAGAGCTTGACAATGAGTCAGTTTATCCTTTGGCTCAAATTGAGTGTGGTTCGTCACAAAAGTCAGGTATGTATCCTGGCTATAGAGGAGGCTTTTTAAGTATTAGATTTTGCTGCCGTTGGAGCGTGTTGATCTGTCATTTTTGATGCATGACTGGTAAGTACAGTAAAGCTGGATCAAAATTGATCGCAGTAATTGATTCAGTCAGAGAGGATCGCCGTAGTTGGAGTTTAAAATGAGTCACCAGTTTGTCCTATGACTCATATTGTATATGGTTCGTCACAGAAGTCAGGTATGTATCCTGGCTGAGAGGATGCTTTTAACGTGTTAAATTTTACTACCATAAGAGCGTGACTTCGATCCTATGGTGTGCAGATAAATTGACTTGTGTGTATGCTACCCAGTATATTGTGTTATTTAGTTCGTAGGGTGCATCGGTGAAGCTGAGCATGACCACAGGTTAATCCACTGGGTGGGTATGATGACAATAATGATTGTCAGGAAATGTAAAGGGATCCTGGCAATTCATAGTAGGATTTTGATTAAAATTATAGGTGTATATTTGATAGAATGAGTCACGCTCTTCGTATGTAAATTTGTGATGCCGCTGGAACATATATGTTGATTTGTGGGTAAGGAAACTGAGACGTATGCGTACTGCTGAGTATATCATGTTGTTTTGTTTTGTCCACAGGATGCAGCAGTAAAGCGGAGCACGATGCACAGGTTGATCCACCGGGTAAGTATAAGTATATAGGTGTACAGGTTTATATGCTGAGAGGTTTAAGGAGTGACATTAAAGTATTCGCAGAGACATTCTATCAGTTTACTACTGGAATCCTAGTCTGAGATGCCAGAGTGAGTCTGAGAAACGGGTTTGGGGACAGAAATGCATGGGGAAATTTATCATGATTTCACAAGTTTGTTCATTGCCACGCTGCCGTAGATCAATTATAGCATAGCAGGATTGAGTGTCCTCTATTAGTGTGGCATAGTGTTCCATACCGTGAAGTCGGGGGCACATGATATTTATGAAGAGAATTAAGAGAAATTAACTTTCCGAGAAAGAGAAAAAGAAGTACTTGGCGTGAGGTATTTTTAATAGAACTTGGTTGTATGAGTGGTGACGTGAGAAGAATGGAAGTGAGAAAAAAAAAGGGGACATGTGACAAAAAATAAATATTTAATACGTGGACTACAAACGTGTGGGGGTGATGGTAGTCTTATGGATTTTTATGGAGATTAGACGTTATGTGTGAAAATTTTTTGTAAAAGCGGAGAGTGATACTCCTAGGATGCTAGTCCCTCATTAGAATGACTCCCTCCTAGGATGGGGACCTGTGAATTGAAGATAAGAGATGGGGTCTCCCTGGTCAAGGAGTGATTTAAATGGAGTGAAATAGTGGTGTGAGAGAGGATAATATTGAGATCTCCTGATAAATTTTGGGCGATATCATAGTGGCAGCCCTGCTGTGGATAATAGAAAAATTGCTATATCAGATGGCTTAACCTATCAGCCATACACTCTGCATGTAGGAGAGAAATCTTAAGGTATCCGAGGGTGTTTCACTTGTTTATATTCATAAAAAAACCATATAATTGTTCTCTTCATTGAGGCTTTTGGGGGACATACTTCCCATAAGGAATATGAGTCTGGTTTCCTGCTTGAGGAGTTCCCTGTCCAGATCTCCCCTCCGGATGCCCAGGGATACCTGAATCATGCCATAGGCTTTAAGGCCAGTGCTACTTCCGTGGTGGTATCTTAAAAAGTGTTTTGCCACTGGTGTAAGGGTTTTTCCTTGTTGCCGGTCTCTTTCTGCATTCCTGATACTTGTTAGGTGTTCCGATAGATGTTTTTTTAACTGTCTTTTGGTCTTTCCAATGTAATTTTTCCCACAGGGGCATTGTAGATTGTATATGACCCCTGTGGTGTCACACGTAATGTATTGTTTAATTTTCCAGTTTTTGCCAAACTTGTCCGTGTATCCATTTTGTTGTACCATGTGTGGGCATATCTTACATGTGCCACATTTAAATGACCCTTTTTTGGTAATTCTGGGTTTGGTTTTTTTGTTATTTTCAAAGTGGCTATGGACCAATTGGTCTCTGAGGTTGCTACACCGTCTCCAACTTATGTCCACTTGGTTGCCTAGAATTTCATCTAGGTCTTTGTCGGTCTTAAGGATGTTCAAGTGCCTGTTTAGTGTGTTTTGAATTTCACGCCACTCCTGGCAGAATGTTCCGATAAATCGAATTTTATCGTGTGGATCTGTTTTTTTGTGATTATTGGGGACAAGTAAGCGTTCCCGGTTGTAACTGCTAGTGTCTCTTCTTGCTTTTCGTATGGATCTCCTGCTATAGCCCCTGTTATGGAGTCTGGTGCCTAATTCGTTGGCCCTCTTCTCATACGTTTCGTTGTTAGAGCAATTACGTTTGGTCCTTAGATACTCTCCCTTGGGGAGTCCTTTAAGGACCGGGGGGAAGTGGGCACTACTGTTATGAAGTAGAGAGTTGGTCGCTGTGTTTTTGCGAAATAGATCAGTAGTGATTGATCCATTTGTCTCGATGCTAATGCGGAGGTCCAGGTATTCCACTTCCCTCTGGCTTGTGTGGTACGTCAGTCTAAGGTTTAAATCATTACAGTTCAGTTTGTTGATAAAGTCTATGAACACTTTGATGTCACCCTGCCATATGATGAACAGGTCATCAATGTACCGTAACCAGATTAAGATGTGTTCGGTGTACTGTTCATTGTTTTCTGTGAACACATGCTCCCGCTCCCACCACCCCAGGTACAGGTTTGCATACGTGGGGGCACATGTGTTCTCCGGACCATATTGGTAGCAGCTTGCTCTATATTTGTCCCTCGCGACTGTCTGCAAAAGAATAAGGGTGGGGGGTCAGCAAAGTTGAAGGGGTACATAGATTGGTACAAATGGAGCAGCTGGAAGTGCCAACGCATTTCGTCCCTTTAACCGTGGGACTTTTTCAAGATGTTATGGAAAGCCGTCCAACCCGTTGCGCATTTGCTGATAATATCAGCAGCTGAGTGGCGGCGGCTGACGATGATGTGGGAGTGCGCATCAGCGCTCACCGCTCAGTGTTAGGCCATACACACTGGTCGGCTTTTGAGCTGAAAGCAGCAAGTACCCCTTGAGTAGGCTGTTCATTTATGAGTACCCCCTTCTCTCAATTTTAAATATTCACAGTAATTACGAGTGGTGCGGAAGTGAGCGGTATTTGTGTCCTTATATTAAGGAATAGTGGAGGAGTAGTGTGTTGTCAGGAAATGTGTCCCTCTGTGTCTGTACTCTCTCCAAGGTTCCCACTAACATCTGTAGGAATAATGCCACTGCTTCCTCCACCAGTGTCAGGGTTTGGGCAGATGAACGCTGATGTCTGAGGGCAGCGCGGATAGCTCCCAGGGGATGGATGGTCTGGCAAAAAGCACAAGGAGCTGCTGATGATGCTGCAGACGGAGCCGGAAGTGACACAATGGCGTTCATCTCCCCAGTAACAGGAGACTTCTTCCTCTTTTTCCACAATTACCAATATTATTCAAGTATCTCTAACCAGTCTGCAGCATACCCCCATGAGTACATTTACCACCGGTCTAGATAATACTCTATACATGAAAGGTGACTGGCTTTTGTATTTGATGGAAGACATTTGAGGTTTCTAGAGAGAAATTATAAAAATACCCTTGTGACGTGCTTTTACTCTACCTGTCTTTACCACCTTGATGTTTGTCCTCTTCAACAGTGCTGCAAAGGGGACGATGCCCTCCTTTGTATTATGGTCAATGTAATAGTCAAAATCTGTGCTGGAGGCTGCCAATCATAAATTATAAATGATGTGGACAAACAAGCAAATCTGTCCCTCACCAGGGGCATCGCATTGGAAGGAGGGGGAGGGCAGCTCTCTGAGGAGTGGTGGGTGGTCCATACCCATGATCAGCTGCCAGTGCGTGCTGCCACGTTGCAGTGCTGCCCATTACAGTAGTGTACTGCTGGGAGGGCAGGGTGCCCTCCCCACCACTGATACAATGTATGTGTCTCCCACCAGCTGCCTGTACACATTTGGCTGCAGGAGCCGAAAACAGGCAGGGAGGGGATAGTTCTCCCAGCTGTTATGCACTGTAATGAAATTTAAGGCCTCATGGAGCTCCCCGCTCTTATACTCCTTTTGTACCGCAAATATCAGGTCGCACCCAGGATCAGGACACAGGTCCATCCCATAAGTGAACCAGCATTTTGCGGTGTGAAAGTTCTCGCAGTGACCCAGCTTTTTGCTGTGTTGCTGACATCAGATGGGGGCAGGGCTGAGCACTGACACATCATTGGGGAGCAGGGGGAGGAGGCAGCACTCAGAGCCAACTCTGTCTCCAAGCACTGCCTCCTCCATAGTTTAAATGGGACCTGGGTTGCTCGCCCATTCACACAGCAAAGCAACCCGGGTTGTGACCAGGGTTGAAATGCCGGGTTGCTCGACCCGGAAAACATGGCTGTGCCACTTTCTGTCCCAGATCAAACTAGGTTAACACAGCAATAACCAGGGATGATTTGGCAGTCTGAAAGGGATATTAGGTGCACCAGCATGATGTTGACATTCTGTCATGCAAGGACAAGCAATTGTCTGGCCACCCCACTGCAGGGGGAGCTAATACCAAGGTATAATTGAAAGTTAACAAGGTATATTTGCTGGCGTGGGAGGGGAGCTTTTACACTTACTTTTAGACTTGACACAGACACTACCAGCGGTGGTAGTGTCCCAGCCCAGTGCCAACCAAGCAGTGTAGGGGGATAGCTAAACACCTATAAATACATATTATCATGTATAGTGACTGAAGAACATGGGGATTTACCTTCGATGAGACAGGCTAAAGCAAAAAACACTTTTTGGGCGCACTCTTTTCCTTAGATCTGTTAGATCTTATTTCATATGGATAATGATTAGTTTTAAAATATAACTTTTATTTGAGACTTTTTAAAATATACAGGAAGAGTAAACAAAGACAGACACACAAAGAAATGATTTACATAGATAAAGTGTTCCGGCTCGAATAGCCTCTTCACAAAGTATAATACTTCCGAAGCTAATCAATTGATGTGGCGCATCAATAAGTATTGATTTTTATTATTTTTTAATATATATTCGAAAACACGAATATTTCTTGTCCCAAAGGATCTAATACAGGCATTTTCAAACTATGGCCCTCCAGCTGTTGTGAATCTACACATCTCATCATGCCTTGCAATTGTTTTAGTTTCCCTAATAGCAAAACTGTGGCAAAGCATGATGGGACTTGTAGTTTCATAACAGCTGGAGGGCCATAGTTTGGGCATGCCTGATCTAATTATTCATGGTTATAATTTAACCTTTCTGAGGGACTCGTTGAACCGCCGGCCACTTCTTAAATCCTAATCCTTACGAAGAAAAAGTATAGTGACAGCTCCTGCAGATGACTGCTCCTGGGCTTCTGCTGTTCGGGTACTCAATCCCTTATACAGGGCAGGGCACTGAGTACTGTTCTGGCACTTCCCTTCGAGTTAGATGTACAACTCAAACACCTTGGTTAGGTATGTCAGTATGTCACCGGATTGGTATCTAAGGGCCAGATGTATCAAGCTTCAAAAGTGATAAAATGGAGAGTGATAAACAACTAGCCAATCAGCTCCTACCCACCATGTCACAGGCTGGGTTTGAAAAATTACTGGTATCAGCTGATTGGCTGGTTGTTTATCATTCTCCAATTTATCACTTTTGAAGCTTGATACATCTGGCCCTAAATGAGAGTGCCCGGTTATCTGCTTTACGGAGCTGTATGCAGGGCACTTCTGCTTTCAGATTGTTTCACGGTACCTCACTCTGTTGCTCATGCATTGCAGAGTGATGGTCAGTCACTTCTTCTGATGCCAGGAAGATAAGGTAGATAGAGGCAGACTCAGGAAATGAGTGAAAGAACTTCTGTTTTGGGGGATCTGCCTAGGGGCATCGAAATCCTCAATGAGAGAGTTCTGAGTTTACACCCATTATTCCTGATTAAAGAGAAGATTAAGTGAATAGATGTTATCTGGATAGTACCTTTTTGAAATGTGCACATACTTCACTCAATGTATCTGTGTCCCATATAACAGTGCACCCAAAATTCACAGGAGGAGAGACACACTGTTGATCACTGGCTTATCCACCACTTGTAGATTTTTTAAATTTTACGAGGCTATTAGTTCATACTGTACATATAAACATCGGTACTTGTTTCCTAGAACGGCCACAACGATTTAGATCGTTGTGGTCGTAAGATAAAAAATCGGATCGATCGCATCGCATGCGATTTGGTCGCATACGATGCGACCGATCCGATCGGCCGATTTTTCACCCGATTTTTTTTTTTTTTTCACCAGATTTGTTTAAATTGCCCCCCCAAATGTTAATAAGTGTGCTAGACCCCACGATAGACGTGAACCCGAAGCGTGGCGAGCGCAGCGAGCCCGCGAGGGGCGGCGGTGCGCGTCCTCCGACCTTTTCATTCCCCTACTATCCACTAGGGCGTGGAGTGAGAATATAATAGTGTGGCGAGCGCAGCGAGCCACCGAGCCCGAAGCGTGGCGAGGGGACGCGTCTAACTTCACAGGTATACGCGTCCCCTCGCGGGGCTCGCTGCGCTCGCCACGCTTCGGGCTCGGTGGCTCGCTGCGCTCGCCACACTATTATATTCTCACTCCACGCCCTAGTGGATAGTAGGGGAATGAAAAGGTCGGAGGACGCGCACCGCCGCCCCTCGCGGGCTCGCTGCGCTCGCCACGCTTCGGGTTCACGTCTATCGTGGGGTCATGGCGGGCACATAAAAAATGTGAAATGGGTCATATTGGCCCATTTCACCTTTTTTATCATTTTTCCCTATGTGAGATGGACTTAATCAAGTCCATCTCATCTTGTGCCATTATAATGGCACAAGACCGACCGATTTCAATGTTAAAAGATTTTTTAACATTGAAGTCTATGGAAAAATCGGGTCAATCGGTCGGTCGCATCGCGGCCGATTTTAATTGGTTGCGACCGACCGATTGACCCGATTTCTGTCAATCAAAGTGAAAAAATTGTAAAAAATCGGCCACATCGTGAGGATCGTGTCCCTTAATTAAGAGCCACGATCACTCACGATTGTGGCCGTTCTAGGAAACAAGTACCTAAACATCTGCAGGGACGCCCAAAGCTGCATATAGGCTGGTCACTTACTTATCTGGTGAATACCTAGTTAAATGTATCAGCAGAATGCTACTGTATCTCATACATCAAGACATGAAAATAAACTCTAAGTGGATGTATATATCAATTCATCACCACTGCTTGTGGAGTTGATTTATCCCACTGGATACAAAGTAATATACAGACATCAGAGGTTGGCAGCAATATAAGTATGTAGCAAATCACTTTGCTTCAAAAAACTCTTTGGTATTGGTGTTCATACCTTAATACATCAACACATAAAAGGAAACGCCAAGTGGAAGTAAGTATCAATTAGTCACCACTGCATGTGGAGTTAATACCTCCCACTGGATACAATGTAATATACAGGCATTTATTTACTTATTAACAGGTTCTTATATAGCGCACACATATTCCGCAGCGGTTTACAGAGAATAGCTATGAGCAAAAACACACAACGAATTACAGCACAAGACAGTTTAGGACAAGTACATGGTAAATATGGATAGTTACATCAGGGGACAGGACACTGAAGCAATCATCAGGGTGGCAGAGGTTTATATATTATAAGAAAGGCGCATTAGGAGAGAGGGCCCTGCTCGTGAGAGCAACAACAGTTGGCAACAATATATGCATGTAAGAAATTACTTTGCTACAATAGGTTTCTTAGTATTGATGTTCATACCAGACAGTATTATAGAGGTTGAAAGTGGTAAGAAGAGATAGTAAAATTGGTGAGGTATACCTTGCTGCGGGGAAACAGGCAATCCTATCTTAATCCCAACTCGGGATCCCTTTCCTATACTGGAAGCCTCACCACTCCCTGCTGTCAGGGAGATTAGTGTGAGAAGGTTAGTGTCGATCAGTGCCCACAGTCTCCTGTGGTTTGCCTTTGTGGTTACCTGTTCACTGGTCGCTGGTCCGTATGTCTGAGCCCTGCACACAATCGGTATATGTCCAAATACTTTTCTGCCCCATTTGCATATGTGTCTAGCAATCCCACCCTCCACCTGCTTGGTCAGTGCTGCAACCACTGGAAACTATCCTGTCAAAAACAAACTCTGCCATCTTACCCACCAGTGGGTGAGGAGAGGAGCAAATGAATGAGGAGGAGGTGCTATACCAGACATAATGGGAACAAGGGGCTCTACCTGGTGTAATTTTGGTTCAGGTTGATAGATCTACATTGTCTAGAAAGACAGTCAGTAGGTCTACCCCAAAAGGTTGATATGCAATAGGTCAACAGGGTCAAAAGGTCGACATGCAATAGGTCAACAGGGTCAAAATGTTGACATGAAAAAGCTAGACACATGAAAAGGTAGATATGAGGTTTTCATGATTTTTAAAAAAAAATTTAAATGGCTTGTTCTTACTTCACCATCCATGTCGACATAGAGGGAGAATATAGTAGGGTCCCGAGTGTAGCGATGCACCGTGCATGGCGAGTGCAGCGATCCATGCAAGGGTATGCGTTACAGTAATTGAGGGTCTATGTAAAAAGTTGTCGACATTGACACAAAAAAAATTAAAAACTAATGTCTACCTTTAAATATAGACATTTTGACTTTGTCGACCTATTGCGTGTCTATCTATTGCATGTCGGCCTTTTGACCCTGTCGATCTATTGCATGTCGACCTTTTGACCCTGTCGATCTATTGCATGTCGATCTGTTGGGGTAGACCTATTGAGTGTTTATCTAGATACTGTCTATCTAATAATCCGTAACCGTGTAATTTATACAAGGTGTTTATACAAGGTGATCTACAGTACCTGGCCTAATGTGTATATGGGGAACTGCCAGAAGTAATATTACTGTATAAAGTACTCCACGTGGCATAATGTGTGTAATGGGCTCTACTGTCATAAGGTGTATAAGTGTCTCTACTTGGCGTAATGTTTATACGATGTTCCACCTGGCATAGTGTGTGTAAATGGGCTCTATATCGCAATATTGGGGTTATTGTGGTTGACTCGCAAAGCTGGCAATTTCGCAGCTTTGTAAGTCATTTAAACGCCACATGCACGATTGCCTGCCGCATGCACCACGAATCTCCCAGCATGCATGCGAATGGATGGTTTGCATAAACATCCATTCGCAGCTTGAATGCAGGAGCAAAATTATTCGATAGTTGACAACCATCAAATCCTGCTGGGATTAGATCTGTGGTGCCCTGTACGAGAATAGAACTGGCAGCTAATATCTGCGCCCGTGAAACGCTAGGCATTCCCATGGGCGCAACCAATGCTCCCTACCCCATGCCCCTTTCCCACACTGCTATGTGTGAGCAGCCAGCAAATAATCAATTTGCCATGCCCACTAGCAAAAAGAGGCTATACATACACATAAATGCGTATGCACATTCACAGTCTCTAAAAATCAATTAGAATAACCTCCAATGTGTTTAATGTGCTCCTGTCCCTGGTATATGGCTATGGTGAAAACAAATCTGATACTCTAGGGCACAGGTTCTCAAAGTTGGTCCTCAGGACCCCACAAAGTGCATGTTTTGTAGGTTTCCAGGTGACATGTGCCTGATGTTAGAGCGGAGTTAGCCGGAGGCTGGCTGCGCTGATGGTCCGGGCAGAGGTCCGCTGTGTGCCGCCAAAACCGGAAGTGACCGGAAGTCGGTGCCGGTCGCCGGGAGGGACGTAGAGAGGCTGGTGTAGGAGCAGGCTGGGATTCTCTTACTAGGCTCCAACATGTTTCGTGCGTCCTGCACACTTTGTCAAGAATGGTGGTTAGATTATCAGCTTGTATTTTTATAGACAAAAAACTTTATTGATAAAACCGGAAGTGATGTCCGGGAAATGGCTGAAAGTGATGGGAACCACATGTTTCGTCAGCTGATGGATAAAAAATGTTTGAGGCAATTAGAAGTAAAGATTTAATTAAATAGGTACCACTCATTTGTTTAAAGAAAAGCATTCAGTCATTAGGAATGTTTACGCTAGAAAAGAGACGTTTAAGGGCAGACATGCTTAACATGTACAAATATAGCAGGGGACAATAACCTGAACTATCAGCCAACCTCTTTGCTATGAGGTCAGAAACTAGGACACGGGGGCATGTGTTCAGACTCAAGGAAAGAAGATACTGTGCCATTAGAAGGAAAGGTTTTTTATGGTCAGAGTAGTACAGGTATGGAACTCTCTTTTAGAAAAGATGGGGATGACAGACACATTGAACACATTTAAAATAAGGTTGGACAAACATTTTCTGAGAAAAAAAAACATTCAGTTGTACAACTAATCACTACTCAGCCCATATTTGAAACAAATGATAAAACTAAAATGAGGATATCCCATTTAGGGGGTATTCAATGTGTAGGTCATGGCGGTCGAGCTTGCTTGACCGCCGTGACCCTGTCCCGTTTTCGGTCAGCTCGACCGAGAACATGCAGGCGGGATTCAATGTCCCGCCTGCCGGGGAGCAAGAAGGGGGCGTGGAAAAGTAGACATGAGTTTTTCATGATTTTTTTAAATTTTTTGAAATGGCTTGTTCTTACTTCACCATCCATGTCGACATAGAGGGAGAATATAGTAGGGTCCCGAGTGTAGCGATGCACCGTGCATGGCGAGTGCAGCGATCCATGCAAGGGTATGCGTTACAGTAATTGAGGGTCTATGTAAAAAGTTGTCGACATTGACACAAAAAAAATTAAAAACTAATGTCTACCTTTAAATATAGACATTTTGACTTTGTCGACCTATTGCGTGTCTATCTATTGCATGTCGGCCTTTTGACCCTGTCGATCTATTGCATGTCGACCCTTTGACCCTGTCGATCTATTGCATGTCGATCTTTTGGGGTAGACTTAGTAAATGTTTATCTAGATACTGTCTATCTAATAATCCGTAACCGTGTAATTTATACAAGGTGTTTATACAAGGGGATCTACAGTACCTGGCCTAAGGTGTATATGGGGAACTGCCAGAAGTAATATTACTGTATAAAGTACTCCACGTGGCATAATGTGTGTAATGGGCTCTACTGTCTTAAGGTGTATAAGTGTCTCTACTTTGCGTAATGTTTATATGATGTTCCACCTGGCATAGTGTGTGTAAATGGGCTCTATATCGCAATATTGGGGTTATTGTGGTTGACTCGCAAAGCTGGCAATTTCGCAGCTTTGTAAGTCATTTAAACGCCACATGCACGATTGCCTGCCGCATGCACCACGAATCTCCCAGCATGCATGCGAATGGATGGTTTGCATAAACATCCATTCGCAGCTTGAATGCAGGAGCAAAATTATTCGATAGTTGACAACCATCAAATCCTGCTGGGATTAGATCTGTGGTGCCCTGTACGAGAATAGAACTGGCAGCTAATATCTGCGCCCGTGAAACGCTAGGCATTCCCATGGGCGCAACCAATGCTCCCTACCCCATGCCCCTTTCCCACACTGCTATGTGTGAGCCGCCAGCAAATAATCAATTTGCCATGCCCACTAGCAAAAAGAGGCTATACATACACATAAATGCGTATGCACATTCACAGTCTCTAAAAATCAATTAGAATAACCTCCAATGTGTTTAATGTGCTCCTGTCCCTGGTATATGGCTATGGTGAAAACAAATCTGATACTCTAGGGCACAGGTTCTCAAAGTTGGTCCTCAGGACCCCACAAAGTGCATGTTTTGTAGGTTTCCAGGTGACATGTGCCTGATGTTAGAGCGGAGTTAGCCGGAGGCTGGCTGCGCTGCTGGTCCGGGCAGAGGTCCGCTGTGTGCCGCCAAAACCGGAAGTGACCGGAAGTCGGTGCCGGTCGCCGGGAGGGACGTAGAGAGGCTGGTGTAGGAGCAGGCTGGGATTCTCTTACTAGGCTCCAACATGTTTCGTGCGTCCTGCACACTTTGTCAAGAATGGTGGTTAGATTATCAGCTTGTATTTTTATAGACAAAAAACTTTATTGATAAAACCGGAAGTGATGTCCGGGAAATGGCTGAAAGTGATGGGAACCACATGTTTCGTCAGCTGATGGATAAAAAATGTTTGAGGCAATTAGAAGTAAAGATTTAATTAAATAGGTACCACTCATTTGTTTAAAGAAAAGCATTCAGTCATTAGGAATGTTTACGCTAGAAAAGAGACGTTTAAGGGCAGACATGCTTAACATGTACAAATATAGCAGGGGACAATAACCTGAACTATCAGCCAACCTCTTTGCTATGAGGTCAGAAACTAGGACACGGGGGCATGTGTTCAGACTCAAGGAAAGAAGATACTGTGCCATTAGAAGGAAAGGTTTTTTATGGTCAGAGTAGTACAGGTATGGAACTCTCTTTTAGAAAAGATGGGGATGACAGACACATTGAACACATTTAAAATAAGGTTGGACAAACATTTTCTGAGAAAAAAAAACATTCAGTTGTACAACTAATCACTACTCAGCCCATATTTGAAACAAATGATAAAACTAAAATGAGGATATCCCATTTAGGGGGTATTCAATGTGTAGGTCATGGCGGTCGAGCTTGCTTGACCGCCGTGACCCTGTCCCGTTTTCGGTCAGCTCGACCGAGAACATGCAGGCGGGATTCAATGTCCCGCCTGCCGGGGAGCAAGAAGGGGGCGTGGCCGTGAGTTGAGGCCGGAAAGAGGTGAGAAAACCCTGCTCAATGCTGTCGGGGAAGACAGCATTGAATAGGGCCCGGGGACCATCTCCCCCGTGGTGAGATTGTCGCTGGTGATTGAATACCCCCTTAGTCTATATCACCTAACGGGTCCTGTATAAGGCTGAACTTGATGGACTGAGTCTTTTTTCAACCTCAACTACTATGTTACAATGTTACTATGTAATGGGAGTTCTATTTCAGATGGGATGTTGCTATAGGCAACCAATCAGATTCTATCTATTCTCTTCTAGAAAGAGCTGAATAACCCCAATGAACTGTGACATCACTCTGCCACAAACTATGGGTGCGCGCTCAGCCCAGGCTGCATCTAGGAAGAGCCCAGAGTTACAAGGAAGTGGTGTCAGGGGTAAGGGTCCAGGCAGTGGAGCTTGTGTTATTTATTTACAGATGGAGCGCCTCCCAGCAAGCCTGCAGGATTGTTAAATTTCCTGAGCTGGCACAGGCTGGTGGACAGGGGCTCCATCTGTTGGGGACACACGTGTCCCGTCAGCATGGTGGTGGGGAGCTGCTTCCCAGCCCATCTCTACTTCAGGGAGACAGACAAGGGGGGGGGGGGGGGTGGTGAGGGTTAGCTGAGGGGGGGATGCGGGGAAGCTGCTGAAGGCTCTGATAGGACGGGGCACAGGATCCCCCTTCTGTCAGCTGCCGGTCGGTATGGCGAATGGCGATAGAATCACCAAGAGCAGCTCCAATGTGAGCTGCTCCATTTGTATTTATTATTTATTTATTAACAGTTTCTTATATAGTGCAGCATATTCCGTTGTGCTTTACAATTGTGTTCCAGCACAACCGCCCTCGCTACACTCCTGCCTATAAGAAAAAAGTTATCTTTTATAGAAAAATTTTAATAAATAAAAATTGTTGGGATAAGGCGTGTTAACAATATATTTGCCAAAATATGTAAAGAATGATGCGCTAATGAGCCCAAGCACCGACTAAATAACTCCTTTCTCCCAGTAAACACAGTGTACAGTACATGTTAATTATACTGAGTGTGATATTTTCCTTATATGACAAAGTAAACATGTTCTTGGTAATAGAAACTGAAATGCTGGCCTACAATTTGAGCCCAAAGGCTTTAATCTGTCATTGTGGAGTGAAACTGAACAGCATCCTGATAGGCATGCAGCAAACTTGTTCTTTAATCCTCTACTCCTGTCATGCAGGAACATGAATCCTACCATCTAATATATAGCCGGTAATCATTTCAAATAATTCTCTGAAAAAAGCGCTACAGATGTTGGCAGGTGTCTGGGACATGCACTGGTGTGTCTGGCAGCCTTCTAATAAAAAATGTTGTAACTTTGGCTTTATCTAACTTTTTTAAACTTATTTTCTATTTCAAAACTTTCAAATAGATACATTATATATTACATATGTTTATATAAATACAGGGAAATCTTCTGATAAACATTCTTTCATCCACACAACTCATTAAAGGGCCCATTTATCAAGAAGTTGTGATTGATAAAACGTATTGCGTATCAGCACCCAACTGCCATTTTTTTCAAACATGTGACAATTAGGAGCACATGGCAGTTAGGGGCTGATTGGCCTGAGCACAATTTTTAATGCACAGCAGATATTATCGTTCACAATGACTTGTATCACTCTTGGATAAATGGTTACCTTATTTATATTTATCATTTCCTTTTATAATCACAGGTTAATATATATATATATATATATATATATATATATATATATATATATTCTAGTTTCAAATTTCGAGTAGACTACAATGAACAATGAACAATCAGGAAAACTTGAGGTACAGTATCCCTAGCTGGGACCCAAAGCACAGGGGCTATATGAACAAAACAACTAAATGCATATAAACGTTTTTGAAGATAATGAAAGAGTCTTTAAGATAATTCCATGTGTGTAACCTGATAGTCTTGTTCATTAATTACTGTAGGTGTCTCCCTGGTGAAGGCTATAGCTGCCAATGGCCATCAACAAGAGAGTGGCTTTAATAGTAGGATCACATGCTGCCAGGGCTTAAAGTGGTCATGCAGAGTAGGGGGAACTGATTTCTCTATGCCACCTAATTACCCCCCCCCCCCCCTTCCCTTACCCCCAATAGGCAGAGACAGGGCCAGTGGTAAAGTTTTTGGCATCCCTCTGGAAACTAGAATACTATTCTGTGAGAATTAATGTGCAGGACCGATGTGGAGGTTAAAATGTTCCACCTCACCATTGGAGGTGGTGGTACTCAGTTCAGTCCCATTCCCCCTCACTTTAGCCCCCTGCATGCTGATTAGTCTGAATATGAAAAACGTTTATATGGTTTAAAACTATTGTATTGTGTACTTATGAACTCTTCAATCAGATTACATTTATGAGGGGTGAAGCTGGCTACAATGCTATTCCTTTATGAGTGCTTCTTTTATTTACTGCTGTAAGACTCATGGTCCTTTACACTGTATTTCCCTGTTTCATGTTTTATTTGTGGTTAGTAACAGTCCTTAACTGTTCACTTAGATCATCATCAGCTTGCACCTCTGGCTCTACAATTTTTGCAATGCGTGTTTATGCAATCATTACTTTGGCACAGTATCTGTTGTAAACAGGGATTTTCCTGGCAAATGAAAATACTGTACATTTGTGTCCTGCAGCAAAAATGTGTTTGCTCTTAACTGTCTGCTGAGGATGAGTAGCTCGTACCCTCCAATATTCTTTGAGAAATAACAATGAAAATCCATTGTACTTTGTTGTGCGATGAAAGGTTAAAATATAGTCAATGCGATACACAAAGGCAAAATTTTGTGTTTGCCATCTAGCACCTCTATTTTTGCCATTAGTGCACATTATGTCTTTAAGGTTTCTGTGCCCCAGCGAAATATCAGTTAAGGTTTTTCCAATCCCGCATAGCACCAAGAGTGTATCTACAAGTCTATCTAATAATTCAATAATTTTGAACTTTTATTTTGTGATCAACACAGTGCAAGTCTCAAAGAAAACCCATGAAATAGTACTCAGCTGCCAACCATCAAAACAATTGATTGATTAATTTGCCCAAAGCTCTTGAAAAGATGAAGTGGATTAAGAGGGTCATCCTCATGTACAAGTTATGGGACTTTTTTGCTTGTTTTTACTTTTGCCACCATACAGATTCACATATAACCGCCATGTAAGAAAATGGTGTCTTTAATATTTTCTCTGGGGCACTTCCCAGAGTAAGATGGGAACATCCTTCTTCAAATGCAGGGGATGAGCAAGAACAGATTTTTTTAAGATATAACTTTTAATTTATCATGCATAAGATCTCTTTGGACAAACAGACAAACTACATTAAACATGGAAAGGTATGTGCATAAATTACATATCAGTTGGAGTCATCACCAGGGACTCTTTGGGTATAATAAATGTGAAGAACCTAAATTATTGGTCAGTGAGTTGGTGGGTCTGAATATGATGATGATACTTTGTGCACATCTAAATAAACAGAGAGACAGTGAACCTTTATAATATAAAGCCATCCATAGCCTTTGTAATTTGGCCCAAAAGGAATGGGGTTCTGTGTCTGGTTCTATGTTACAGATAGGACACTGTTGTTGTATTATAACAGGATGTACAGTAGCCAAATATAACATTAAATTATTCACAAAAGTCTCCTAGCCTACCCGTAATCAAATTCCTAGTACGACCATATCTGCATTCTGTTTAAGGAATTTCCTAATTGTCAAAATGTTCTGCTGGAAAAACATAATCTACTGTATAATGCAGTATAATAGAATTACATTTTTGCAGCCCAATAACTATTAACTCTCATATCTGAGATACTAGTTTATAAAATAATAAAAACTCTGCTTAGAATCATTATTCTGAATGTTAATACATTTATAAAGACTAAATGAACCTATAATTAGAGTATTAGGGCTTTCATAGGGACGTAATAATCTACCACAAGTGTTGTCATTTGGTGTCCTCGATGGTATGGTGAGCAAGCCTACAGTATGTGGTACTAAAGCTCGAGTCAGCCTACACAGCCCTAGATCAGTCCCCATGGTACAAACTGGCAACTTCACATTAATGATATACATAGTTACATAGGGCCAGATGCACTAAGCTTCAAAGGTGATAAAATGGAGAGTGATAAACAACCAACCAATCAGCTCCTACCTGACATTTTTCATACAAAGTCTGTGGCATGGCAGGTAGGAGCTAATTGGCTGGCTGTTTATAACTCTCCATTTTATCAGTTTTGAAGCTTATTGCATCTGGCCCATAGTTACATAGTTACATATTAAAGGCTGAATAAAGATGTGCGATCATCAAGTTCAACGTTTTTAAAGTGCATGATCTATTTGATTCAACCCTTATATAAACTGTAATCTGATTTAATTATGTACAGATTATGATTGTTATTTGTACCCCTGGATGTTTTTGCCCAATAGATGAATGTCCAACCTTATTTTGAATGAATTTACTGTCTCCGCCGACACCACTTCTCCAGAAAGAGAGTTCCACAATTTTACTGCCCTGACCGTAAAAAAGTTTTTTCTTTTAAGGGTACAAAATTTTCTCTCCTCTAGTCTAAACTCATGCCCACATATCCTAGAGTGCTTTCTCAAAGCAAAAAGGGTGCAAGACAATTCGATATATTGGCCTCCGATATATTTGTACATGTTAAGCATGTCTTCCCTTCAACGTCTCTTTTCTAGTGTAAATAATCCCATTTTTTCAGTCTGTCTTCATAATTCAATTTCTCCAACCCTTTTTTTTACTTTGTTGCTCTTCTTTGGACTTTCTCCAGTTCTATGATGAATTTTTGTAGTGCTGGGCACAGAATTGTACTCCATATTCTAGGTGTGTTCTTAACAATGCTTTATAAAGAGGTATAATTAAATTTGTGCCCCTGGTCTCCATACCTTTTCTTATACAGGCTAGTATTCTATTTGCCTTTTTAGTTGCTACGTGACACTGAGCACTGCACTGTTTGTCTATTTGACAAACTGGTTATGTCTCTCAAGATGCATAACCTTGCATTTATACACATTGAACCTCACTTTCCAGTTTTTTGCCCACTCACTTAGTTTATTTAGATTGCTCTGAAGCATAGATACAGTACATCCATGTCTGTTCTAATTACCCTGCTCAGTTTTGTGTGGTCAGCAAAGATTGAGACATTACTGAGTATACCCACCCCAATATCATTAATAAATATGTTAAATAAAAGAGGCCCTACCACTGAACCCTGTGGCACTCCAATTAGTACAGGTATCATATTCAAAACTGCACCATCACAACCACTCTCTGTTCTCTATTTCACAGCCAGTTTCCTACCTATCTACAAATGTTTACCCCGAGGCCCAATTCCTTCAATGTATTTATCAACCTCTTATGTGATACAGTATCAAAATCCTTAGCAAAATCCAGGAAGACCACGTCTACAGCATTTCCACTGTCTACGTTGCTGCTAACTTCCTCATAAAAGCTTATTAGATTTGGCACAAGCGTTTTTTTACAAACCCATGTTGGTTAATAGTAATTATACTGTGCAGTTCTAAATGTTTTTGGATACCATCCCTTAAAATTCCCTTGAACAATTTACCTACTATTGATGTTAAGCTCACAGGTCTATAATTTGCTGGGTCATCCCTTTTTCCTTTTTTGAATTAAGGTACTACAGATAGAGCCAGCCTGAATTGTTCTATGTATTGTATTGCAGCTGAGAACGATAGGCCTTGGTAAGCCATGGCTCACCATGGCTATCAAGAGAAGGCTACTTGAAGAAGGCTCCATCTGTACATTTGCTATTCTCCAGTCCTTCAGCACCTTACCTGTTAAAAATGATTTCACGAAAATATAATGCAGAGGCCTTGCTAATTCCTCTCTTAATTCCATTAGGATGAATCCTATCTGGACCTTGGGATTTGTTTGTTTTGATTTTGCAGAGCCTCTTATTAATCGCATCTGTGGTGAATTCAATATTAAGATCAAGTTTGCTCGTCTCATTTGTTGTACCTTAAAGAGTTCCACTGTCAGCTCCTCCTTATTAAACACAGTTTAACAGTTCTGATTTGTCCTTATTCTCTGTACAGCTATTACCATCGATGTTGGTTAAGGGGCCTAAGTTCTCTTTTATTATTATTTTTCTATTTATTTATTTATTTATTTGAAGAACCTCTTGGGATTGGTTTTACTTTCTGTGGCTAATTTTCAATTTTAGCTACTTTGATTACCACTTTACAAATTTTATTTAATTCTTTGTACTTAATGAACTCATCATCATTCCCATTAGCCTTATACATTTTAAATGTTCTTGTCTTATTGTTTATTGCTGCTGTCCTTACTTTTTTTGTCCAACCATGGTGGCTTTTTCCTGTTGCTTTCAACCTTATTGACTTTTGGTATATATTTAGTCATTTTTGTTTTTAGTAAATGCCCACATTTCTTCTGCATTTTTCCCCTCAAATAACGCTTCCCACTTGATTTATTTTACAGATTCCCCAAATAAATCAAAGTTTGCCTTCCTAAACCTAAAATATAGTATCTTAGACGGTCACGCATTTTAATGTTTACCAAAAGAGATTTCCAGTGAGACCATGTTATGGTCACTGCTTCCCAGGTGTTCTATTACTTTGGTATTTGAAATTAAATATACTGTATATTATTTGATAATACTAAATCCAAAAATGCTCCATTGGTGGTGTTTCCAAAGATTTTGTGATCCTTCAGTAAGTTGATGTACTGGTCTCATTTGTCCAATAAATGTCTGGAAAATTAAAACCCCCCATAATTAATACCTGCCCCTGATCTGCCAACTTTTTTATTTGGTCTAAAAGTAGTGCCTCGTCCCTTAGTCTGTAACATACCCCTATTAGAAGTTTATTTAATTTTTTGTTATTGTCAGTTATCTTAGCCCAAACAGCCTCAGTATTATCCACCGCTGTCCCCAAGCTCATTTCATTTCCACATAGTTTTAAGATTGTTTCTGCATAAAGGCACACTCTCCCCCTTCTTTTATCCCTGTCTTTTCTGAAAAGGGTATATCCCTCCATGATTATAGCCCATTCATGTGATTCGTTGCACCATGTTTCTGTTATCCCAATTATATCATAGTCATCCATTGTGGCCAGGGTTTCAAATTACCCAATTATTTTTTTCCCCCTTTTAGCGATTGATTTAAGGTTTGTTTTTGATGTGCTACTGACTTCTTACTAGATCTAGTTTTTCTCCCCGGCCTCCCTACTCCATCCTCCATTATCTGAATTACCTGTTCCCCATTATTCTGGCTTCTGACCCATAATTTATTTTTATAACCCCCCATGACCCCCCTAGTTTAAAGACTCCTCCAACCTTCTAACCATCCTGCCTCCCAACCCTGCTGTTCCCTTTTCCATTCAGGTGCAATGCACCTGGGCTGTACAGATCTCCCCTTTCTGAAAAGTTCGACCAGTGCTTTAGGAACCCAAACCCCTCTTTCCTACACTCTTTCCCTTAGCCATGCATTAAGTTCCATAAGTTCCCTCTGTCTCCCTTGACTAGCGCATGGCATAGGTAATATTTCAGGGAAAATGACCTTGGATGTCCTTGCTTTTAACTTGCATCGTAGATCCCTGAAATCTTTTTTTAAGGACACTCAACCTTCCACCAACTTGGTCATTTGTGCCAACATGCACCATGACTGCTGGATCTTTCCCAGCCCCACCCAGTAATATGTCCACTCAGTCCACTATGTGGTGTACTCGAGCACCCATAAGACAACAGATTGTACGCCTATCGCGATCCAGGTAGCATATTGCCATACCTGTCTTTCGGATGATAGAATCCCCTACCACCACATCTGTCTTGTTGTCCCTGACTCCCTTGCCCCCACTAAGCCTGATTTCCCCTGGTCCCTAGAGGTGCTGGTCAGATCCAGCCCCACCAGTTTTGTAGTAACATCCACAGTAGTTTTGTCCAGTCTGGGAAATCTACTAGGATTTGTTAAGTCAGCACTGGCCTGCCTCTTCATCCCCCTATTACCCCATCTAGCTGGCTCACCCACCTCATCTATTGCTAATACACCGTGACCCTCCAAAGCTTCCACCATGAGGCGAAAAGCTTTCCTCCAGTTTGGCAATGTCCCTCAGGTTTTCGATGGTCTGCTTTAGATCTGGGCTTCCAAAGCAACCATCTCTACACACTTCACACAAATGTATTCCCCCCGGATCCTCTGAACCAAGTGCATATACATCTGGCAAGATAGGCACTGAATGAGATTGCCAACCACACTTATGGTCATTCTAAAATGTGGCACCGGATACCCCTAGGCGGGGTGGGGGGCGCCCGGCGCTCACACCCCCTCCACGCAGGGTGGGGGGTGATCAGGCGGCCACCACTGCGCTCCACGGGGGGTGAGCTCCAGGAGGAAATGGGTGATGTGGCCACTGCGCTCCATGGGGGAGGGGAAGGAGAGTTGGTGGCGGGAGATGCGGTGGGGGGAGGGGGTAGGAGATGCGGCTCCGGGTGGGCTCCAGGGGGGGGGGTGTCACTCACCTGCTCCCAGCTACTTTCTTCCAGCTCTCCTCGGTGGGAGCTTTGCCGATGCTGCTTCTTCGGCTGCACAGTACCGCCCTCCGGCTTTGAGTACATACAGTAATAGACATGCAGATGAATGTGGGAGGATAAAACACATGAATGGATATACAGATGAGTTGGGGGATGGAGCAATACTGGACACAGATGAGGGGGTGGGGTAGAACAATACAAAACAGGATGTTGTATTGGGCTTTAGGCAGATGACAGACAATGTCTAGTCAGACAGTCAATAGGTCAACACCAAAAGTTAGACATGTAATACCCAGGTACTGTAAGGTGTGTTTGTAAACCAACTGACACAGTCTCATCGTCTTCTGTCAACATTTCTTTTTCTGCAAACACACCGTGACAGAGAGGCAAGTGGGTACTTGTTTCCTAGCACGGCACCCACGATTTTAATCTTGTTACATCTTTATGATAGCATTGATTGCATCGCATCGCATGCGACCAGATCATTTGCGATGCGATCAATGCGATCAAAACGATGATTTCATTGTACAATCACCCTGATGGGTGATTACTACCCTGGTTCCTGTATATCTCTGCTCCTTGCTACTCAGCTGGCTTCCAGTTAAACTGGTAATCAGCCCGGTTCTCAGTATTTACAGTTATACTGGTACACAGCCTGGTTCACAGTGTCTCCAATTATACCAGTACTCAGCCCAGTACTCAGTGTTTCCAATTATACCGGTGCACAGCCTGGTTTTCAGTATCTCTAGTTACACCGGTACACAGCCCGGTTCTCAGTGTTTCCAGTTATACTGGTACACAGCCCGGTTCACAGTGTCTCCAATTATACCAGTACTCAGCCCAGTACTCAGTGTTTCCAGTTATACCGCTGCACAGCCGGGTTCTCGGTATCTCCAGTTACACCTAGAAAACACTGTATAACTGGAAACAGAGCCCGGTTCTCAGTGTTTCCAGTTATACTGGTACACAGCCCGGTTTACAGTGTCTCCAGTTATACCAGTACTCAGCCTAGTTCTCAGTATTTCCAGCTATACCAGTATCCAGCCTTAAAGCCACAGTTTTCTATTCTCCAGCCTTAAAGCCACAGTTTCTTAAGCTTCAGCCTCAAAGCCAGTTTTCTCTTCCTCAAAGTTAAAGTCACAGTGCGGGATGTTCTTACATCCGCAGCCCAGCTCCGCCCCCCTTCACAGCCCATTGCATACATAATTATCGCATATGCTCTAACATATGTGATAATTATGGCGTTATGCGTTAAGAGCTGTCCTTTGCGGTGAGTCAGCGAGTCCCATTGGGTCCCGGCGGCTCCCCCCTCCCTCCCTTACCCGGCGCTGCTGCTGCTGCGCCATGCTCTCCTCCTCCCTGCACCCGGAAGAGGATCAGTGCAGGGAGGAGGAGGTCACAGGTCCGGGCAGCACAGCTGAACACAGGTGAGGGGGGGGGGGTGTCGGTGCGGGCAGCTGTGGGTCATGTTAGAAGCCCATAGGCTTCTATGGGGCATCGCGGTGACTCGGCGGGGGATGCTTAGAGCGTCCCAAAATGTGGCAAAAACCCCAATAACGGAGTTTTTAGCACATTTTTAGTTTAGCGAATCTTTCCCAATGTCTTTAATTCTTCAGGCTTAAAGTCACAGTCTTCAATTCCTTAGTCTTAAAGCCGCAGTCTTTTACTCTTCAGCCACCGTCTACAATCTAATATCATGTATTTACTTTGTTTCTAATCACCTTTACTCAAGTATTCACCTGTAACGTCATTACCATTACATATCCTATTGCATCTGTGTAGTTTTCAGCTAACATCGATAACCATCTAGGTCACGGCTGGGTCCACTAATTCCATGGTGACACAGTGAGGTGCCATGTCCGAAGCACAGAGTTCTTTTACACATATAGATTTTCCATGTTGACATTTAACTTGTCGTGTCGTTACTTTTGTCAATGTCTAACAAACTTTTGATGTCGACCTATTGACTGACTAGTCATTGTCTGTGAGCTATACCTCACCCTTTACATCTAGGCCTTTATTCTGATCTGTGCGGAAATTCCCGCATTCTTACGGAGCGGTCCGCACGCCACGGTGTTTTGCCGCATGCGGCCATCGTCCGTAGAAACGCCCACGTGTCCTCCGCATTCGGACGGACTCACTCTTTAAGAACAGGGCGTGTTTACGGACGACATACAAATCATGCGTGTGCGGGAGAAACACTCCGATTCGGCACGGTATTACAGAGTATTACAGAGTATGCTCGGGAATACCGCATCCGACCGGGAGCCAAGCGGTGCTACCGCACGTAAGCGGAGGATTTACGCC
Source organism: Crinia signifera (assembly GCF_055691185.1). Classification (NCBI taxonomy): domain Eukaryota; kingdom Metazoa; phylum Chordata; class Amphibia; order Anura; family Myobatrachidae; genus Crinia; species Crinia signifera. The sequence continues at coordinate 95,591,461 of NC_139219.1, forward strand.
AAACAACCCACTATGAAGTATCTTCTGCAAGACATCACATGACCCACTTATTCAATTACCTATCCTCATAAAAAACTGCTTATTTGGAATTGGAATCAATTAGATTCCAATATATCCTTACAAGCATGCCTAACACATGCATTGCACACATTAACCCTTACAGCAATGTAAGTGCAATGCTTTGTATTACACCCTGTGTAAAAGATTATAAACAATCTACACATATACTATTTAAAGTGCAAATAAAACCAACAACTGTGAACTTGCATAAAGATTTTTATTAACGAGACAAATAACATAATGAAAAAAATATAAAATTAGAAATTAAAGAAGCAGGTCCTTCAGGTCCTGCAGGTCTGCTTGCGCCAGCCGCAGATGGTGCTCCAGTCGCCGGAGGGCCCCATGCACACCCTCATCTGCCGGTGTGGTGTCATCTGTGGGCATGTCAAAGGGGCAACAATTAGTCATGTTATTCTTGCATACATTTCACATACTGCGACAGAAATTGCACAAATGCTAGGTGACATGTGTGTATATATATATATATATATATATATCTATGTAGAGCATGGGTCCTCAAACTGCGGCCCTCCAGATGTTGGGAAACTACAAATCCCAGCATGCCTTGCCACAGTTTTGCTATAAGGAAGTGTTAAAACTGTGGCAAGGCATGGCGGGATTTGTAGTTTCACAACATCTGGAGGGCCGCACTTTGAGGACCCATGATGTAGAGAGATAGAGACACACATAGATAAATAGATATGACACATATATACATACATGCTAAGTTATTTACTACATACTGTATTTTTTGGCCTATACACTTTACTCTGCAGAAGACATAACAGTCATATTGTTTCTTCTCAGTCACAACCCACCCATGACTAACCAATGACAAGCAGGTCATGGGCTCCGTCAATAAGAACTTGTCACAATCTGCTCAGTCTATAAGTTCAGTGATGGTTCGTGGCATGGGAGTTATGCAAATGTAAGGAATGCACAGTACACATCCTCAAAATCATAATTCTGTCTAAACCAACCTACAATTCTGTGACGGCCAAAAAAAAAACTGAAGTACAGGGGGTGTTTAGGTAGAGGAGGCTCCTGGGACACTGGCAACTTCTGACTCCATTCCAAGGTAGGCCGGGCCATACTCCATTTATAGCATACATCCTAGAGTTTATAAATAACATTCACCAACAATATAGATTCCACTATTTGATGGGTCATAATCCACGCTTGCAGCAGGTGAATTTAAGCCACAAATGATCCACTCATCCCTTTACTCCAGGATCCAGTTTAACTACAACGGTTATGTGGCAGTCAAAATGGACCTCCAACCCATCCCACAAACCTGTGTAATTCAGAGGTGTCCTGGATGAAAGGGATGCCTTGGACACCCCATCTAACCCGTACCTGTATCTGTAGCTACCCACTTTGGGGTCTATATGATTAGTATGGGCCCAAAATTTGTAATCACCAGTGCTAAAAAACAAATACCAGTACAACTACTTCATGAATTATGCATTATGTCAACATACCGATCTGCGCCGACTCCGGTGCCTGGCACGCCTCCTCCCCCTCTGAATTGGAGGTGTCCGGTGCAACTGTGGCCTCCTCAGCCCCCTCCTCCGCCATCTCCTTGGGCACAACATCCTCCTCCTGCAACTCCTCCTCCACCTCCTCCTCCAACTCCTCCTCCACCTCCTCCTCCAACTCCTCCTCCACCTCCTCCTCCACCACCACCACCACCTCCTCCTCCTCCTCCTCCTCCTCCGCCACCAACACCTCCTCCTCCGCCACAAACTCCTCTTCCACCTCCTCACGCAACTCCTCCTCCTCCACCTCCTCCTCCACCATTTGCTCCTGGCCAACTTCCTCCTCCTCCACCCTTGCCGGCACGTCCTCCTCGGGGTGTTGGCCCTCGTCCTGGGCCAGGCCTGCCTCCGCCTCTTGACGGGCCTGTCGGGCTCGGGCTCGTGCTGTGTGGTAGAAAAAAACATCATGGTCAATGTTGGCTCATTGGGGCACATTTATTAATCCAAAACAAGACATACATGGAAGGGTGATAATGATGGCAAACGATGCAGGAAAGTAGCTCCTTACTGTTAATGGATTCCAAATAGTGACATTTAAATTAGTATGTGATTGGTAGTAATTTGTTCACACATTACAACCCAGGCATTTATCAATGTGTAACACATATTAGATCTGGCACATTGTATGCATCAGAATCCTCAATGCTATGCCATTACATATAAAAGCCACATGACTGCATGTTAACCAGGAAGAAGCACACATAACAGTCTATGGACTTTTAAACCCATGGACACCCACTTATCATGAGACACATTTTATTGTTTATATATGCTATGTTGTAAGTGCGAAATTTCATAGCTAAAATACTCACACTCAGCTATTTCGCCCCTGAGTTGGTGAAGCAGCTGGGGCTGGCGCCTGCGGAGGTCCGACCACCGCCTCTCCAGCTGCCCGAGGGACCTCCGCACCCGAGTGCGGGCGTAAATTCGGCGCCCTGCCGCAGCATAGGCCCTCCGCTTGTGCCTGTTTGTTATAAAGGGCCCTGCACGGCCCAGCCTTGTCTCCATGACGGAGACAAGAACTCGCAGCTCCTCATGCGTGAAGGGTTCTGCCCTTCGTGTCTCCGCCATGTTGACAATGGCATCTATCAACCAATCAGGTGGTGGCATTGGTTGATCACAGTTATTTGTGATAATAACTTTATTGTTCATTTTGACATTAACAGCGTCTCTGCGCCAACACAAATGGTGACAAATTCGCATGCCTTCAAAACCGTAGTGTTGATGTATGGCAATGAACAAATCTGATATATATAAAACACAGTGTGTATGCCCTTAGCAAATCCAATAAGGCCGCGCTCCGCCAAGCAACGCGTGCTATAGCTTAGCAACGCATAGCTGTAGTTAGCATTAATTACTCTATGCATCTATGTGTATGCGTACATTTATGTGTAAAAGACACATACACACACTTGCAGGTATCCTGAAACCAGCATTATACACCAGCCCTGCCTGCCTGCCTGCCTGCCTGCCTGCCTGCATGCTCCTTGAAATGTTGAAACATGTGAATAAATTCCAACATCATATATAGATATATATCTATATATGCAAACAAATCATACATCAACACAGGAAATAATCCCCAACACATGATAGAATAAATCAATGTACTCACCAGTCATCAGGGATAGTATCAACTACAATAATGAAGATATAACAAACACATAAGATCCCTTGTCCAAGGTATAATAATTAGCACCTATATTGAACTTCCCCCCAAACTAAGCACATATGATAAATATCTCCTATTTCTTTGCCATTAGGAGGGCAGGCTGGCTAATTTTCGTGTTGTAACACTGACAACTAACACACTGTACTTATTTGAAGGGGTGATTTGTACATTAATTGGTGTGTTCTGTCAACTCAATAACATGTACCTGAAGTATCTTTGCGCCACAGAGTCCCGCAGCTGGTATCCCCTCCGGCATTCAGGGGCGCGGGATGGGCGCATGGGCGGATCTTGCGGCTCAGATGGTACCTCCCACTCATCAAAGGGTATCTCACGCCGCACAGCAATGTTGTGGAAAAATATACACAGGCCCACGATCCTCGACACCATTTCAGGCGCATATTGTAAGTCACCACCAGTGCGGTGGAGCACTCTAAATCGACCTTTTAAAAGCCCAATTGAGCGCTCCACCACTTGCCTGGTGGCAACATGCGCCCGATTGAATGCCTCCTGTGGGCCCGGTGCTGGGTAGCTGTACGGCGTAAGTAGCCAGGGCGTACATGGGTAACCGGAGTCACCCAGAACCCACGCATCACGGCCTTCCAGCTCTTGGAGTCTATGCCATATCCCGGTTTGTCGGATGACATGAGAGTCATGGGCACTTCCGGGAAACTTCGAGTTGAAGGCGAGAATCTCCATGGATGGGCCACATACCACCATCACGTTCAGTGAGTGGAACAATTTGCGGTTCCTATATATCTTCTCACTTCGAGATGGAGGCACAAATGGTACATGGGTGCCATCCACAGCCCCTATCACATTAGGGAAGCCAGCAATTTGATGGAAGGCCTGCTGGCTTCTGCGCAGGGTCTCGGTGGCAAATGTCATGGCCATGAAGTGCCCCTTGCGCCTGAACATGGCCGACGTCACACGCCTCAGGATTCGGCAGAAGGCCGGCTGAGATATTCCAGCAAGTACTGCCACTACTTGTTGGAATGATCCTGAGGCGCAGAAATGCAACACCGCCAGCAGCTGTGTGTGAGGCGGAATTGCTGTCGTGATCCCGTGTAGAGGTTCCAGATCGCTCTGAATTAAGGTGAGCAGATCCAGAATGACATGTGGCGGTAACCGGTACCTAGTAAGTACCTCATCATCGGGCATAGCAAACAGAGTCACCCGTGTGCGATAGATTCTAGCACGTCCTGGCCTCCTTGGCCGACGAGTGGGGAGAGCCGCAAGTGCCCTTAGCCTCCTCTCCATGTAGCGCATAATAGCTTCTGCAACCTATAAAGAAATGAACATAAATACTGATGCACCTATGCACATAATGGCCATATCCCACTACAAATAGATTTGTAGCCTTCAATACGTACAATAGATGGCCGCCCCATGAAATCCCGCAGATCCATTTGACTCTCTAATGATGACACAATAATATGAACTCAATACACACCGTCCAAAACACACAGATAAAGGTGTCAGCATTTTTTGCAGACATCATGTACTATGACACATTTCATCTATTGCTGGGACATGTTGTCCTGCAATAGATGAACCCACACAGGTTTAAGCCCTGTGAGTGAAATAGTGAACATGTGACATGTTGCAATAATAATACACCACTTTGCTGGCCCAACAATCTGTAGTCAGTGAGGCAATAGTGCATACATTCATACACTTACATTGTTAATGGATATCATATCTACAAGGAGCATGGAAGAGCTTACCTTAGACCCTGACAAGTCCAGATCTGAAGACAAATGATTCTAGCAGGAAGACATTATTTATAGGGCTCTCACATGTGTGGTCTATAACAGTAGAGATGAGTATTGCATGACTTGTGGCCTGGATTCTCTAAGGGAATGGGCTACTTTTAGCTTGCACTAAAACGCCACAATACCACAGTAGTCATGAATGAAATGTCATGTCATGCTAGCAAATAGCATGTGTATTGAGCAATAGTCACAGGTGTATCAGAAGATTCGATGCAATGTTAGCATTGGTGACCAGTATTTCATGTCGAACTTTCGCCAGGTTTTACACAATGGAATTTCCGCCACCGTATGCGGCGCGAAAAACCAGCGACGTACGCTCACGCACGGAACGCAGCTGCCGCTGATGTCCGCCAAACAGATTACACAAACAGTATATAAAGGTGTATTAGAAGGTGACAATGTTGTTGCTAACATGTCTGGAACCCAACCAGAGGTGGACCCAGTGCTGCAGCAACTATTTGACCAGATGGACTCCAGCACCACCTATGTGCCACTGCACATGCGGACAGTGGGTAATGAGGAGGCTGCTGGCCCTTCTCCAGCAGGGGAACCTGCACCTGACCATTCTACAGCAGGGCAACCTACACCTGGCCCTTCTGCAGCAGGCCAACCTGCAGCGGGCTCATATCCACCATCAGCAGAATTGTTTGGAACACAACAGGGGACTTCACAAGGTAGTACCATGGCCAGCACTTCAAGTGCAGCGACTGGTGCCAGGGGGCGTGGCCAGGGACGTGGCAAGGGGCGAGCCAGTGCAACAGCGGAACCACCCAAAAAAAATAAGGCATATGAAGCACAGGAGCTGGCCATCCTGGTTCCCCGAGCACGTGATTGGATAGAGTGTCCATCCGAGAGGCTGACACACACACGCAGATGGAAGATTTGGGAACAGATAACGGCAGAGATTAATGAAGTAGCGCCACAAGTTCGTGAGACGGACCATGTGAAGAAGAGGCAAGTTGTTTTGTGATACATGTGGCCAGTAATAGGCAAGTAATGATTGAATTGATGCTTAGATGCATTTAGCAAATGGCCCGTGAGGTTGTTACAATACACATACATTATTGCCATGTAATTTCATTGTGAGTTAGAGTACGGTGATTGTGAATGTGTATTGTAACGGTTGATATCATAGTTGCATGTAAAATTATATATGGGACAATAATCACATGTTGTAATATGTAGCACAGAGCAATGGCTGCAACAGCTAACATTGGGAGTGACATGTATTAATATGTCAACTTACATTGCAGGTGGCAGGACTTCAAAACCAACCTGAAGAGGAAGCTGACCAAGCGGTGGGACCACAGCCAGACATCTGGGGCCGGCCCCATGCCATCAGGGCTAGAGCTCACCCCCCTGGAGGTGATGGCCGAGAGCTGCATATCAGTTGAGGAGATCCGGGGGGTGAGCACTATGGATAGCGAGGCCCCAGCTGAAGTGTTTGCGTCTTTTCTGGAAGGTAAATATTGGTCATGCCATAAACTTGTGCAAGTAATTATCGTAGAATGTCTCCTAATTGTGTTTATCTTTGCCCACAGACACCCCACCGCTTGGTGACGACTCTGTTCAGGAGGTGGAGGAGTCCGTGCCACCTGGCCCCAGAGGTAGGCCTGTGCAGCAGCAGGCATCGGGCCAAGCCGATTTGGCCGCCTTGGCCGAGGTGCTTGGGGACATCAACCAGCAGGGAGACTTGGCATCAGAACGGGTGCGTAGGACCGAGGAGATCCTGGCGAGCTTGGTCAGCACCCAGCAGTCCATGGCTGCGAGCATGCAGGCCATGGCTGCAAGTGCTCAGGTGCTGGCCGAGCAAGCCACCCGCCAAAATGATCTCCTCCTCCACCATAATGAGCTTATGGTGGAGCTGGTTACCAGCAACAGGGTCCTAATGGCATCCGTTTCTGGTGCATTACCAGCGGCAACACTCCCTGCTGGCAGGAGGGGTAGACCAGCCAACCCCTCCACATCATCTGCTCCACCTGCCCCAGCATCTGGCCGTCCCCGAAGAGCTGCTGCACAGGCCAAGGAGCCTACCAAGGCCAAACGTGGTCGGAAATGAACTTGTGGCTGCATTAATCTCTGCCGTTATGTGTTCCCAAATCTTCCATTGTGCTGTGTGTGTCAGCTTCTTGTGTCCAATCACGTGCTGAGGGGAACCAGCTGAGGCCTTGCTTCATATGTCCTTTGTGGTTCCCCTGTTGCCCTCTTTTGCCTGGCATTACTGTCAGCTGTACTTGAAGTGATGGCCATGGTACTATCTTGTGAAGTCCCCGGTTGTGTTCCAAATGATTCTGCTGATGGTGCATATGAGCCAGCTGCAGGTTGGCCTGCTGCAGAAGGGCCAGGTGTAGGGTGCCCTGCTGTTGAATGGTCAGGTGCAGCTTGCCCTGCTGTAGAAGGGCCAGCAGCCTCCTCATTTCCCACTGGCTGCATGTGCAGTGGCACATAGGAGGTGCTGGAGTCCATCTGTGTGCAATTATATTTGTTTTGTATTATTATTTATTTTGCGGCATTCCTGCCATGTTGTTTATTGTTTGTATGTATTATTTTATGGTCATTGCATCACACTGCCATTGACTGTGACATGAATATAAATAAATGTGTTTACTTTACCCAAAATGTGTGGTTTCATGAGTACATGTCAAATACACATGTGTATTGCTAGTATTAATATTCTGTCATGTCCATTGTTAGCAGTTTGAAAGTGTCTGACAAGTACAGCATATGTGGGTGTTTAGTACGGGTTCCTTGAAGCAGCAATGGTTTCAATTAAAGCACTGACAAGCGTCCTATTAGTGAGTAATGAGTAAAGGAGTAGATTCTATTGGGTTCAGGTGTTAATGGTTGTAGTCATTATGCGTACGTTCGCCAACCGCATGAACGAGTGGTGTCCGCAAAGCAATAGTACACTTGTGGACACCGCACATTTCTGCCCTTTTTTCATCGCGTGCATTCGTAGTGGTTTCCGAATGTACGCCCACCAACATAAGTGTACTCCCCCGTGTCCGCCCATGTTTCCGCCCCGTTTTGCCCACTTTGAAACTACGCCCATGTGTCATTCCGCATGACGCCCATAATACGCCCCTATTTCCCGACTGATAGCGGTGAACAGTTTTGGACGGGATTTGGCCGAACTGGTACCGAGTCAAGGCGTGGCACATGCGCGTAGCGTTCTCCACGCATGCGCAGACGTCAGAAAGACGCGATCCGTAAGTACGCGGTAAAGTCCGCATCAATCAGAATAAGGGCCCTGAGATGCTTAAAATGTAATACAGTTATACGTTCTGCAGCGTGCACTTGATCTAACCGCAAAGTGTTTGATAACCCCTAGTCTAGAACTTTCATTAGAATAAATTAATATATAGCCAATCAGAGCATTAGAAATATCATATGACTGGACCAACCGACTGTATAGTCAGTCATTGGATTATATTGTACAGAACACAAGGGTTAATGAGTTAATTGGGCCAACATGATAGAAACATAACAAAATATATGTGTGCAATGTGTCTGCATATGCAACAAAGTTCATAACTTACTTGTTTTACTTGGACAGCCGTTATCTTGGCCAATTGACTTAAATTTATCACAGACTATGAAACAAATTGGATGCATTTTTATGATTGACAGATCCTGCTTGTCTGAGTTATGCTAACCTGGCAAATCTCCAGTTCCTTGAAGTCTCTGAATCTCAGATGTGCTCTGCTGGAAAGACTTTCACACGTTCACAAATTTCCTTTCACGCAGCCAGAATCATATGATGTTGTAATATTTTAAGTATGATAGTTAATGTTTGATGCTTTATACTGTATATTAACCATTACCATTACAGTCACAATCTTTATTTCCTACCATAATTTAAAGAATTGATTATGTAAATATCGGAGATAGAGAAGGAGGGGGCAGGCTGTTGAGGAAGAACAGGCAAACACGTGGAGAGGGGCTGGAGGTAACTATGAATGGGGTTTAATGGCTGATCACTTTATTTGTTAGGTTTCCATTTTGATTTGATCTAGAATTATTGTTTAAGCATAAGCCAATCGATTTTATGTTTCTTGTGTTAGTCTGCATTTGCAAATCCCTGTAATCAAGCTACATTTCAAGTAAAGCATTGTCATTCATTTTTACAAGTTTGTGTTGGCGTGCAATTATTTCAGCGATTGCCGTTATATTTAAGGTTTACAAAGTAATTAAACCTAAGTATGTTTTGTCACCGGCAAATGTTAACCCTGTGTAACCTGGTATGTAAAAAATGTAAATAAGTCTGTTTTTGATACAAAAAGTATAAGCTACAGCAGAGAAAAGCCAGCTGTGGCTCTACAAGGGAAGAGGTACTCTTGCCAGGAAAATTAGTAAGGGAAGCATTGCCTACAGGGTTAATAACAGCAACTGGAGCACTGAAAAGGTGAGATCTCAGGATGTATTTACTGGAACTAATGTATATGTAACTAGCATTGAGCACCAGGACCGAAAATAGTGGTTGGCCAGGACGGCACTCTGTAGGGGTTTCAACCCTTAGGGCAGAGCCAGTCTTAACCAAGTTGACGTAAATTTTTTATATTTATATATTTTTTAAATATATGGTATGCCACTTAATTAATAGTTGGTATACATATACACAAAAATATATAATGATAATAAACTATTAATAATAATCAATAAATCTCACTCCCAGGATGGATGGTAGAGCCGTGGATGTCAATTGCTCTGAAGTGGGCAGTCAGATTTTAAGGTAAGTGCACTTTACCAAGGCTGCTAGTACTTGTTTCACTGCTTTTTAGGTGGTTAGGCTGAGTCCTATAAGTCAAACCAAATCCTTGAGTCATTTAACCAAGTTTTTGTTATGCAGCATCTAACAAAATACGTACTGTAAACAAGAAAACAATGACTTCGGTACAAGCAGTGGCGGAACTACCGTGGGTGCAGGGGGTGCAGCTGCTATGGGGCCCGGCGGCTGGGGGGGCCCCATGGACAGCAAGCACTCCCCTGCACCGTGACTGGTGGTATAGTGATTTATAATAGAGCCGTCACGGCGCGGGAATTAGTGCAGGGGGGGGTCGCGACGTGCGGCAGCAGCATCATGCTGGGAAAAAGCAGGACACTGCTGCGGGGATAGGATTGCAAGGAGCTAGTGGCGTGTCGCGCCAGGCAGGGATCTACAGCCGCATGTTGGGAGAGAGCTGAGGACAGCAGCGCTCACCTGCAACAGGGAGGCGGGGAGTGCCAGGCAGCGGCTGCCGTGGAACAGGGATGTACATGTTGCTGTTACTGAAGAACTCGACAGCGCAACCTCTGCTGCTGTGGGAGCCAAGAAATTCAAAGAACAAGTGAATAAAAAAAGGTGAATGGATGCAATTGGACTAGAGCAGTGGGTCACACGTGTGTCTGTGTGTACAGTATATATATAGTGTGGGATGTGTGTGGGGCATGTGTGTACAGTATATATAGTGTGGGATGTGTGGGTGTACAGCATATATAGTGTGGGGCATGTGTGTACAGTATATATAGTGTGGGTGTACAGCATATATAGTGTGGGGCATGTGTGTACAGTATATATAGTGTGGGATGTGTGTGCGTGTGTATACAGCATATATAGTGTGGGGCTTGTGTGTACAGTATATATTGTTTGGAATATGTGTGTATACAGCATATATAGTGTGGGATGTGTGTACAGTATATATAGTCTGGGATGTGTGTGTGTATACAGCATATAAAGTGTGGGACATGTGTATGCTTGGGAGCTGATTCATAGAAATTTAAAAGAACCACTGATTGGTGGGACTGACTGTGGGCATTGGAGTATGTGGTATAAGATGTTATGGTCATTGTGGTGTGTCGTGTAATGGTCAGGGGGGGGGCCCCATTATAATTTTTGCTATGGGGCCCACAAACTTCTGGTTACGCCTCTGGGTACAAGGCAATTTAGGACAAGTACATGGTAAATAAGGATAGTTGCAGAAGGAGACAGGACACTGACGTAATTATAAGGGTTGCAGAGACCTAGGGTTAGGTGCCGTTGATTGTATTTAAGCACATGGTGCATTATGGCTTGTCCTAAATTGCCTTGTACCGTAGTCATTTTTTTCTTGTTTAGCTCATTTACAGTATGTTAGATGCTGCGGAACACTAGTGGCTCCATTTAAATACACAATGATAAGCTGACATTGACAGTGTTAAGCCATTGACCCACCATGAAAACCCCCAATGCAGACCACGGCCATTTCATAAGCATCTAAAGTAAATTCTGGATGTGTTCATGTGTACTATATAACTTATATATTTTCTATTATGTAGAGTTCACTATTTGCTTTCAAAAGAATTCACTGTTTGGAATGTGGCAGGAAAAGTTCTCATGTGTACAAGCACTTAACATGTGTTTTTTCATTAAATACAGAAATAAAAGAATGTCTCCTGTTGACCCAATGCATAAATGACTGAATGTTTTTGTTGTGGCTTGTTTTGGTTTACGCATTCCCGTGCTTTGCTTAGAGAATACATATTGAATAACTTTCTTCTAATGGCATGCATATTCAATGAATATACATTTTAAACAGCTTTATGCAATATTAAGTATGTTTACAACAATACATTTCAAATGGCCAATATATAGATGTCAGCTGTCTAAATTAAATTGTTTCATACGGATGTCAGATTAAATTTAAATAAGCTTCTGTTCACCACCCCTATTATTAGTGAAGACATGAAACATGTTTTATTATATCCTAGCAGTTTATGCAAGCCACACGGGCGACCGACAATTTGCACATAACAACCAATCAAATTCTAGCTATCATTTACCTAGTGAATTCTATAAATTGACAGTATGTGAGTATTTGTTATAGAAAACACCTCCACTTATAGAACAATGGACACTGGTCTACTGGCCAATGAACATTCAACAAATCTCTTGTCATTTTTCCAAAGCAATCCGGAGTTTGGTAAATCTTACAGCTTGATAATGGGTGAAACTATGCTAAAATCATTGCCAATATATTTGTCTATGCTTTAAGCCTAATAAACACTACTATCATTCTATAAATGTTGGAATGCCATGCATCATTATACCAAAGGTGCACCATCCTTTGGATAAGATCCACAAAAATAATTCAATGCAGTTGTTTCTGCAACGTTACAAATGTCAGTGTCAGTATTCTCATATTAAAAATGGTGCCTATTATATGGTTGTGGTATAGATTGTCGACATTGCCTAGGTTGATCCCAACTTATTTACATAGACAAGGACAAAAGGTCGACATTTAATGTGATGTTTTTATTGTTTTTTTGGTGTCAGTCGGTAGGTTTAAGCATATGTAAAACAAATTAGTCATGCTTAGTTGGCCATGCTTGGGACAAGGTGACTCGCTTTCCAGCCACTGCATTGATATGTCAACCATTTGACCATTTCAACTATATGCATGTCAACCATATGGTGTCAACCTATTGACTGTTGACTGTCATGGAAATGGGTTTAGATGGGTTCATTTTTGGTTCAGGAATGACACCCAGACTAGTGGTTGCAGGAATAAAGCAAGCAGGTTTAATTATGGACTTTTTCATAAATGGAAAACAAATAGACTCATATAATCTCTTTGAGAATAAACAAAGAAAAGTTCCAGGGGTTAACGCAAATACGTCTTTCCGTATAACTCCAGCTGATTAAGGAGGGCAAGAGGTTAATTGAATACACTCCCTAGAGCAGGCATGTCCAACCTGCGGCCCTCCAGATGTTGTGAAACTACACATCCCAGCATGCCTTGCCATAGTATTGCTATAAGGGAATGCTATAACTATTGCAAGGCATGCTGGGATGTGTAGTTTCACAACAGCTGGAGGGCCGCAGGTTGGACATGCCTGCCCTAGAGGATAACTGGTGGGCGTTGAGCTCTGATGTGGATTTTTGGATCAGGGATGACCTGCAGGGAGAAGCCGAAGTCAAGGAGAGCACCGACACTGAATCCGGCAGACACTGCGGCCAAGTGGAACTGGACATGGCAGGCAAAGAGGGTCAAGGGTTAATCAAGATGTAGGTTGAGTTATCGGAGAACAGCTAGTGAAGGCAGGCTGACAAGGTGATTGCATGAGCTGTGGTTCTCCAGAGGTCTCCAGAAGTGTGCAGCCCAGAAGACTTTTTGTACTGACACTGAGCAGTCTAGGCAGATCCCCTATGTAGCCAGAGGGCAGCTGCCATTGGCTTTAAGTGCAGGTGAGGAGCAGCAACCAAACTGGAAAACATACCCTTTTACCGAAAACCAAGATGGCGGCGCCAGCCTCCTGGAACTGTCTCTGATGCCTCACCAACAGCTGAGTCCTGGCATCCTGACCCCACCTCCCACCATCCCCACTGCACAGACTGACGAAATACCCTATTATCCTGGGCGCAGGATTATACACCGTCAGTTGGGATCCCGACAGTCAGTATACTGATGCCGAAATCCCAACTGTTCACCTGCCCAACAATCGTGATCCCGACCAACAGGTGCTCTTCTCCCTCATGGAGGTACACAACCCCTATACAAGGAGAATAGAACCTGTGGCGAGCACACATGAGGCCTTATTGCACTCCATCAGCAACCATCAGCGAGTCATACAAAACCCATTACACTCCCTCCCTGCACTAGTCTATGAGTTCAATAAAAAATTGAGATTAATTAACATTTGATGCATTGTGCAGTGACACTTCACAAGTCTGTATTTTAACATGTACAAAACTGATTGTGAAATATAGTTCTGTGTAAGCCTGTGTTCATACAGTGAACCATGTAGTTGGGTTTGTAAACCACATCTATAAAACCTTGCATCTATCATACTTTATGGGTAAGTTTGCATTATTAATTTGTCAACACTTAATTCCGCAAGCACACCAGATTAAATCCATATGGGAAATGATGTGTCACAGTGATTGCTTAACCCCTGCAACAACAAATTATCTTCCACATTTGACATGTTCTAATTCCAAGAGTTGAACATTCAGCACTGTACACTGCAGGGGGCATGGGGGTATGGCCATAGCAGGGTGAAATACCACAACCATGGAGTGGTTGGCATACTCCCAAAGCCCTCTACACAGGGGAGGTTATTCTGGTTGATTCATTCGCATGCAAATTCACACGCAGTGCATTTTTTTTAGCTCAGTACACATGCATATCGTCCGCAGTGCACATGTGCAGGTTTGATCACCCGTACACGCTCGCACCCTTGCGAACAGAATTACGCTTGCGAATGATGTGGGTGTTCCTCTGGGCGCAGCCTTGGAAGTGGGCAGAAATGGGCGGAGACAGGGGTGTATACAAGGGTGTTGCCCACAAGTGCTGGGTGGTGGTTTTGCAGCACTGTGTGAACGCTCGCCGTGCTCGGGCTCTAAATCACTCACAAGAAAAAAGTGACTATCAAGCCTCGCAGGGCAACAGCTTAGCGGCCCAATGTTCACAAGACCAGTCAGCACGCACAATAGCTAAAATACAGGCACCTGCATACAATACTCACCCATGCACCATACAGGCACCTGCACACAATACTCACCCATGCACCATACAGGCACCTGCACACAATACTCACCCATGCACCATACAAGTTTCTCTCATTAACCAATTAACTAATCACATGTACTCAATGCAGGCACACTATTGCACTTTAACCATGTCAGTATAGATTACAAACGTAAAAACTTATTGTAAAATTTATTTAAAAAAATACACACTTTTTACATTCATATCCATAACATCTGTAGGACACATATATCTAATTTGAGTTCTGGAATGAATACATGTAAAATACATTAATCAGCCATGTACTAAAACTTTGTTCATAATTATAATAGTCCACTAAATAAGTAAATGAGTTCCAATAAACAGCATTTTAGGACACTAATCATGTCATTAAATAATGGCTGGAGAATGTGTTGGCTGCGTGCGTATTGTTAGAGCTGCAAATTAATTCACCCAGAGAGGATGTTCGTACGTACACACAGCAGCTGAGCTTGCGGACACGCCAATGTGCATACGCACATGCAAGTATGCGAGTAGTTTGAGACCACTCCCATTTGGGTACCATTGCAAATACTCACGTTCGCATGGGGTATGGGTGTTGCTTCAAATAGTGCGTGCGTTTACCGTTTGCACGGGTGCTTGCGAATGTACATGTGAATGAATCAACCTGAATAAGGTCCTGGATAGCAGAGATTGGGCATAAAGCCTAAAGGCACTGTACTGTAGGTACAAATTAGACTTTTTTTTAATGATTACCCATTTAGATTTTCAAATGTGCATGCAATGCCCAACCTCGAGATGTGACTAAAAACACATTCAAATATGTAATTTGCAACATACAATCTGTTTATGCATGTGTGTTGCAATTTGAAACATATGAGAGCAGCCGACCCAGTCTCCTCAATTCTACATATCAGAATATAAGTGCCCAGATATTGCTTTCTAAACTAGTATTTTCATGTTCATCCAAAAACACAGCTTTACAAGGTAATAAACAGATGTACAACATATACTGTACAGTAGCAGTTCCTGGGCCATATTTAGATATATACAGTATGCAACTCCGATGGTTTAAGAACATATACTATGCACACGATCTGTACTGCAATGACAGTCACAGTGCCCCCTGACCTGAAGCATGATAGACATTGTGCAGCCACTTTGGGCAAGGAAGGGACAGTGATGACCAGCATTATAGAAAATGAGGATGCAGCTTCACTGATTTTAGCTGCATGTAACCTGAGGGTAACACAGCTTCGTACGACCCAATTGTCCCGATTTTCGCAGGACAATCCCGAAAGTGTCCTGCAGTCAGGGGAGGGGGCAGTTGGTCGTTCCCCCAGTGAATAGAAGTCCATTCTCACAGCACTGGCCATGCCCCCACAGCGACAAAACAGGGGCATGGCCTCAAGACCGTAGGTATCCCGTGAGGTATCGCACCTTTCCCTTGAGACCACACACCTTTTTGTGAGCATAGTTCCAGACCTCCTAAAGTTGGGAGTTATGCAAATGGCCTAGGTTCATGCAAATGATCCATTGCTGCACCTACAGATAAAGCAGCAGATCAGAAAAGCTGATGGAAGCATCTATTTAGAAAAGATGCCTCCTGCGGCATTAGCATATTATGGCACAGTATCTGCAAAGAAAGATGCAGCTGCTGTGTGAACAGTATCCATCGCTGAATCAGTCCCATTAATAATATAAATTTAGTACTCGAGCGAAATTTGCCTCACAAAATCACTCCGTGTACACCCCTTTACTTTCTCTCAATATGAAATACATTTCATTATCTACACTTGCTGCCAGTACACAAACGGAATAGTCCTCTCGCCTTTCTAGCCTAAACTGCCATAGGGAAAGTAAATAGTTTTAGCCAAGACAGGGTATACTGTGTTTGTGCATATCCTAGAGAAATGTGAAAAGTATGTTAAAAGTCTAAAGATAACCATTTATATATGCCGCAATTACTTTCCTTCACATGTGGTGAAAAAGATATCCTAAATACCATGATATGTTTACAGGGCCTGGAGCCAAACAGTTTAATAGAAAACACAAAATCCAGGAAGCTTACATTGGCACATAGGGTGACACAGCTGTGCACCTCTGCTATCCCAAAATACTATACAATGATTGCAGTAATTCTGTAATTACAATGTACCAGGATCAGACCCTATCTCACCCAGGATGCTACAAAGACCCTCATCCACTCACTAGTTATATCCAGATTGGACTACTGTAATCTACTACTTTCTGGCCTCCCTGTAAAACACCTCTCTCCACTCCAATCTATCCTCAATGCTGCTGCCCATCTCATCTTCCTCTACAAACATACTATGTCCACCTCCCCTCTCTTACAAGCCCCGCACTGGCTCCCCTTTCCCTCCAGAATACAATTCAAGCTCCTTACACTCACTTACAAAGCCATCACCCATTCTTCTCCCACTTATATATCTGACCTTGTCTCTCTTTACACTCCCACCCACCCTCTCCGCTCCACAAATGCACGTCGTCTCTCCTACAAACTGGTTACTTCCTCCCATTCCCACCTCCAGGACTTTGGCCATTGTGCAACGTATCTCTGGAATTCTCTACCCCTCCCTATTAGACTTGCCACCTACTAAGAAACTTTAAACGGGCACTCAAGACCCACTTCGTCATTAAATCCAACCATTTCTCATCCTAACCCTATGTTTATGTTCGCTTCTATCCCAGCTGTGTCACCCCAGTTTGTCTGCTGCCTCTTACCTTTAGAATGTAAGCTCTAACAAGCAGGGCCCTCTCTCCTCATGTGCTTTTCCTAGAATATATATCTGCCGCTGTTATAATTGCCTCAGTGTCCACTGTTGCAACTGTCTTTTTTATTTACCATGTACTGTACTTGTCCTAATTTGTATTTGTACTGTAAATCGCAATCTTTCTTGTATTGTTCTTTGCTCATCTATGTATTGGCAGGCGCTGCGAAACCCTTGTGGCGCCATATAAATAAACGATAATAATAATAATAATAATTACAGTATTTATGTATCTATCAAAGTAGTTACTGTGAAGATGGGTCTTTTACGGATTCTCCTACATATTAATGCCCATAATTATTTTATTAATTAATCAATCAATTCATTACTTAATGTGGCTATCATAAATAAAATGTGTTATTGCCCTGTTAATTCATGGATCATGATAATAATATAATGATAAGAAATAATGGTACTTATGTACTAACTGGGCTGCCGATTTTGAAATCGGGTCCGTCGCGTCGCATCGCATCGCATCGGACCATATCGCATGCGATGCGATGCGATGGACCCGATTTTTCCATAGGATTCAATGTTAAAATGGACTGAGTCCATTTTAACATGGAATTCAATGGGAAAAGGGGTCCTTTTCATACCCCTACTATCCAAGTGGGCATGGAGTTGGATATAAACCTGTGGCGAGCGTAGCGAGCCCCGCGAGGGGACACAGAATACCGTCCCCTCGCGGGGTTCGCTTCGTTCGCCACGCTTCGGGCTCGGTGGCTCGCTACGCTCGCCACAGGTTTATATCCAACTCCATGCCCACTTGGATAGTAGGGGTATGAAAAGGACCCCTTTTTCCCATTGAATTCCATGTTAAAATGGAATCCATGTTAAAATGGTCCATTTTAACATTGAATCCTATGGAAAAATCGTGTCATCGCATCGCATCGCATGCGATATGGTCGTATGCGATGCGATGCGATATCGCATCGCATCTGATTGTATGCCTCAAGTTAAGGCATACAATCAAAAAATCGGCAGCCCGGATAATACATAAGTACCGAAATAATTAAGTTTAAGCACAATGTTTTTTAGCTCCATAGCTACAGAATAGCCCTCTTCCCACTCTCTCTCCTTTTTATATCGTGACCCCCTGATAGTAAGTTTAGTGTCACTGAATATCTTTTGCGCCTGCACTTATATAGCAGCAGCTGCCCATTTATCAACTTGTAGAATATACTGAAAGTTCCATAGTCACTGTATTACTCATGTTTTACCTTTTTAACGTTTACCTTACTATTTTACTTAAATAAAATATCCCCTTTCCCTATTTTCATCTTTTAAGTGTATACAATTTTCTATTTTTTATCTATTATATTATTCTCCTTCTATTTAGCAATTAGAGTCGCCGGAACCCTATCCCTTTCTATTTATAATCTTAACCTGGCCTTCTACCAAGGCTCTTTTTTAGGGGTGAGCTGAGACCTTTATCCATATGGTTTCTTGCATTTAAGGACAATTTAAATTCATTTTATTCACATTTTTTCACCTTTTTATTGATTTTTATAAAGTAAGCATTATATATATATATATATATATATATATATATATATATATATATATATATATAAAATACACTTGTATGGGTGGCACTCCAAGGCAGGTGACAAGCGAAAAGCTTTACATCAACGTTTCAAACTTTGTTTTTCATCAGGATGAAACTTTAAAAACATAAAGTTTAGAATAGCGTCTGATTTCTTTTAGTGTCGGTTAGAGAATAAATCCGCCCATGAGGAATTTGAACCACAGGAAGAATAGCATCTGGGCATTCAGTTTCCTTTTTTCCAAATACATCTTAGTAATCCTGGCACCAAAATGAATTACTAGTATATAGTATGTAGTATACTGTCATTAGAGACAATCATTTTTTTAAAGAAAGTTGAAGCAGTGAAATTGAGTTTTCCAGTTCCCCAATCAAAAGTGGTATTATGTTTATTCATTAATGGCATTCCAAGCATATTAAGAAACTTTGGAAAGTGAACAATATGAAGAATGATAGTTTCACAGTGACTTTTTATCATATAAAATAATATTGGATGTTTACTGATTCACTGGACCAGATATTAAGGGGAACCATAAATTGTCTCAAATGGTATATTATTCTACCTTTCTTGATATCGAAAGATATTGAGTATCATTGAACTAAACCTTTATCAATATAATTTCCAATAGACTATGCAACACTTAGAATATATAATGTATTTGGAATGTACTTTTTGAAACACTATAAAAATCTAGTAGACAAATTATTTATATAGAACTAGGGTTAAGAGGGCAGTGACTGTCCATTTTGACCCAACTATGTCCTCTTCTTGGGGTAGGGGCCTAAAAATGTATCTTATTCTTATTCAGGGTAAACAAAAACCAGTCAACTAATATGACTAGCACCCGATGGGCCCGATTCAGGCCTCGCATGCTACCAAAGGGTTGGGCAGGCGTTCGGCTGGTAGGCGATTACCTGTTCACTAGGCTAAGATTACATGCAACCTAGCAAACAGGTCTGAAACAGGCCCTATATACATTGGTGTACAGTATTTCGCCTTGGTGTCAAATGCTCTTGGATACTATACAATTACAATAGTTGTAGTTCAGGAGTTTCTTACATCAATGTGTAATGATTCACTCAGAAAGGGTTAATAGAAACTTGATTTTTAGTTAGGCGGGAATGGCTATGCACCAGTCCATGACCTCCTCTGGAAATGAACAATAGTCCATACAAACTGATGTTACAGAGGATACACAGAGGCTATTAGATAATGTACATATGTACATAATAATTGATTGCAGAAGTGTTTGTCTTCTCTTTAATTAAAAAGAAAATAACACACCAGTATTCGAAAGATCAACTGTTTTGTAAGACATTGTCAGCACATTGTGCATAGGAAATTGTCACCATATTATGCAAATGTGCCACAAACCATACCTAAATAAGTATTCAGTCTTATTGTGTCTAAACCAACAGTTGTGGTTAAACCACAGTCCTTTCCTAATTAAAGTCTAGTCTCTTTTGTAAAATTAATGTATGCAGTTTAGTTTACCATCCAATATCAATTCATTCCATCTTGGCCTAGATTCAGGAACATCTGCGGATCCATCCATCCCACTAGTATGTTTTTCTGGCAGGCATAATTGGCGGATTTGTTTTGGAAGGAATTTTTTCAAACGGAAAAAAGCACATTTATGTATTTATTATACATTTCTAGACAGTGTGCTATAAATGAGTAAGAAGATTCTAATAAATAATTGGAACCTAGTTCATTCAGTATGTTCATAATTTTGTAGCAGATTCCCTCTGTATATGATTATAAAAATCTTTGCAATCAATAAATTATTTTCTGTTTATTAAAGATGAGAGTGTCTGATTCAGATGGTGTATGGGTGATAGATCTAGACGGGTGTTTTTCAACCGCTAGGCCATGGCACACTAGTGCGCATTGAGCTGTTCTCAAGTGTCCGCACCAGTTTACAGCCACCATCACCAGTTTAAATGTTATTCAAAGGTCTCTTGTTTTTATGTGAGGGCCAATGTATTTTATATTTATTACCTGTGGGGACCAGTGTGATAGTTTTTTTTTTCATATGGGAGCCAATGTATTTTTTCCTGTTGGGGTCTGATGATGTTAATCTGCCTTGGCAATTCAATTTTTTTGTTTGGTGTGCCGTGAGTTGAAAAAAGTTGAAAATCACTGATCTGGACTGTCTACTTAGACAGTCAATACTTTGACATCCTGTGGTTGACATGCATTTAGGTCAACAGGTAAATTTTTTCTCAAAATTTGCTTGATTTACTTTCCATGTGGACTATGAATGGTAATAGAAATCTTAAGTGTGCTGAGCAAAGTGAGACTCTTTGTGTCTAAGTTTCTACTAATGGTAGTCTTAGGATAGAAAAAATACAAGACTACCAGCCCCTTAATGTGATAGAACAGTTTATCAGTTGGGCGTTGCATGCCCAAATGGAGCAACACTTGGGCAACAACTAGTGGCCATCGCAAGGCAAAACACTTGGATTCTCCTCAAAAAGGGAGCAGCGTTAGCCTTTTTTTTTTTTATAGCATGTGTACAAAAATAAAAAACATGTGTTGCCCATTATTATGCTTACTACTTTCATGTTGACCTTTTGACCCTGTCAACCCATTGTACCATCGATCTAATGCATGTCAACCATATGGTGTCAGCCTATTGACTGTCTGTCTAGACCAGTAATTCCCAACCTCGAATTTTAGTGATATCGATGCTTGTGCACAGGTGACTTACAAGCTACTTCAGCTTCCAAACTGTAACTGCTTTCTCCTGCATGCTGGGTGCACCCAGCACAGGACAAGGATGCCCAGCATAGCTACTCCTTCCCTGCGATGCAATTGCAATATATTTTGCATTGCAGAAATGCAAATGCATGACAAAAATGCAAAGCATTTGCATATCTATGGTATATACCAGCCTGCAAAGTCTAGCTGTGTCATGCATCATCAATTACAATACAGTAATACAAATGGTTGTATATTAGATGATCTGATATAACTTATCTATCAGATCATTTATTTTACAACCATTTGTACAGTATTCCTGAATTGGTCTGTGAATTCAGCTCAAAATATGTACAGTATATGGTGTATTCATTCATAATGCAGAATTCGACTGAGCTTCCCATAAATAAAAACAGCAATCAAATTCGGCCATGATTAAGATTGAATGGGTAAGAATGGGTGCACTTGTACCCATTTGATCTTAGTAAATTTCCCCCATAGTCTGTGTGTTATGCACATCTCCCCTCTGGATCCATTCCTCTCCAATGGTATAGCTGAGCAGTGAATGGAGAGACAGAGAGGAAAAGCTGCAGGCAATATAATTAGTTTGATGCAGGGGGGAGGCCATGGTTCCATAGCAGTCACAACCCTTATAACAGTGGTAGAAGAGAAGACTGCACAGCGCTCGGAGAGGGAAAACCCCTAGCAGCCCACACTCCTTGGGGAAAGTCTCGGTTCCCCTAGTGGTACAAATGCAAAAGTAGGAGAGGGGAGTGCTGGCGCTCAGGGGTTTTGGTGGTGATAATTGGGCGTATAGAAAGTCAGATGCTGGGAGCTGTAACTGTGGGCTGGGTGTTGTGATGATGAAGGCAGGGTGCAATAACTGTAGGCTGGGTGTTGGGATGATGTATAAAACTGGGAACAATATCCGTAGGCTGGATGTTGATGGTGGAAGTGGTGGGAGGGGGATTCCTGACTACGGTTGATGTTAAGGTAACCTGTCCCCCGGTGAGCCAATGCCTGTTGTCTCACCGATAGGTGGAGGGGTCACGGTACCCAGATCCCTTCACGTCAAGTCCTGGAGTCAATGTGTGTACCTCCGAAGATAACGTAAGTGGTTCAGGGTATGCAGGTGGTATGTAGAAAAAGGTGGTAGTAGCTTACCGTATAGTTCCGATGTATCAGCGGATATCGATGGTGCGTGACTTCCCCGAGTCCTGATATGTTGACACGGTTCCAGAGTCTAATGTGTCCGTGTAGTGGGTGGAAGGGGACTTGGGGGTGCACGTATGACAAATGAGAGGTGAACTGGTGTATTCACAAAGTTCTATTTATTGTGACTATTAACAGATAGCTAGTAACAATAAAAGTATTACCAGTGGAGAGTTTTACCAGTAACAACTGTACAAATAGAGCATAAGTGGGATAACAAATAATTACCAAGAGAGATGTATCCAAACGCGTTTCATCCTGGATTAGGACTTTTTCAATGGCAGAACTGCGATGTTGTGTCCTGGGGTTTAAATAGGATGGATGTAAGTGCTGCTGCTGGTAAGCCCGGCGTCCTACTCACTTCCGGGGGCGTGTGGCTGTAGTGCGCATGTGCACAGACCGGGCGCTAGAGCCCGATGTGTGCAGTATAGTGTGGAGAGAAATGCGCATGTGCGAGCTGTGGGCAAAGTGCCCGAGTGTTGGGATGATTGAGAGGGGTAAGACCGGATGTGGTCAGACGCGTGTGAGAGGCGGGGGCTGCCGGGAACTGTAGTAGTGCAGAGACTACTTGTATCAGAGATGAGAAGGAAATGGCAGTGTGTCTGCGTCAGGCGGAGGCTGCCGGGAATTGTAGTACTGAGGATACTGCCGTGTTGCAGATGGGCTATGTAGCCTAAGTCTCTGGTGCACATAAATTGGATGAGTGTGGGGGACATAAATGATTGAATGAAAGCCAATATGATTTATTATGAATAGGGAGCATGGGGGTAAGGTATGGGGGATATGGATAGGCAGAATGTGCGTAATATGTGGATTTTAGACCAGGGTTTGTAAAATAAAAATAAAAATAATAAAAAATAAAAATAATAATAAAAATAAAAATTAAAATAAAAATAATAATAATTAAAAAAATATATAAATATAAATAAAAATAAAAAATAAAAATAAAGGACAATAACCGCAGTTAAGGTGATGGGGGCCAGATTTTGCAAATGATTGATGTATCAGTAAACTGGATGAAATTGGAGACAGTGATCATGGTGATGATAATAATGGGCCTTATTTTGGTTCATTCTGACAAAATCCTTCTTAGATGGACAAAACCATGTGCACTGCAGGGGGGGCAGATGTAACATGTGCAGAGAGAATTAGATTTGGGTGAGTAATTTTGTTTCTGTGCAGGGAAAATACTGACTGCTTTATTTTTACACTGCAATATAGATCTCACTTTGAAGTAAAACCCCACCCAAATCTAATTCTCTCTGCACATGTTACATCTGCCCCACCTGCAGTGCACATGGTTTTGCCCATCTAAGAAGGATTTTGTCAGAAAGAATGAACCAAAATAAGGCCCAATGAGAGGAGAGAAAAGATATTGCTGTTGATCGGAGCATGTATAAGGATGGGGATAACAGGGGGGACGGGAGTCTGGCTTGGAGAACAGTAGTGATGATGGCAATTAGGTTAATGGGAACCTGGTTGCAAAAACAAAAACAAAGGGTGGGGAGCTGTGAGCACTTTGTGGTGTTGCTGTGACAATGATGTTAGGGAAAAGGGGGGAGGGGGGGTTGGGAAAGGGGATCGGGGGGGGCAAGGGGAGGAATGGGCAATTTGAGAAGGGGTGAAAAGGATTCAAGCTAAAAAGGGGGGTAAAAAGGATAACGGACCACGTGGCTCGTTAATACTTGTTCATGGGACTATATTTAGACCTTGTGGATTCAAAGTTTGCAGGTTAAAGATCCACCTTCTTTCGACTCGGTTGATCCTCTGGATGTGGTCCCCTCCACGCCAGAGTGGGGTGACTTGATCGATGGCAACGAATTTCAGTCCTTGGGGATCACTGTTGTGTTGCAGTCTAAAATGTTCTGAGACACTATGTTGTTGCCGTCCATTTTTTATATTACGGATGTGTTCACTGATTCTGGTATGCAGTTTGCGGATGGTACGGCCCACATATTGTCTTTGACATGGGCATTCTAGGAGGTAAATGGTGTTTTTAGTATTGCAGGTGAGGGTTTTAGTGATAGTGAACTGTTCTTTTGTTTGGTTTGATGGAAGAAGCCTTTACTGACAGACCCTAGAGGGACAGGCCGTCAGTAAAGGCTTCTTCCATTGCGGTAAATGCCACAGCTGCCAAACACTCCAATATAGGCATACCAAACCTACCAACATCTTCACATTATATTTAAGGTTTACAAAGTAATTAAACCTAAGTGTGTTTTGTCACCGGCAAATGTTAACCCTGTGTAACCTGGTATGTAAAAAATGTAAATAAGTCTGTTTTTGATACAAAAAGTATAAGCTACAGTAGAGAAAATGGAGCTGCGGCTCTACAAGGGAAGAGGTACTCTTGCCAGGAAAATTAGTAAGGGAAGCATTGCCTACAGGGTCAATAACAGCAACTGGAGCACTGAAAAGGTGAGATCCCAGGATGTATTTACTGGAACTAATGTAAATGTAACTAGCATTGAGCACCAGGACCGAAAATAGTGGTTGGCCAGGACGGCACTCTGTAGGGGTTCCAACCCTTAGGGCAGAGCCAGTCTTAACCAAGTTGACGTACATTTTTTATATTTATATATTTTTTAAATATATGGTATGCCACTTAATTAATAATTGGTATACATATACACAAAAATATAAAATGATAATAAACTATTAAAATAATCAATAAATCTCACTCCCAGGATGGATGGTAGAGCCGTGGATGTTAATTGCTCTGAAGTGGGCAGCCAGATTTTAAGGTAAGTGCACTTTACCAAGGCTGCTAGTACTTGTTTTACTGCTTTTAGGTGGTTGGGCTGAGTCCTAGAAGTCAACCCAAATCCTTGAGTCATTTAACCAAGTTTTTGTTCTGCAGCATCTAACAAAATACATACTGTAAACAAGAAAACAATGACTTCGGTACAAGGCAATTTAGGACAAGTACATGGTAAATAAGGATAGTTGCAGAAGGAGACAGGACACTGACATCATTATAAGGGTTGCAGAGACCTAGGGTTAGGTGCCGTTGATTGTATTTAAGCACATGGTGCATTATGGCTTGTCCTAAATTGCCATGTACCGTAGTCATTTTTTTCTTGTTTAGCTCATTTACAGTATGTTAGATGCTGCGGAACACTAGTGGCTCCATATAAATACACAATGATAAGTTGACATTGACAGTGTTAAGCCATTGACCCACCATGAAAACTCCCAATGCAGACCACGGCCATGTCATAAGCATCTAAAGTAAATTCTGGATGTGTTCATGTGTACTATATAACTTATATAATTTCTATTACGTAGAGTTCACTATTTGCTTTCAAAAGAATTCACTGTTTGGAATGTGGCAGGAAAAGTTCTCATGTGCACAAGCACTTAACATGTGTTTTTTCATTAAATACAGAAATAAATGAATTTTTTTGTTGTTGCTTATTTTGGTTTACGCATTCCCGTGCTTTGCTTAGAGAATACATATTGAATAACTTTCTTCTAATGGGATGCATATTCAATGAATATACATTTTAAACAGCTTTATGCAATATTAAGTATGTTTACAACAATAAATTTCAAATGGCCAATATATAGATGTCAGCTGTCTAAATTAAATTGTTCCATACAGATGTCAGATTAAATTAAAATAAGCTTCTGTTCACCACCCCTATTATTAGTGAAGACATGAAACATGTTTTATTATATTCTAGCAGTTTATGCAAGCCACACGGGCGACGGACAATTTGCACATAACAACCAATCAAATTCTAGCTATTATTTAACCTAGTGAATTCTATAAATTGACAGTATGTGACTATTTGTTATAGAAAACACCTCCACTTATAGAACAATGGACACTGGTCTACTGGCCAATGAACATTCAACAAATCTCTTGTCATTTTTCCAAAGCAATCCGGAGTTTGGTAAATCTTACAGCTTGATAATGGGTGAAACTATGCTCAAATCATTTATCAATATATTTGTCTATGCTTTAAGCCTAATAAACACTACTGTGTTTCTATAAATGTTGGAACGCCATGCATCATTATACCAAAGGTGCACCATCCTTTGGATAAGATCCACAAAAATAATTCAGTGCAGTTGTTTCTGCAACGTTACAAATGTCAGTGTCAGTATTCTCATATTAAAAATGGTGCCTATTATATTGTTATGGTATAGATTGTCGACATTGCCTAGGTTGATCCCAACTTATTGACATAGACAAGGACAAAAGGTCGACATGGTAATTTGAGTTTCTTTTATGTTTTTTGGTGTAAGTCGGTAGGTTTAAGCATATGTAAAACAAATTAGTCTTGCTTAGTTGGCCATGCTTCGGACAAGGTGACTCGCTTTCTAGCCGCTGCATTGATATGTCAACCATTTGACAATGTCAACTATATGCATGTCAACAATATGGTGTCAATCTATTGACTGTTGACTGTCATGGAAGTGGGTTTAGATGGGTTCATTTTTGGTTCAGGAATTACGCCCAGACTAGGGGTTGCAGGAATAAAGCAAGCAGGTTTAATTATGGACTTTTTCATAAATGGAAAACAAATAGACTCATATAATGTCTTTGAGAAGAAACAAAGAAAAGTTCCAGGGGTGAACGCAAATACGTCTTTGCGTATAAATCCAGCTGACTAAGGAGGGCAAGAGGTAAATTGAATACGCTCCCTAGAGGATAACTGGTGGGCGTTGAGCTCTGATGTGGATCTTTGGATCAGGGATGACCTGCAGGTAGAAGCCGAAGTCAAGGAGAGCACCGGCACTGAATCTGGCAAACACTGCGGCCAAGTGGAACTGGACATGGCAGGCAAAGAGGTTCAAGAGTTAATCAAGATGCAGGCTGAGTTCTCGGAGAACAGCTAGTGAAGGCAGGCTGACAAGGTGATTGCATGAGCTGTGGTTCTCCAGAGGTCTCCTGATGTGAGCAGCCCAGAAGATTTTTTGTACTGGCACCTATGTAGCCAGAGGGCAGCTGCCATTGGCTGTAAGTGCAGGAGAGGAGGAGCAACCAAACTGGAAAACATACCCTGTTACCGAAAACCAAGATGGCGGCGCCAGCCTCCTGGCACTCTCCCTGATGCCTCACCAACTGAGCTGGGTCCTGGCACCCTGACCCCACCTCCCACCATCCCCACTGCACAGACTGACCAAATACCCTATTATCCTGGGTGCAGGATTACACACCTTCAGTTAGGATCCCGACAGTCAGTATACCGGTGCCGAAATCCCAACTATTAACCTGCCCAACATCCGTGATCCCGACCAACAGGTGCCCTTCTCCCTCATGGAGGTACACAACCCCTATAGAGGGAGAATAGAACCTGTGGCGAGCACAATGAGCACACATGAGGCTTTTTTGCACTCCATCAGCGAGTCATACCAAACCCATTACACTCCCTTCATGTTATGTATTGTGCAGTGACATTTTCTGCAGTGACATTTCACAGATCTGTACTTTAACATGTACAAAACTGATTGTGAAATATAGTTCTGATTGTACGTAAGCCTGTGTTCATACAGTGATCCATGTAGTTGGGTTTGTAAACCACATCTATAAAACCTTGCATCTATCATACTTTATGGGTAAGTTTGCATTATTAATTTGTCAACACTGAATTCCGCAAGCACACCAGATTAAATCCATATGGGAAATGATGTGTCACAGTGATTGCTTAACCCCTGCAACAACTTGTCTTCCACATTTAACATGTTCTAATTCCAAGAGTTGAACATTCAGCACTGTACACTGCAGGGGGCATGGCCATAACAGAGTGAAATACCACAACCATGGAGTGGTTGGCATACTCCCAAAGCCCTCTACACAGGGGAGGTTATTCTGGTTGATTCGTTCGCATTCAAATTCACACGCAGTGCATTTTTTTAGCTCAGTACGCATGCGTATCGTCCACAGTGCACATCAGTGGCGTAGCTACGTTTTGGGCGCCCCCCGCCGTTAGGGGAGTCGCCCCCCCGCCGCCACCCTGCCAAGCACCCACCCCGCCGCCCATGCAAACCCCCCCCCCCCCCAATCCCCCACAGCCTTACCTATCTCGCTGGTCCCGGCGGCTCCGTTCTTCTGCTGTGGACCACCACAAAATGGCCGCCCCCATTCAGCAGACAGTTTCAGAGAACTGTGTGCTATATGGGGGCGGCCATTTTGTGGTGGTCCTCAGCAGAAGAACGGAGCCGCCGGGACCAGTGAGATAGGTAAGTCTGCGGGGATTGGGGGGAGTGTAACTATAGCACCGCAGCCCACGGCGCCCCCACATGCACAGCGCCCCCCGTGGTGGCAAGGGCTGCGGTGCTATAGTTACGCCGCTGGTGCACATGTGCAGGCTTGATCACCCGTACACCCTTGCGAACAGAATTACGCTTGCGAATGATGTGGGTGTTCCTCTGGGCGCAGCCTTGGAAGTGGGCAGAAATGGGTGGAGACAGGGGTGTATACAAGGGTGTTGCCCACAAGTGCTGGGTGGTGGTTTTGCTGCACTGTGTGAACACTCGCCGTGCTCGGGCTCTAAATCACTCACAAGAAAAAAGTGACTATCAAGCCTCGCAGGGCAATAGCTTAGCGGCCCAATGTTCACATGACCAGTCAGCATGCACAATAGCTAAAATACAGGCACCTGCACACAATACTCACCCATGCACCATACATGCACCTGCACACAATACTCACCCATGCACCATACAAGTTTCTCTCATTAACCAATTAACTAACCACATGTACTCAATGCCGGCACACGGTGAGCACACTATTGCACTTTAACCATGCCAGTATAGATTACAAACATAAAAACTTATTGTAAAATTTATTTTAAAAAAATACACACTTTTTACATTCATATCAACAACATCTGTAGGACACATATATCTAATTTGAGTTCTGGAATGAATACATGTAAAACACATTAATCAGCCATGTACTAAAACTTTGTTCATAATTATAATAGTCCATTAAATAAGTAAATGAGTTCCAATAAACAGCATTTTAGGAGACTAATCATGTCATTAAATAATGGCTGGAGAATGGGTTGGCTGCGTGGGTATTGTTAGAGCTGCAAATTAATTCACCCACAGAGGATGTTCGTACATACACACAGCAGCTGAGCTTGCGGACACGCCAATGTGCATACGCACATGCAAGTATGCGAGTAGTTTGAGACCACTCCTATTTGGGTATCATTGCGAATACTCACGTTCGCATGGGGTATGGGTGTTGCTTCAAATAGTGCGTGCATTTACCGTTTGCACGGGTGCTTGCGAATGTACATGTGAACAAATCAACCTGAATAAGGTCCTGGATAGCAGAGATTGGGCATAAAGCCTGAAGGCACTGTACTGTAGGTACAAATTAGACTTTTTTTTAATGATTACCCATTTAGATTTTCAAATGTGCATGCAATGCCCAAACTCGAGATGTGACTAAAAACGCATTCAAATATGTAATTTGCAACATACAATCTGTTTATGCATGTGTGTTGCAATTTGAAACATATGAGAGCAGCCGACCCAGTCTCCCCAATTCTACATATCAGAATATAAGTGCCCAGATATTGCTTACTAAACTAGTATTTTCATGTTCATCCAAAAACACAGCTTTACAAGGTAATAAACAGATGTACAACATATACTGTACAGTAGCAGTTCCTGGGCCATATTCAGATATATACATTATGCAACTCCAATGCTTTAAGAACATATACTATGCACACGATCTGTACTGCAATGACAGTCACAGTGCCCCCTGACCTGAAGCATGATAGACATTGTGCAGCCACTTTGGGCAAGGAAGGGTCAGGGATGACCAGCATTACAGAAAATAAGGATGCAGCTTCACTGATTTTAGCTGCATGTAACCTGAGGGTCACACAGCTTCGTACGACCCAACTGTCCCGATTTTCGCAGGACAATCCCGAAAGTGTCCTGCAGTCAGGGGAGGGGGCAGTTGGTCGTCCCCCCAGTGAATAGAAGTCCATTCTCACAGCACTGGCCATGCCCCCACAGCGACAAAACAGGGGCATGGTCTCAAGACCGTGGGTATCCCGTGAGGTATCGCACCTTTCCCTTGAGACCACACACCTTTTTGTGAGCATAGTTCCAGACCTCCTAAAGTTGGGAGTTATGCAAATGGCCTAGGTTCATGCAAATGATCCATTGCTGCACCTACAGATAAAGCAGCATATCAGAAAAGCTGATGGAAGCATCTATTTAGAAAAGATGCCTCCTGCGGCATTAGCATATTATGGCACAGGATCTGCAAAGAAAGATGCAGCTGCTGTGTGAACAGCATCCATTGCTGAATCAGTCCCATTAATAATATAAATTTAGTACTCGAGCGAAATTTGCCTCACAAAATCACTCTGTGTACACCCCTTTACTTTCTCTCAATATTAAATACATTTCATTATCTACACTTGCTGCCAGTACACAAACGGAATAGTCCTCTCGCCTTTCTAGCCTAAACTGCCATAGGGAAAGTAAATAGTTTTAGCCAAGACAGGATATACTGTGTTTGTACATATCCTAGAGAAATGTGAAAAGTATGTTAAAAGTCTAAAGATAACCATTTATATGTGCCGCAATTACTTTCCTTCACATGTGGTGACAAAGATATCCTAAATACCATGATATGTTTACAGGGCCTGGAGCCAAACAGTTTAATAGAAAACACAAAATCCAGGAAGCTTACATTGGCACATAGGGTGACACAGCTGTGCACCTCTGCTATCCCAAAATACTATACAATGATTGCAGTAATTCTGTAATTACTATGTACCAGGATCAGACCCTATCTCACCCAGGATGCTACAAAGAGTCCTCACTCACTAGTCCTATCCAGATTGGACTACTGTAATCTCCTACTTTCTGGCCTCCCTGTAAAACACCTCTCTCCACTCCAATCTATCCTCAATGCTGCTGCCCATCTCTTCTTCCTCTACAAACGTACTATGTCCACCTCCCCTCTCTTACAAGCCCTGCACTGGCTCCCCTTTTTCCTTCAGAATACAATTCAAGCTCCTTACACTCACTTACAAAGCCATCACCCATTCTTCTCCCACTTATATATCTGACCTTGTCTCTCTTTACACTCCCACTCACCCTCTCCGCTCCACAAATGCATGTCGTCTCTCCTACAAACTGGTTACTTCCTCCCATTCCCACCTCCAGGACTTTGGCCATTGTGCAACGTATCTCTGGAATTCTCTACCCCTCCCTATTAGACTTGCCACCTACTAAAAAACTTTAAACGGGCACTCAAGACCCACTTCATCAATAAATCCAACCATTTCTCATCCTAACCCTATGTTTATGTTCGCTTCTATCCCAGCTGTTTCACCCCAGTTTGTCTGCTACCCCTTACCATTAGAATGTAAGCTCTAACAAGCAGGGCCCTCTCTCCTCATGTGCTTTTCCTAGAATATATATCTGCCGCTGTTATAATTGCATCAGTGTCCACTGTTGCAACTGTCTTTTTTATTTACCATGTACTGTACTTGTCCTAATTTGCATTTGTAATGTAAATCACAATCTTTCTTGTGTTGTTCTTTGCTCATCTATGTATTGGCAGGGGCTGCGGAACCCTTGTGGAGCCATATAAATAAACAATAATAATAAATTACAGTATTTATGTATCTATTAAAGTAGTTACTGTGAAGATGGGTCTTTTACGGATTCTCCTATATACTAAAGCCCATAATTATTTTAATTAATTAATCAAACAATTCATCACTTAATGTGCCTATAATAAATAAAATGTATGATTGCCCTGTTAATTAATTGATCATGATAATAATATAATGAAAATAAACAATTAATTTTAAGGACAATGGGGCAGATGTATTAAGCCTGGCGAAGAGATAAACTGGAGATAAAGTGGAAGGAATCACCTGTGTTTGAAATATGATAGTTGGGAGTTGATTGGCTGGTGCATCATCTCCTAAAGGGCCCCATACATCAGCAATTAATTGTGACAATTTTCAGATATGGAGATGATTGCCACAATTAATTTTAGATGTGTGGGCTCCCCCTTTTGGCAATCCCAATCAAAATCGCCAATCGATTGCTTAATCAGGTTTTTAAACATGTTTAATAATCTGGTATTATCTGCAGATCTTTTTTATATGTGTGGGCATTCCCAATTCGTCTTCTTCATCTATTTACATTATGAACAGCAATCGATTGGGCAATTTCCAGATATGAAGATGCAATCTTTAGATGGAAAAATCTGCCGATCACTGAAATAAATCTGTAATGTGTGGGCAAAGTCAGATAGATTGTAAAATCCATTTATCTGGCCAAAAAATCCCTGGATCTGGAAATCCATTAATTGTGATTGCTGATGTATGGGGCCCATTACACTTTATCTCCACTTTATCTCCAGTTTATCTCTTCACCAGGCTTAATACATCTGCCCCAATGTTTTTTAGCTACATAGCTTCAGTATAGCCCTCTTCCCACTCTCTCTCCTTTGTATATCGGGAACCCCTGATAGTAAGTTTAGTGTCACTGAATATATTTTGTGCACTTATATAGCAGCAGCTGCTTTATCAACTTGTAGAATATACTGAAAGTTCCATAGTGACTGTATTACTCATGTTTTACCTTTTTAACTTTTACCTTACTATTTTACTTATAAAAAATATCCCCTTTCCCTATTTTCATCATTTAAGTGTATACAAATTCCTATTTTTTATCCATTATATTATTGTCCTTTTATTTAGCAATTAGAGTCGCCAGAACCCTATCCCTTTCTATTTATTATCTTAACCTGGCCTTCTACCAAGGCTCTTTTTTAGGGGTGAGTTGACACCTTTATCCATAAGGTTGTTTGCATTTAAGGACAATTTAAATTAATTTTATTCACATTTTTTCACCTTTTTATTGATTTTTATAAAGTGAGCATTATATATATATATATATATATGATATATGGCTGAGATCGTCAGCCAGTGAAGGAGCTTGGAATTTTGCTACACCGTGGTGACTATTTGAGAGGCGATACTATAATCCGGATCACTCTATTTTTCTTTTGGGATCTGTAAAGTATATCCGTAGAAATACGGCCCTGTGAGCGCTGTATCTGAGGATCGTATCCTTACGGGAATCTCTAATATACTACGTCGGTGTGGCCTTCCCCAATTCTTTCACCATATTGGCATGGTGAACCCTATATCCTAGGATCACACCCTAACCGTTCAATACACAAAGCTAGACGGGTTCTCCCTGATAAAGTCATCATCCTAGCGACCCCATGAGCCCAATTGTCTAGAATCTGATCCCCACTGGTGTTATCCAGCACACCGAGCCAAATTGGCTTCCCTTAGAATCATCATTTTAGGGGTCCTGTGAGCTCTACTCTCAAGGACTTCCTCCCCACAGAAAAAGCTCTAAAAAACATCTAATTACTAAGCCAGCTTGGCTTCCTCCTATTTTACACCTTACTGATTTTACCATTATCCTGAATGAATTACTATTTGCTGAATAGGCCTTACAATTAAACTATTCTGTCATACCCCTGAAGAAGTCGTTCTGACGAAACGCGTTGGGTTTCAATAAAGAACTTTTATTTTGAACGGATTCCACGTTTCATTCGGGAAAGGGACAAAGAATTGTTAATATAAATGTGATTGGTGTCTTACTCAGTAAGAAATTTTTTACAAAAGTGACTAGGTGGTACTAAGCCCAGCGCTCTCCGATAAACTCTTTTTCTTGTACTTTTCGCTAGACTCTCACTAACAGGGGAGTCTTATCGGAGTAGCAGCTAATATTTAAACTCTTTAGTGCAAGACGAGGTCCATATTGTGTTTTGTATATATAATATATATATATATATATATATATATATATATATCTAATACACTTGGATGGGTGGCACTCCAAGGCAGGTGACAAGCGAAAAGCTTTACATCAACGTTTCAAACTTTGTTTTTCTTCAGGATGAAGCTTTAAAAACATAAAGTTTAGAATAGTGTGATTATGTTTATTCATTAATGGCATTCCAAGCATATTAAGAAACTTTGGACAGTGAACAATATGAAGAATGATAGTTTCACAGTGACTTTTTATCATATAAAATAATATTGGATGTTTACTGATTCGCTGGACCAGATATTATGGGGAACCATAAATTGTCTCAAATGGTACAGTATTCTACCTTTCTTGATATCGAAAGATATTGAGTATCATTGAACTAAACCTTTATCAATATAATTTCCAATAGACTATGCAACACTTAGAATATATAATGTATTTGGAATGTACTTTCAGCAATGAAAAACTATAAAAATCTAGTAGACAAATTATTTATATAGAACTAGGGTTAAGAGGGCAGTGACTGTCCATATTGACCCAACTATGTCCTCTTCTTGGGGTAGGGGCCTAACAATTTATCTCATTCTTATTCAGGGTAAACAAAATCCAGACAACTAATATGACTAGCACCCGATGGGCCTGATTCAGGCCTCGCATGCTACCAAAGGGTTGGGCAGGCGTTCGGCTGGTAGGCGATTACCTGTTCACTAGGCTAAGATTACATGCAAACAAGTCTGAAACAGGCCCTATATACATTGGTGTACAGTATTTCGCCTTGGTGTCAAATGCTCTTGGATACTATACAATTACAATAGTTGTAGTTCAGGAGTTTCTTACACCAATGTGGAATGATTCACTCAGAAAGGGTTAAAAGGAATCTTGAAGACTTGATTTTTAGTTAGGCGGGAGTTGGCTATGCACCAGTCCATGACCTCCTCCGGAAATGAACAATAATCCATACGAACTGATGTTAAAGAGGATACACAGAGGGTATTAGATAATGTACATATGTACATGATAATTGATTGCAGAAGTGTTTGTCTTCTCTTTAATTAAAAAGAAAATAACACACCAGAACTCGAAAGATCAAGGGCCAGATTCTCTAAGCTTCAAAAGTGATAAAATGGAGAGTGATAAACAGCCAGCCAATCAGCTCCTGTCTGACATTTGTCATACACAGTCTGTGACATGGCAGGTAGGAGCTGATTGGCTGGCTGTTAGTCACTCTCCATTTTATTACTTTTGAAGCTTAGAGAATCTGGCCCCAACTGTTTTGTAAGACATTGTCAGCACATTGTGCATAGGAAATTGTCACCATATTATGCAAATGTGCCACAAACCATACCTACTGTAAGTAAGTATTCAGTCTTATTGTGTCTAAACCAACTGTTGTGGTTAAACCACAGTCCTTTCCTAATTAAAGTCTAGTCTCTTTTGTAAAATTAATGTATGCAGTTTAGTTTACCATCCAATATCAATTCATTCCATCTTGGCCTAGATTCAGGAACATCTGCGGATCCATCCATCCCACTAGTATATTTTTCTGGCAGGCATAATTGGCGGAATTTTTTCAAACGGAAAAAAGCACATTTATGTATTTATTATACATTTCTAGACAGTGTGCTATAAATGAGTAAGAAAATTCTAATAAATAATTGGAACCTAGTTCATACAATATGTTCATAATTTTGTAGCAGATTCCCTCTGTATGTGATTATAAAAATCTTTGCAATCAATAAATTATTTTCTGTTTATTAAAGATGAGCGTGTCTGATTCAGATGATATATGGGTGATAGATCTAGACCAGTGTTTTTCAACCGCTAGGCCATGGCACACTAGTGCGCATTGAGCTGTTCTCAAGTGTCCGCACCAGTTTACAGCCACCATCACCAGTTTAAATGTTATTCAATGGTCTCTTGTTTTTATGTGAGGGCCAATGTATTTTATTTTTATTACCTGTGGGGACCAGTGTGATAGTTTTTTTTCATATGGGAGCCAATTTATTTTTCCCTGTGGGGGGTCTGATGATGTTAATCTGCCTTGGCAATTAACATTTTTTGTTTGGTGTGCCGTGAGTTGAAAAAAGTTGAAAATCACTAATCTAGACTGTCTACTTAGACAGTCAATACTTTGACATCCTGTGGTTGGCATGCATTTAGGTCAACAGGTACATTTTTTCCCAAAATTTGCTTGATTTACTTTCCATGTGGACTATGAATGGTAATAGAAATCTTAAGTGTGCTGAGCAAAGTGAGACTCAACGGGTGACATTCTATGGAATGCAATTTGCGTTTTTTGGCGTTAATTAGACAACAAAATGGCGATATTGCATTTTCCCGTCAAATCGCCAATTTAATGGGATGCGCTAAGGGACTGAAATCGCATATTATGTGCGTTAAGGTATGCGGACCAAAAGTGCGAGATTATTTCGCATTTTTATCACATCCAGATGTTTTCGTACAGAAAACTATACAACTCGCTTATTTAATGCAATGCGCATTTGCAAATCACACTTTTTAGGTGTCTAATTATCGCACTTATTTCAGACCAGGTTCTGTTTGGCGATTTGGCCCAGAACTCATTTTGGTCAAGTGCGCACATGGTTAATTTCACCACAGGTGCCCTCATTTTCACTCACAAACACCCCTACATAAACCCCAACATCATTAGGGACACCTGTGAGGGTTTCAAACATGGAGATTTTGCAGACTATTTTGGAATTGCTTATCTGTGATGTGGGCCATTTGGAGGAGCTGCGCAGGAGGGAGGAAGCTGCGCAACAGATCCAGGTAGCCCCCCGACTACTGCGTACCCCACGTATGTATCGTGCTCGCCTGTACCTGGACTCCCTCTCGGATCCACAGGTTGTGGGGATGTTTAGGCTGAACCGCATTAACCTGTTGGACTTATATGAGCAGGTGAGAGATGATTTGGACCCTTTTGGGGGACCCAACTATGCAGTGTCTGGCCAGCACAAATTAATGTGTGCCCTCTACTATTTGGCCACAGGCTTCACTCAGTCTGTGACCTCATGGGCCTTGGGGGTATCACAGGCCACTTTCTCTAAGCATTTTACTCAAGTGTTACTTGCTATAAAGAAGTTGTGGCGGACATACATCAGCAGCCGTTACTTTTCTGGTAAGCACATGTGCCCTGTACTCCAAAATGTACCTGTGGTGTAAGTGTACTCATAAACAAATTATTGACCAATACCATCTGTTTCCACCCACATTTAACCTAATACACAGTGGCCAACGGATGCAGATGGTGGTGCTGACCTATCCCTTGCTGGTATCTAGCTTGTAAGTACATTTGATACATGTATGAATGAAGTTTGCAGTCAAACATGGCTCAATGGTGTTGTGGAACTACATGTGCCAGCATGCCCTGACACACTACAAACATTACAGTCCAAACCATGAGTGTCACAGCCTGCTGGAATATGTAGATCCACAACCTTTGCCGGCCAAGGAGTTACCCCACACTACTTTAGTGCAATCCCATTGTCATATACCATTACAATATGTTAGAATTCACACATTAATTGCTTTTTAGAAAAAGACACAAACACAATGGTATGCGGTTCGACTTTTTTACTTCTGTCTACTTTTTTCGAAGCAATCTGCATTTTGCATGGTGAAAAATAACAACTCTGGGGGCATGTTACAAGATGTTTGGGATTTAACAAAATTAACAAACATATATATCAGCTACCTTTTCCCAGCATCAGGCACCCCTACACCACTTCTAGACCCTGCACCAAGGCCACCACGGGTCCTAACACTCCGACGGGGTGGGGAAGTGGGGGAGCCACTTATTGGGGTGCTGGATACACTGCTGAGGGTTGATGCTGCGCCACCTCCCACATTGGCTTCCAGCTGCTGTATTTGGGCCTGCATAGCTAGTAAGGCATTGGTCTGCGCTGTGCATGATTGGGTTAGTGCTGTGATACTTTGCGCCAGGCTGCCAATATGCCTATTCTGTTCCCTTAGAGCAGCAGTTTGTTCTGCAAAATGGGTGTCAATGCTGTTAGCAATGCGCACATGAGTGCCTACACCTACCCGTACACTACGTGCAATTTTGCGTAACTGAAGGAAGGTGTCACGCATGTACCCCTGGATGTTACCTATTTGGAGGCTTTGGGAGGCCATGAATTCTAACTGTTTGTCCTTGAAATTAACCAAGGAGTTAGCTACTTGGGAAGCAGAAGCTGCTGTATGGGGTGTGTGGGTGGGTGGGGGTGGGTTGGGAGACACCCCACTTGGGGGAAGATCACTCTGTGACGAGGTCTGTATTTCTTCCTCTGCCGCAAAGGTGTCGACCGGATCAAGAATGATGTCAATTTCGTCTAAGACCAGTATTGAAGAATCTGTTTGGTTGGACCCTAGTTGTATAGCACCTGTGGATACAGATGAAGAGGTAAGTACTGATGCATATACTGGCCACACTGTCATCAATACTGTTTTACATAGGGCTTGAGATGCTGGACGCACATACCTAGGGGTGTTATGTACTTACACATGTACCCCGATACAGCATGTAACATTGACATGAATAATATGTCACATGCCTAGCTCAGATGACATTCATGTCCGTTGCAATGTAGCAGCAGGAGATGAATGTAGTGTGAGATATTGTTGATGTGATATGGGTGTGTGTACTGTATGTTTAATGGCGTTTTTTTGGATCATTTACCTGCTTCCGCAGATTCAGCAGCAACGGGCCTTCTTGTCTTGGATGCGTGAGCACTTCGGGATGGACAATCTGTGCAAGGAAAGATGGGCAGGCATTATGGACCTTGCTATGGCTAAGCATTTTATGCAAACATGCATTGAAATGACAATAATGGACAATACCCTTTGGATAAGGACTGCATTATTTCTTCACCACCTTTTTTTTGGTTTATACCCAAAGATTTTTTTTCACCTCATATGAATTGTAGTACACAGTGGTGGGGCTTCCTCCTCCAGTCTTGGTGGCCTCCTCCAACTCCATGGCCATTTTATTTTTCAACTGCCTTTTGATGTCGTTAAAGCGCTTTTTCACATTGCGGACCAGGCGCTTGTGCTGACTGACAGCGTTCACCGCCTGGGTGATGTCCTTCCACATTGCCCTTTTGCGCTGTGCAGTGGTCTTGTGGTGAGATTTGCCAAGCAAACGCTCAAACACTGGCAGGATAGCCCGGACAAGTGCTGCATTTTCCTCATATGAAAAGCGGACCTTTCGGCCACTTTTGGTGCGGCCAGCTTCCACCTCCTCCTCCTCATTTTCAACTCCAGCCATGTAGCCCTCCTCCTCCATGCCAGTGTCTTCCTCCTCCTCACCACCATCTTCCTCCACCTCTGACATGTGTCCCTCCTGCAGCTGGTGTGGGGTATGGTCAAGGTCCTGGCTGTAGGATGGGGATGCCAGCGGATCCTCCACCTCCTCCTGCTGGGGCTGGACGCCCAGGGCCTGGTGTGGGGCTGCCCTTGCTGTGGCCATGCTGCCTGCCACACTGCTGGCTCTCCCACTTGTATGGCTGCTGCCACTGCTCCCTCTGCCACTGCTCCCTCTGCCACTGCTTCCTCTGCCACTGCTCACTCTGCCACTGCTCCCTCTGCCACTCCTCACTCTGCCACCAACACCTCTTCCTGTACTCACACTGCCACTGCTCCTCTCCATGCTCCTTACTTCCTATCAAAGAGTGAAATGGCGCCAATGCCCCTTTATATAGGGGGTGTGATGCATAATGTAGGGGACACTGGTGGGCCAATAGGTTGGGGGGTTCTTACTCATGCGGAGACAGTTTTGTAAATCGCACTCCGGTTGGTCCAAAACTCGCACATGACCGGCGGAAGAACTCGCACTTTTTTGTTACTTAAAATCGCACCACTTCGCCGCAAATCGCACCTCTTCGCACTTTTCAGCCTCCAATGCGCATCACATTAAATATGCGCATTTTGACTGAAAAGTGCGAGTTGAAAAAGTGCGAATAGCGGCGATGTGGTGCGCTAAAAAAACATGCGCATTTATCTCAAAGCATAGAATGTCACCCTTCGTGTCTAAGTTTCTACTAATGGTAGTCTTAGAATGGAAAAAATACAAGACTACCAGCCCCTTAATGTGATAGAACAGTTTATCAGTTGGGCTTTGCATGCCCAAATGGAGCAACACTTGGGCAACAACTAGAGGCCATCGCAAGGCAAAACACTTGGATTCTCCTCAAAAAGGTTAGGAGCAGCGTTAGCCTTTTTTTATGAAGCATGTGTACAAAAATAAAAAACATGTGTTGCCCATTATTATGCTTACTACTTTCATGTTGACCTTTTGACCCTGTCAACCCATTGTACCGTCGATCTAATGCATGTCAACCATATGGTGTCAGCCTATTGACTGTCTGTCTAGACCAGTAATTCCCAACCTCGATCCAAATTTTAGTGATATCGATGCTTGTGCACAGGTGACTTACAAGCTACTTCAGCTTCCAAACTGTAACTGCTTTCTCCTGCATGCTGGGTGCACCCAGCACAGGACAAGGATGCCCAGCATAGCTACTCCTTCCCTGCAATTGCAGTATATTTTGCATTGCAGAAATGCAAATGCATGACAGAAATGGAATGCATTTGCATATCTATGGTATATACCAGCCTGCAAAGCCTAGCTGTGTCATGCATCATCAAATACAAATACAATACAGTAATACAAATGGTTGTAAATTAGATGATCTGATATAACTTATCTATCAGATCATTTATTTTACAACCATTTGTACAGTATTACTGAATTGGTCTGTGAATTCAGCTCAAAATATGTACAGTATATGGTGTATTCATTCATAATGCAGAATTCGACTGAGCTTCCCATAAATAAAAACAGCAATCAAATTCGGCCATGATGAAGATTGAATGGGTAAGAATGGGTGCACTTGTACCCATTTGATCTTAGTAAATTTCCCCCATAGTCTGTGTGTTACGCACATCTCCCCTCTGGATCCGTTCCTCTCCAATGGTATAGCTGAGCAGTGAATGGAGAGACAGAGAGGAAAAGCTGCAGGCAATATAATTAGTTTGATGCAGGGGGGAGGCCATGGTTCCATAGCAGTCACAACCCTTATAACAGTGGTAGAAGAGAAGACTGCACAGCGCTCGGAGAGGGAAAACCCCTAGCAGCCCACACTCCTTGGGGAAAGTCTCAGTCGCCCTAGTGGTAGAAATACAAAAGTAGGAGAGGGGAGTGCTGGCGTTCAGGGGTTTTGGTGGTGATAATTGGGCGTATAGAAAGTCAGATGCTGGGAGCGGTAACTGTGGGCTGGGTGTTGGGATGATGTATAAAACTGGGAACAATATCCGTAGGCTGGATGTTGATGGTGGAAGTGGTGGGAGGGGGATTCCTGACTACGGTTGATGTTAAGGTAACCTGTCCCACGGTGAGGCAATGCCTGCTGTCTCACCGATAGGTGGAGGGGTCACGGTACCCAGATCCCTTCACGTCAAGTCCTGGAGTCGATGTGTGTACCTCCGAAGATAACGTAAGTGGTTCAGAGTATGCAGGTGGTATGTAGAAAAAGGTGGTAGTAGCTTACCGTATAGTTCCGATGTATCAGCGGATATCGATGGTGCGTGACTTCCCCGAGTCCTGATATGTTGACACGGTTCCAGAGTCTAATGTGTCCGTGTAGTGGGTGGAAGGGGACTTGGGGGTGCACGTATGACAAATGAGAGGTGAACTGGTGTATTCACAAAGTTCTATTTATTGTGACTATTAACAGATAGCTAGTAACAATAAAAGTATTACCAGTGGAGAGTTTTTACCAGTAACAACTGGAACAAATAGAGCATAAGTGGGATAACAAATAATTACCATGAGAGATGTAGCCAAAGGCGTTTCATCCTGGATTAGGACTTTTTCAATGGCAGAACTGCGATGTTGTGTCCTGGGGTTTAAATAGGATGGATGTAAGTGCTGCTGCTGGTAAGCCCGGCGTCCTACTCACTTCCGGGGGCGTGTGGCTGTAGTGCGCATGTGCACAGACCGGGCGCTAGAGCCCGATGTGTGCAGTATAGTGTGGAGAGAAATGCGCATGTGCGAGCTGTGGGCAAAGCGCCTGAGTGTTGGGATGATTGAGAGGGGTAAGACCGGATGTGGTCAGATGCGTGTGAGAGGCGGGGGCTGCCGGGAACTGTAGTAGTGCAGAGACTACTTGTATCAGAGATGAGAAGGAAATGGCAGTGTGTCTGCGTCAGGCGGAGGCTGCCGGGAATTGTAGTACTGAGGATACTGCCGTGTTGCAGATGGGCTATGTAGCCTAAGTCTCTGGTGCACATAAATTGGATGAGTGTGGGGGACATAAATGATTGAATGTAAGTCAATATGATTTATTATGAATAGGGAGCATGGGGGTAAGGTATGGGGGATATGGGTAGGCAGAATGCGCGTAATATGTGGATATTAGACCGGGGTTTGTAAAATAAAAATAAAAATTAAAATGAAAATAATAATAAAAAATAAAAATAATAATAAAAATAAAAATGAAAACAAAGGGTGGGGAGCTGTGAGCACTTTGTGGTGTTGCTGTGACAATGATGTTAGGGAAAAGGGGGGAGGGAGGGGGGGTTGGGAAAGGGGACCGGGGGGGGGGGCAAGGGGAGGAATGGGCAATTTGAGAAGGGGTGAAAAGGATTCAAGCTAAAAAGGGGGGTAAAAAGGATAACGGACCACGTGGCTCGTTAATACTTGTTCAGGGGTCTATATTTAGACCTTGTGGATTCAAAGTTTGCAGGTTAAAGATCCACCTTCTTTCGACTCGGTTGATCCTTTGGATGTGGTCCCCTCCACGCCAGAGTCGATGGCAACAAATTTCAGTCCTTGGGGATCACTGTTGTGTTGCAGTCTAAAATGTTCTGAGACACTATGTTGTTGCCGTCCATTTTTTATATTACGGATGTGTTCACTGATTCTGGTATGCAGTTTGCGGATGGTACGGCCCACATATTGTCTTTGACAGGGGCATTCTAGGAGGTAAATGGTGTTTTTAGTATTGCAGGTGAGGGTTTTAGTGATAGTGAACTGTTCTTTTGTTTGGTTTGATGGAAGAAGCCTTTACTGACAGACCCTAGAGGGACAGGCCGTCAGTAAAGGCTTCTTCCATTGCGGTAAATGCCACAGCTGCCAAACACTCCAATATAGGCATACCAAACCTACCAACATCTTCACATTATATTTAAGGTTTACAAAGTAATTAAACCTAAGTATGTTTTGTCACCGGCAAATGTTAACCCTGTGTAACCTGGTATGTAAAAAATGTAAATAAGTCTGTTTTTGATACAAAAAGTATAAGCTACAGTA
The DNA here is from genome assembly GCF_055691185.1 of Crinia signifera. NCBI lineage: Eukaryota > Metazoa > Chordata > Amphibia > Anura > Myobatrachidae > Crinia > Crinia signifera. The sequence continues at coordinate 95,635,369 of NC_139219.1, forward strand.
GAGAAAATGGAGCTGCGGCTCTACAAGGGAAGAGGTACTCTTGCCAGGAAAATTAGTAAGGGAAGCATTGCCTACAGGGTCAATAACAGCAACTGGAGCACTGAAAAGGTGAGATCCCAGGATGTATTTACTGGAACTAATGTATATGTAACTAGCATTGAGCACCAGGACCGAAAATAGTGGTTGGCCAGGACGGCACTCTGTAGGGGTTCCAACCCTTAGGGCCAAGCCAGTCTTAACCAAGTTGACGTAAATTTTTTATATTTATATATTTTTTAAATATATGGTATGCCACTTAATTAATAATTGGTATACATATACACAAAAATATAAAATGATAATAAACTATTAAAATAATCAATAAATCTCACTCCCAGGATGGATGGTAGAGCCGTGGATGTTAATTGCTCTGAAGTGGGCAGCCAGATTTTAAGGTAAGTGCACTTTACCAAGGCTGCTAGTACTTGTTTTACTGCTTTTAGGTGGTTGGGCTGAGTCCTAGAAGTCAACCCAAATCCTTGAGTCATTTAACCAAGTTTTTGTTCTGCAGCATCTAACAGAATACATACTGTAAACAAGAAAACAATGACTTCGGTACAAGGCAATTTAGGACAAGTACATGGTAAATAAGGATAGTTGCAGAAGGAGACAGGACACTGACGTAATTATAAGGGTTGCAGAGACCTAGGGTTAGGTGCCGTTGATTGTATTTAAGCACATGGTGCATTATGGCTTGTCCTAAATTGCCTTGTACCGTAGTCATTTTTGTTCTTGTTTAGCTCATTTACAGTATGTTAGATGCTGCGGAACACTAGTGGCTCCATATAAATACACAATGATAAGTTGACATTGACAGTGTTAAGCCACTGACCCACCATGAAAACTCCCAATGCAGACCACGGCCATTTCAAAAGCATCTAAAGTAAATTCTGGATGTGTTCATGTGTACTATATAACTTATATAATTTATATTATGTAGAGTTCACTATTTGCTTTCAAAAGAATTCACTGTTTGGAATGTGGCAGGAAAAGTTCTCATGTGTACAAGTGTAAACCCCCAGTTAAGAAGGGGTTAACTATACCCCAGCGCAGCACCTTCCAGCCAGCACAGGGTTAATGGGGTCGGGACAAGGACAGCCAGTGATTGACAGCCTGGAGGGGCTGGCGATTAGGAGGAACCAGGAAGAGGATGTGGGCTGGCTAGAGAAGGAAAAAGGACTCACGTGTGAGCCGCGCAAGGGAGAGGAGGACGGAGCCAGCGTGACAGCGTGGCTCAGCTACAGGGAGCCGAATGAAGCAAGTGCGGCGGCGTCAGTGAATGGCAGACTCGACCCCCGCCGACCTCTGAGCGCCAGGGTCCAGGCGCATCGGGCGGGTGACGTCAGACGCAGCGGCGGGAGTGAGGGAGGAAGCCGGCAGCAGTGAGGAGGCCAACGGCTCGCCCCCCACTAAGACAAGCAGGGCCAGGAAGCGCTAGCAAGCGCAGGGGCCAGAGGTGCCTCCCACACACTCCAGCACGCCGGGACGGAGAGGCGGCTGTAGTGAGGGTTAGGTGTCAGCCTACCCCCACCCCTCCCTAGGTGAAACAGCAGGAGGGTGCCGAAACCAAGTGGCTCCACTTCTCCCAGAACAGCAGCAGCAGTAGTGTGGGCCCTGACCAGTGGCCACACTGAAAGCAGAAGCAGAGACCAGCATCGCAGCAGAGTCCAGCCCAGCAGTATTCCCAGATCACAGCAACAGCCGGAGACACGGTGCAGCTGAGTGTGGCAACGCTTGGCGCCCACACTAGTGGTCCCTGGAAGGGTGCATGGTGACCGGTGAAGCACCCCTATATCCAGCTGGAGCTGGCATCAAATGAAGGTACTGTAAGTCTGTGACCCAAGTCCCTTAACCCCCGGCCCCCCATCTACTGTAAACCTCTTTCCGATGGGTTTCTTGGAACTTTCATTAAGTGCCCCTGCAGCAACTATCCCTGTTAACAAACCTGAGAACTAAAAAGGGGTATGAGACTCTGTGGCCTAGATAAAATAAGTCAAGACGCCAGGAGGAGGTTACAAGCTTACTAAATCAGGACTTAAATCAAGATTCTTGGAGTAACAGTGCCACCCGGTGGCCTAAGGATCAAAGTACAGCCCTCAGTTAATATTAAGAAGTATTGTTAATGTCCCAAGTGCGCTCTCCTTGTTGGACTTTGAGTATTGTGCACAGGTTCCGTTCAGGACTGCCGGCCCTAGTAATAAAGAGTACCCGGGTACATGGGGTTTGGGGAATGTCGTGATATTAATGTTATGCTCTAACAATATCTGTGTCATTTAAAAGTGAGTTGCAACTCTTATTCGGCTTCGGCGGTGACACTGCATTCAACGTCATACAAATGTACTTAATCGGTATAGGCATACCATAATCCATGTAGTTGGGAAGAGATTGGACAACTTCCTTTGTTGGGCAGTGACACCGCGAATACCGAATAGCCTCGGTGCACCTAGCGAATGTTGATTTTGAAGTTTGTTATGCGGTCATTACAGTAATTATGGTGGAAAGATCTTGATACTGTGTTTTGTGGTTATTTACTTATGTTCTTGTAGCGTCATAATTGGTGTTGAGGTATTTGCCTGTTGTAGGGCTAAAAAGGTTGGTGCCCCAGTTGCAGGTCCAGAATAAAAGGTCAAAAGCATATTCGTGTTGCCTGTTTCTTGCTACCCATCCCACAGAGCGAGAAGACTCCTGACCGGAAACGGAGAAGAGTTGGTGAGGACCGGTGGTAGCCGGCAAAGTAAGGTAACCACACCCCCGCGCCCGGGGCCTACACCTTTCAGTGGCGTCACGAACAGGATCCGGTCAAATCGGAGTATAATCCAACCCCAGGATGGAAGCACCACAGGCCAGGGGTGGACAGCCACCCGCTATACCCGCTCCAGCAGCAACTCCTCATGCCACCATCACATTACCGTACTACTTCGGAGCCCCATGGATGCTTGTCTACAGTGGGGACTCCAGCAAGGCGCCGTGCGCCACGTTCACTGCCTTCAGGAACAGACTCAAGTCAATGTATCGCCTCTCCACCCTGAGCGAAGAGCAGAAGGTCGAGGTTCTGATAGGCCAACTAACGGGTTCCGCCCTCCGCGAGGTCGAATCTTGGTCGGACGACAAGAAGAAAGACGCTGACGAGATTCTGAGGCGATTAGCCACGATCTTCGAGGCCACCACCCTCCCTGAGCTGAAGACGAAGCTGTACGGCCGAAAACAACGGCCAGGCGAGACTCTCCGAGATTTCGCCCTGAGTCTACAGGCGACCCTGAAGCTCATACAAGAGGCCTATAAAGATGAAATTCGCAACAGCGACGAAGCCCTTACCATACAGTTCGTGAAAGGAGCATCGAACCCCAACATTAAGACCCAGCTACGGCTCCTGAAGATGCAAATGCCGGGTAAACCCTTCGCTGACTTTAAAGATACCGCCATCCTCATAGTCGGGAACCACGCTGACCGAGAAGTGGAGTATCCAGAGATGGCGGGGTTTCAAGGACCCGTGACTACGAGCCCCGAACAAACCAGACAGCCGCAGGACCGGGCCGTGCAGAATAGCCAACAGCCATCGGGGGATTCAGGTCAGTCCCTCCAGCGCCAGGTAGAAGACCTTGCCCTCGGGATGGCCGCGATGCAGCGAGAAATGCGCCAGTTAGCGCTGCAAACCGCGCCGAAAAGCGGGGGAGCCAGATGGAGGACAGAACGACTGCAGCCGAACCGAAGCCAGTGGGAGCCACCTCGGGAGTCTGGAGACGGGCAGACCTACTATGGCAGACAGTGCCATGTAAGTGTAGGCAAATTATCTGCCAGGTTGGACAGTGATCCTCCCGTTCGCATGAAAAGGCGAGGGAAGGTTATCTGGTTCCACGTACAACGTGGATATGGGTTCGTCGAGTCTAGGGATCCAAAGCGGGACATTTTTGTCCACTACACTGCCATCCAGAAGAGCGACCCAAGAAAATTATACCGAAGCCTCGATGCTGGAGAGATGGTGGAGTTTGACGTCGTCCGGGGCGGAAAGGGTCTCCAAGCAGTAAACGTCACTGGCCCTGGGGGTACTCCTGTTCGAGGTAGCAGATACGCGGCAAGAAACAATTGGTATGGGAGTCACCCACGTCACCGCAGCCATCCAGAAGACCAACCTCAGGGGAATAGTATGCACCCCAGGAAAACAGAAAGCGTGGCAGGAAACACAAAGGAAGGGCCGTATGTATGTAGCCAGCGGTACTCTCATGCCCGAGTGCAGAATGAGCTGATGGAAGGGGACCCGTCACGAAATGAAGTACAACCCAAATGGAAGACCCGCCCTTATATGGCCACTAAGAGCCCGACGACAGCAACCGGGAGCTACCCGATTGGAGATCCAGAGGGAACCAGACAGCAGCGGATCCACCACAACCATTGTAAGTCATACCCCAACCGAACCCAGTTGCCCCTCGAGTCAAGCAGCAAATGGAACGATTATGACGGCAAGAATCTCATCCTGAACATGTTGCAGAGCACACTGGAGCTGTCGCCGAATGTGGGGCGGTCAACATTCCTCCCAACAGGGGTGCCACCTTTGCGGCATCGAGCTTAGTGTCACTTATAGAAATGTACTGGAATGGTGTAATTTCCTCCTGTTATTGAATGTTTGCGTACCGTTGTTAATTTGTTGATTATATTGTCGGCACAGTGTAGTAACCGTTTGTAATGCTGTACTTACCTTTGTAATTTATACCTTGCTTCGTGAAAGGACTCAGTGGTTCTGAAAATTTATAACCGCCAGGACTTTCGTTCACATTGGTGTGCGCGAGGACACGCACATAAAAAAATATGGGCGGATGTAAACCCCCAGTTAAGAAGGGGTTAACTATACCCCAGCGCAGCACCTTCCAGCCAGCACAGGGTTAATGGGGTCGGGACAAGGACAGCCAGTGATTGACAGCCTGGAGGGGCTGGCGATTAGGAGGAACCAGGAAGAGGATGTGGGCTGGCTAGAGAAGGAAAAAGGACTCACGTGTGAGCCGCGCAAGGGAGAGGAGGACGGAGCCAGCGTGACAGCGTGGCTCAGCTACAGGGAGCCGAATGAAGCAAGTGCGGCGGCGTCAGTGAATGGCAGACTCGACCCCCGCCGACCTCTGAGCGCCAGGGTCCAGGCGCATCGGGCGGGTGACGTCAGACGCAGCGGCGGGAGTGAGGGAGGAAGCCGGCAGCAGTGAGGAGGCCAACGGCTCGCCCCCCACTAAGACAAGCAGGGCCAGGAAGCGCTAGCAAGCGCAGGGGCCAGAGGTGCCTCCCACACACTCCAGCACGCCGGGACGGAGAGGCGGCTGTAGTGAGGGTTAGGTGTCAGCCTACCCCCACCCCTCCCTAGGTGAAACAGCAGGAGGGTGCCGAAACCAAGTGGCTCCACTTCTCCCAGAACAGCAGCAGCAGTAGTGTGGGCCCTGACCAGTGGCCACACTGAAAGCAGAAGCAGAGACCAGCATCGCAGCAGAGTCCAGCCCAGCAGTATTCCCAGATCACAGCAACAGCCGGAGACACGGTGCAGCTGAGTGTGGCAACGCTTGGCGCCCACACTAGTGGTCCCTGGAAGGGTGCATGGTGACCGGTGAAGCACCCCTATATCCAGCTGGAGCTGGCATCAAATGAAGGTACTGTAAGTCTGTGACCCAAGTCCCTTAACCCCCGGCCCCCCATCTACTGTAAACCTCTTTCCGATGGGTTTCTTGGAACTTTCATTAAGTGCCCCTGCAGCAACTATCCCTGTTAACAAACCTGAGAACTAAAAAGGGGTATGAGACTCTGTGGCCTAGATAAAATAAGTCAAGACGCCAGGAGGAGGTTACAAGCTTACTAAATCAGGACTTAAATCAAGATTCTTGGAGTAACAGTGCCACCCGGTGGCCTAAGGATCAAAGTACAGCCCTCAGTTAATATTAAGAAGTATTGTTAATGTCCCAAGTGCGCTCTCCTTGTTGGACTTTGAGTATTGTGCACAGGTTCCGTTCAGGACTGCCGGCCCTAGTAATAAAGAGTACCCGGGTACATGGGGTTTGGGGAATGTCGTGATATTAATGTTATGCTCTAACAATATCTGTGTCATTTAAAAGTGAGTTGCAACTCTTATTCGGCTTCGGCGGTGACACTGCATTCAACGTCATACAAATGTACTTAATCGGTATAGGCATACCATAATCCATGTAGTTGGGAAGAGATTGGACAACTTCCTTTGTTGGGCAGTGACACCGCGAATACCGAATAGCCTCGGTGCACCTAGCGAATGTTGATTTTGAAGTTTGTTATGCGGTCATTACAGTAATTATGGTGGAAAGATCTTGATACTGTGTTTTGTGGTTATTTACTTATGTTCTTGTAGCGTCATAATTGGTGTTGAGGTATTTGCCTGTTGTAGGGCTAAAAAGGTTGGTGCCCCAGTTGCAGGTCCAGAATAAAAGGTCAAAAGCATATTCGTGTTGCCTGTTTCTTGCTACCCATCCCACAGAGCGAGAAGACTCCTGACCGGAAACGGAGAAGAGTTGGTGAGGACCGGTGGTAGCCGGCAAAGTAAGGTAACCACACCCCCGCGCCCGGGGCCTACACAAGCACTTAACATGTGTTTTTTCATTAAATTAAATTAAATTAAATCTATATAATAAGTTGAAGAGTCTGTGTGTGTGTGTGCGTGTCCGTTGCATTGCGGGTACACCGTGGCACTCAGCGCTGCCAAATTTGGCAACAAGGTACCTCTGGACCTGGTGGTGTGCACCTCGAAGCCGTTTTTGGGAAATTTCACTTAGAAATTTAAAAAACACCAAGTTTAAATTTGCCTTCATTGATGATCTGGGGAAAAAGATTGACGATCGGGGAAACCGTAGTCGAAGGAACAACTCCACACCTGATATCATTGCTGTCATTGAGTATGAATGACACATTCTAACATTATGGTCAGTGCCGGATTTCCCACTAGGCCCGTGAGGCACGGGCCTATGGGCGGCACCTGCTGGGGGCGGCAAGCAGTGGCGTGATTTTCTTTAGACACTTTTTTTTAAAATGACTTTTGTGCCGTGCGGCAAGAGCCGCCCCCCTCCCCTAGCTCTGCCTGCAGCGTCTGGAAAGTTGTGTACCGGCGCCGGGGATCAAGTGCTGACCAGCGCCAGAAAGAGGCAGCCCTGTCATGTCATTAACAGGAGCATAGCACTTTCAGCGCTGGAGAACGAGTCCTGCTGCTGAGCACCCGGCGCCGGGGAATAGCAGCCAGTATAGTGCTTCCGGCGCTGGGGATGGAGTTTAGCTGCCCTGCGATGGTCCCCTTCCCCACCAGTTTGCAGCTCCTCCCTGCCTGACCTTTACTGAGTCGGGACCCGTCGGCGGCCAGATAGGGACTCGCGAGCAGGCGTCCCTGCGCGGTGGTGACTGTGGCTGCAGCAGCTAGATGGGGATTCAGGCCCCGCCCCGGCTTTGTGCTGCCAGGGATCGACCCGGGAACTGCAGCCCTTTTTTTGGGGGGGGGGGGGGGCGTCAAAAAATTTGGTGCCTAGGGGCGCTATGGCACTGAAATACGGCCCTGATTATGGTGAAGGCTTTAAACAATTATTAGGAATAACTGAGGATATACATAGACCACACATCACACACACACGTACATATTGTACACACACACACACACACACAGTACACCACAAATGCACACAACACACATATATATAGGTAGCACACCTCACACACTTACACATTGGACAGATACACACAACAAAACACACACATAACACACCACAAACCCATATACACTACAACACACTCCCAAAAACAGTACAACAAACACACAGAACACACACACTTAAACATTGTGCAGATACAGAAACACACAGAACACACACAGTTAAGCATTGTCAGGATACGCACAGCACACTACACGCACATATATATGTAGTGCACCTCACATTCAGCAGATACACATAACACAACACACACACATAACACACCACTCATGGTACAACACACACCCACATTCACTACAACACGCACCCAAAAACAGTACAATACAAAGAACACACACAAACATTGCACAGATACACACAGCACACTACACACACACACATTTATACGTAACACACTTACACATTGGGCAGATACACACAACACACACATAACATACCTCTAACAGCACAACACACACCCACATTCACCACACACACACACACACACACCCAAAAAACAGTACAACACACAAAACACATACTTAAACACTGCACAGATACACAAATGCACAACACACACATACACATACTGTATATATATAGCACACCTCACACACTTACGCATTGGACAGATACATACAACACAACACACACAACCACATACACTACAACACACACACAAAAACAGTAACACACACAAACACATTAAAAAAATAATTTGCCATTTATTTTACAGTCTGTACCGGCTAATAAAAACTGTACCTAATGTACCAGCTTTTCTTTTTTCCCCATATCCATCTCTGCGCACCCTGGCCAGTTGCACTGAGAAATCTTTGTCCTGGCCAATGCACCCGTTGATCAATACAAAGTGGGTACACTGCACTCACCCTGTTAGTCAGTTGGATGTTAGGCACTGCTCTGCCTTAAGGGTTTCCCAGACTCTTTTGGTTCATAGATAATGTTTGGTCGATGGGCATGAGCACTGCATGTATTTGTTTGAAGTTATGAGTGTAAGAAGTTGAAGAATAAGACTGAGATGAAGATTTGTCACGTTATAGTGTACAATTTACTCAATAAATCGTAAAATAAATATGTGTACATAGAAGTACAATCAAGAAATTAAAGTAGAATTAAAAAGTAAATTCTGATTCAAACTGATAATTGTTTGGATGGGGTGGGTTGCGAAACAAATCTATAGGTGGAGGGGGTATGGATATTGTGGGCATAATTAGTGTTTTATACACCCACAGAGGGTCCCCAGTTGATGAGAAATTTTCACTTCAGTGTCACCATAGGGGTATTTCCAATTGGGGTTCAGGTGGTCTTTTAGGGGTCCCTTTACAATCCCGTTGGTCTCTTCTCCTGGAGCCTACGGTCTCCCTCAGTGATTGACTATCATTAAGGGAGACCGTAGGCTCAAGGAGGAGAGACATACGGGATTGTAAAGGGTCCCTAAAAGACCACCTGGACCCCAATTGGGATTCCAGCTATGGTGACACTGTGACCGTGACACTGTACTGAAAATCCCATCAATTGAGGACCCCCTGTAGGTGTACCAAACACCAATTATGCCCACAATATCCATACCCCCCCACCTATAGATTTGTTTCGAAACCCACCCCCATCCAAACAATTATCAGTTTGAATCAGAACTTATTTTATAATCCTACTGTCATTTTTTAATTGTACTTCTATGTACACGTATATATTTTTTCACAATTTATCGAGTAAATTGTACACTTTAACATGGCAAATCTTTATCTCAGTCTTATTCTTCAACTTATTACACTCCAAACCTTATCGATGCACCCATTTATGATTGCGATGGCTGGATCGGTGTATTGGCCCGGTGGGTGTAGGGAAGAATTTGGCCCATTGCACCCGTTCCCAGCGGTGCATTGCAGTGGTGCGGTTAGCGTGCATCGTGTCATGATGTCATGTGGCCAGGCCCGCGGACCTGCTCCCACACTCAGTGGCTGCCCCACTGTTTGATAGATATGCCCGGTGCATGTGCTTTACAGATCTCCAGACATCAGAGACTGTTGCAGGCAGGATCGGTGAGGGGAGCGGCACTGGCAGGGAGCGGTGAATTTTTCATTAATTATGTCACGGTAAGTAATGCCCACCCCAGTCTCCACGCACTCAGTGCCTGTAATTACACACCCTAGAAACTGTACCATTAAAAGTATAGAAATGGAGGTGTGGCCACGTCCCTTTCTGATTTTGTACCAATTTCTGACCCTTAGATGTTGGAGGGTATGTCATACAGTAGGTGCTAAATCTCAGGAGTGGTTGTGGAATTCATCAACACATACAAGTTATCAACTCAGGAGCATTGTGTTTCAAACAACAACACCACACCTGATTTCATTGTCGTCATTGTGTATCAATGCAAACACATTCTAACATTATGGTGGAATCTATAACAAATTACAATCTTAAATCTTTGGCACAGCATACTGTAAAATGACATTTTTCAGCAATTTTGGAAATAAAAAAACCCCAAGGTTTTCCCGGGCAACGCCGGGGCGGTCAGCTAGTACAGAAATAAATGAATGTCTCCTGTTGACCCAAGGCATAAATGACCGAATGTTTTTGTTGTTGCTTGTTTTGGTTTACGCATTCCCGTGCTTTGCTTAGAGAATACATATTGAATAACTTTCTTCTAATGGCATGCATATTCAATGAATATACATTTTAAACAGCTTTATGCAATATTAAGTATGTTTACAACAATACATTTCAAATGGCCAATATATAGATGTCAGCTGTCTAAATTAAATTGTTCCATACGGATGTCAGATTAAATTTAAATAAGCTTCTGTTCACCACCCCTATTATTAGTGAAGACATGAAACATGTTTTATTATATCCTAGCAGTTTATGCAAGCCACACGGGCGACGGACAATTTGCACATAACAACCAATCAAATTCTAGCTATCATTTACCTAGTGAATTCTATAAATTGACAGTATGTGACGTTTTGTTATAGAAAACACCTCTACTTATAGAACAATGGGCACTGGTCTACTGGCCAATGAACATTCAACAAATCTCTTATCATTTTTCCAAAGCAATCCTGAGCTTGGTAAATCTTACAGCTTGATAATGGATGAAACTATGCTCAAATCATTGCCAATATATTTGTCTATGCTTTAAGCCTAATAAACACTACTATGATTCTATAAATGTTGGAACGCCATGCATCATTATACCAAAGGTGCACCATCCTTTGGATAATAAACACAAAAATAATTCAGTGCAGGTGTTTTTGCAACGTTAGAAATGTCAGTGTCAGTATTCTCATATTAAAAATGGTGCCTATTATATGGTTATGGTATAGATTGTCGACATTGCCTAGGTTGATCCCAACTTATTGACATAGACAAGGACAAAAGGTCGACATGGTAATGTGAGTTTTTTTAATGTTTTTTTGGTGTCAGTCGGTAGGTTTAAGCATATGTAAAACAAATTAGTCTTGCTTAGTTGGCCATGCTTCGGACAAGGTGACTCGCTTTCCAGCCACTGCATTGATATGTCAACCATTTGACTATGTCAACTATATGCATGTCAACAATATGGTGTCAATCTATTGACTGTTTACTGTCATGGAAGTGGGTTTAGATGGGTTCATTTTTGGTTCAGGAATTACGCCCAGACTAGGGGTTGCAGGAATAAAGCAAGCAGGTTTAATTATGGATTTTTTCATAAATGGAAAACAAATAGACTCATATAATCTCTTTGAGAAGAAACAAAGAAAAGTTCCAGGGGTGAACGCAAATACGTCTTTGCGTATAACTCCAGCTGACTAAGGAGGCCAAGAGGTTAATTGAATACACTCCCTAGAGGATAACTGGTGGGCGTTGAGCTCTGATGTGGATCTTTGGATCAGGGATGACCTGCAGGTAGAAGCCGAAGTCAAGGAGAGCACCGGCACTGAATCTGGCAAACACTGCGGCCAAGTGGAACTGGACATGGCAGGCAAAGAGGTTCAAGAGTTAATCAATATGCAGGCTGAGTTCTCAGAGAACAGCTAGTGAAGGCAGGCTGACAAGGTGATTGCATAAGCTGTGGTTCTCCAGAGGTCTCCTGAAGTGAGCAGCCCAGAAGACTTTTTGTACTGGCACCTATGTAGCCAGAGGGCAGCTGCCATTGGCTGTAAGTGCAGGAGAGGAGGAGCAACCAAACTGGAAAACATACCCTGTTACCGAAAACCAAGATGGCGGCGCCAGCCTCCTGGCACTCTCCCTGATGCCTCACCAACTGAGCTGGGTCCTGGCACCCTGACCCCACCTCCCACCATCCCCACTGCACAGACTGACCAAATACCCTATTATCCTGGGTGCAGGTTTACACACCTTCAGTTAGGATCCCGACAGTCAGTATACCGGTGCCGAAATCCCAACTATTAACCTGCCCAACAATCGTGATCCCGACCAACAGGTGCCCTTCTCCCTCATGGAGGTACACAACCCCTATAGAGGGAGAATAGAACATGTGGCGAGCACAATGAGCACACATGAGGCTTTTTTGCACTCCATCAGCAACCATCAGCGAGTCATACCAAACCCATTACACCTTCATTTTATGTATTGTGCAGTGACATTTTCTGCAGTGACATTTCACAGATCTGTACTTTAACATGTACAAAACTGATTGTGAAATATAGTTCTGATTGTACGTAAGCCTGTGTTCCTACAGTGATCCATGTAGTTGGGTTTGTAAAACACATCTATAAAACCTTGCATCTATCATAATTTATGGGTAAGTTTGCATTATTAATTTGTCAACACTGAATTCCGCAAGCACACCAGATTAAATCCATATGGGAAATGATGTGTCACAGTGATTGCTTAACCCCTGCAACAACAAATTATCTTCCACATTTGACATGTTCTAATTCCAAGAGTTGAACATTCAGCACTGTACACTGCAGGGGGCATGGGGGTATGGCCATAGCAGGGTGAAATACCACAACCATGGAGTGGTTGGCATACTCCCAAAGCCCTCTACACAGGGGAGGTTATTCTGGTTGATTCATTTGCATGCAAATTCACACGCAGTGCATTTTTTTTAGCTCAGTACACATGCATATCGTCCGCAGTGCACATGTGAAGGTTTGATCACCCGTACACGCTCGCACCCTTGCGAACAGAATTACGTTTGCGAATGATGTGGGTGTTTCTCTGGGCGCAGCCTTGGAAGTGGGCAGAAATGGGTGGAAACAGGGGTGTATACAAGGGTGTGGCCTACATGTGCTGGGTGGTGGTTTTGCAGCACTGTGTGAACACTCGCAGTGCTCGGGCTCTAAATCATTCACAAGAAAAAAGTGACTATCAAGCCTCGCAGGGCAACAGCTTAGCGGCCCAATGGTCACAAGACCAGTCAGCACGCACAATAGCTAAAATACAGGCACCTGCATACAATACTCACCCATGCACCATACAGGCACCTGCACACAATACTCACCCATGCACCATACAAGTTTCTCTCATTAACCAATTAACTAATCACATGTACTCAATGCCGGCACACGGTGAGCACACTATTGCACTTTAACCATGCCAGTATAGATTACAAACGTAAAAACTTATTGTAAAATTTATTTTAAAAAAATACACACTTTTTACATTCATATCAACAACATCTGTAGGACACATATATCTAATTTGAGTTCTGGAATGAATACATGTAAAACACATTAATCAGCCATGTACTAAAACTTTGTTCATAATTATAATAGTCCATTAAATAAGTAAATGAGTTCCAATAAACAGCATTTTAGGAGACTAATCATGTCATTAAATAATGGCTGGAGAATGGGTTGGCTGCGTGGGTATTGTTAGAGCTGCAAATTAATTCACCCACAGAGGATGTTCGTACATACACACAGCAGCTGAGCTTGCGGACACGCCAATGTGCATACGCACATGCAAGTATGCGAGTAGTTTGAGACCACTCCTATTTGGGTATCATTGCGAATACTCACGTTCGCATGGGGTATGGGTGTTGCTTCAAATAGTGCGTGCATTTACCGTTTGCACGGGTGCTTGCGAATGTACATGTGAACAAATCAACCTGAATAAGGTCCTGGATAGCAGAGATTGGGCATAAAGCCTGAAGGCACTGTACTGTAGGTACAAATTAGACTTTTTTTTAATGATTACCCATTTAGATTTTCAAATGTGCATGCAATGCCCAACCCCGAGATGTGACTAAAAACACATTCCAGTATGTAATTTGCAACATACAATCTGTTTATGCATGTGTGTTGCAATTTGAAACATATGAGAGCAGCCGACCCAGTCTCCCCAATTCTACATATCAGAATATAAGTGCCCAGATATTGCTTTCTAAACTAGTATTTTCATGTTCATCCAAAAACACAGCTTTACAAGGTAATAAACAAATGTACAACATATACTGTACAGTAGCAGTTCCTGGGCCATATTCAGATATATACATTATGCAACTCCAATGCTTTAAGAACATATACTATGCACACGATCTGTACTGCAATGACAGTCACAGTGCCCCCTGACCTGAAGCATGATAGACATTGTGCAGCCACTTTGGGCAAGGAAGGGTCAGGGATGACCAGCATTACAGAAAATAAGGATGCAGCTTCACTGATTTTAGCAGCATGTAACCTGAGGGTCACACAGCTTCGTACGACCCAATTGTCCCGATTTTCGCAGGACAATCCCGAAAGTGTCCTGCAGTCAGGGGAGGGGGCAGTTGGTCGTTCCCCCAGTGAATAGAAGTCCATTCTCACAGCACTGGCCATGCCCCCACAGCGACAAAACAGGGGCATGGTCTCAAGACCGTGGGTATCCCGTGAGGTATCGCACCTTTGCCTTGAGACCACACACCTTTTTGTGAGCATAGTTCCAGAGCTCCTAAAGTTTGGAGTTATGCAAATGGCCTAGGTTCATGCAAATGATCCATTGCTGCACCTACAGATAAAGCAGCAGATCAGAAAAGCTGATGGAAGCATCTATTTAGAAAAGATGCCTCCTGCGGCATTAGCATATTATGGCACAGGATCTGCAAAGAAAGATGCAGCTGCTGTGTGAACAGCATCCATTGCTGAATCAGTCCCATTAATAATATAAATTTAGTACTCGAGCGAAATTTGCCTCACAAAATCACTCTGTGTACACCCCTTTACTTTCTCTCAATATTAAATACATTTCATTATCTACACTTGCTGCCAGTACACAAACGGAATAGTCCTCTCGCCTTTCTAGCCTAAACTGCCATAGGGAAAGTAAATAGTTTTAGCCAAGACAGGATATACTGTGTTTGTACATATCCTAGAGAAATGTGAAAAGTATGTTAAAAGTCTAAAGATAACCATTTATATGTGCCGCAATTACTTTCCTTCACATGTGGTGACAAAGATATCCTAAATACCATGATATGTTTACAGGGCCTGGAGCCAAACAGTTTAATAGAAAACACAAAATCCAGGAAGCTTACATTGGCACATAGGGTGACACAGCTGTGCACCTCTGCTATCCCAAAATACTATACAATGATTGCAGTAATTCTGTAATTACAATGTACCAGGATCAGACCCTATCTCACCCAGGATGCTACAAAGACCCTCATCCACTCACTAGTCCTATCCAGATTGGACTACTGTAATCTCCTACTTTCTGGCCTCCCTGTAAAACACCTCTCTCCACTCCAATCTATCCTCAATGCTGCTGCCCATCTCATCTTCCTCTACAAACGTACTATGTCCACCTCCCCTCTCTTACAAGCCCTGCACTGGCTCCCCTTTTTCCTTCAGAATACAATTCAAGCTCCTTACACTCACTTACAAAGCCATCACTCATTCTTCTCCCACTTATATATCTGACCTTGTCTCTCTTTACACTCCCACTCACCCTCTCCGCTCCACAAATGCATGTCGTCTCTCCTACAAACTGGTTACTTCCTCCCATTCCCACCTCCAGGACTTTGGCCATTGTGCAACGTATCTCTGGAATTCTCTACCCCTCCCTATTAGACTTGCCACCTACTAAAAAACTTTAAACGGGCACTCAAGACCCACTTCATCAATAAATCCAACCATTTCTCATCCTAACCCTATGTTTATGTTCGCTTCTATCCCAGCTGTTTCACCCCAGTTTGTCTGCTGCCCCTTACCTTTAGAATGTAAGCTCTAACAAGCAGGGCCCTCTCTCCTCATGTGCTTTTCCTAGAATATATATCTGCCGCTGTTATAATTGCATCAGTGTCCACTGTTGCAACTGTCTTTTTTATTTACCATGTACTGTACTTGTCCTAATTTGCATTTGTAATGTAAATCACAATCTTTCTTGTGTTGTTCTTTGCTCATCTATGTATTGGCAGGGGCTGCGGAACCCTTGTGGAGCCATATAAATAAACAATAAAAATAAATTACAGTATTTATGTATCTATTAAAGTAGTTACTGTGAAGATGGGTCTTTTACGGATTCTCCTATATACTAAAGCCCATAATTATTTTAATTAATTAATCAAACAATTCATTACTTAATGTGCCTATAATAAATAAAATGTATGATTGCCCTGTTAATTAATTGATCATGATAATAATATAATGAAAAGAAACAATTAATTTTAAGGACAATGGGGCAGATGTATTAAGCCTGGCGAAGAGATAAACTGGAGATAAAGTGGAAGGAATCACCTGTGTTTGAAATATGATAGTTGGGAGTTGATTGGCTGGTGCATCATCTCCTTACACTTTATCTCCACTTTATCTCCAGTTTATCTCTTCACCAGGCTTAATACATCTGCCCCAATGTTTTTTAGCTACATAGCTTCAGTATAGCCCTCTTCCCACTCTCTCTCCTTTGTATATCGGGAACCCCTGATAGTAAGTTTAGTGTCACTGAATATATTTTGTGCACTTATATAGCAGCAGCTGCTTTATCAACTTGTAGAATATACTGAAAGTTCCATAGTGACTGTATTACTCATGTTTTACCTTTTTAACGTTTACCTTACTATTTTACTTATAAAAAATATCCCCTTTCCCTATTTTCATCATTTAAGTGTATACAAATTCCTATTTTTTATCCATTATATTATTGTCCTTTTATTTAGCAATTAGAGTCGCCAGAACCCTATCCCTTTCTATTTATTATCTTAACCTGGCCTTCTACCAAGGCTCTTTTTTAGGGGTGAGTTGACACCTTTATCCATAAGGTTGTTTGCATTTAAGGACAATTTAAATTAATTTTATTCACATTTTTTCACCTTTTTATTGATTTTTATAAAGTGAGCATTATATATATATATATATATATATATATATATATATATATATATATATATGATATATGGCTGAAATCGTCAGCCAGTGAAGGAGCTTGGAATTTTGCTACACTGTGGTGACTATTTGAGAGGCGATACTCTAATCCGGATCACTCTATTTTTCTTTTGGGATCTGTAAAGTATATCCGTAGAAATACGGCCCTGTGAGCCCTGTATCTGAGGATCGTATCCTTACGGGAATCTCTAATATACTAGGTCGGTGTGGCCTTCCCCAATTCTTTCACCATATTGGCATGGTGAACCCTATATCCTAGGATCACACCCTAACCGTTCAATACACAAAGCTAGACGGGTTCTCCCCGATAAAGTCATCATCCTAGCGACCCCATGAGCCCAATTGTCTAGAATCTGATCCCCACTGGTGTTATCCAGCACACCGAGCCAAATTGGCTTCCCTTAGAATCACCATTTTAGGGGTCCTGTGAGCTCTACTCTCAAGGACTTCCTCCCCACAGAAAAAAGCTCTAAAAAACATCTAATTACTAAGCCAGCTTGGCTTCCTCCTATTTTACACCTTACTGATTTTACCATTATCCTGAATGAATTACTATTTGCTGAATAGGCCTTACAATTAAACTATTCTGTCATACCCCTGAAGAAGTCGTTCTGACGAAACGCGTTGGGTTTCAATAAAGAACTTTTATCTTGAACGGATTCCACGTTTCATTCGGGAAAGGGACAAAGAATTGTTAATATAAATGTGATTGGTGTCTTACTCAGTAAGAAATTTTTTACAAAAGTGACTAGGTGGTACTAAGCCCAGCGCTCTCCGATAAACTCTTTTTCTTGTACTTTTCGCTAGACTCTCACTAACAGGGGAGTCTTATCGGAGTAGCAGCTAATATTTAAACTCTTTAGCGCAAGACGAGGTCCATATTGTGTTTTATATATATATATATATATATATCTAATACACTTGGATGGGTGGCACTCCAAGGCAGGTGACAAGCGAAAAGCTTTACATCAACGTTTCAAACTTTGTTTTTCATCAGGATGAAGCTTTAAAAACATAAAGTTTAGAATAGTGTGATTATGTTTATTCATTAATGGCATTCCAAGTATATTAAGAAACTTTGGACAGTGAACAATATGAAGAATGATAGTTTCACAGTGACTTTTTATCATATAAAATAATATTGGATGTTTACTGATTCACTGGACCAGATAAATTGTCTCAAATGGTACAGTATTCTACCTTTCTTGATATCGAAAGATATTGAGTATCATTGAACTAAACCTTTATCAATATAATTTCCAATAGACTATGCAACACTTAGAATATATAATGTATTTGGAATGTACTTTCAGCAATGAAAAACTATAAAAATCTAGTAGACAAATTATTTATATAGAACTAGGGTTAAGAGGGCAGTGACTGTCCATATTGACCCAACTATGTCCTCTTCTTGGGGTAGGGGCCTAACAATTTATCTCATTCTTATTCAGGGTAAACAAAATCCAGACAACTAATATGACTAGCACCCGATGGGCCCGATTCAGGCCTCGCATGCTACCAAAGGGTTGGGCAGGCGTTCGGCTGGTAGGCGATTACCTGTTCACTAGGCTAAGATTACATGCAAACAGGTCTGGAACAGGCCCTATATACATTGGTGTACAGTATTTCGCCTTGGTGTCAAATGCTCTTGGATACTATACTATTACAATAGTTGTAGTTCAGGAGTTTCTTACACCAATGTGGAATGATTCACTCAGAAAGGGTTAATAGGAATCTAAGTTTTGTGACTTGATTTTTAGTTAGGCGGGAGTTGGCTATGCACCAGTCCATGACCTGCTCCGGAAATGAACAATAGTCCATACAAACTGATGTTACAGAGGATGCACAGAGGCTATTAGATAATTTACATATGTACATGATAATTGATTGCAGAAGTGTTTGTCTTCTCTTTAATTAAAAAGAAAATAACACACCAGTATTCGAAAGATCAAGGGCCAGATTCTCTAAGCTTCAAAAGTGATAAAATGGAGAGTGATAAACAGCCAGCCAATCAGCTCCTGTCTGACATTTGTCATACACAGTCTGTGACATGGCAGGTAGGAGCTGATTGGCTGGCTGTTTATCACTCTCCATTTTATCACTTTTGAAGCTTAGAGAATCTGGCCCCAACTGTTTTGTAAGACATTGTCAGCACATTGTGCATAGGAAATTGTCACCATATTATGCAAATGTGCCACAAACCATACCTAAGTAAGTATTCAGTCTTATTGTGTCTAAACCAACTGTTGTGGTTAAACCACAGTCCTTTCCTAATTAAAGTCTAGTCTCTTTTGTAAAATTAATGTATGCAGTTTAGTTTACCATCCAATATCAATTCATTCCATCTTGGCCTAGATTCAGGAACATCTGCGGATCCATCCATCCCACTAGTATGTTTTTCTGGCAGGCATAATTGGCGGATTTGTTTTGGAAGGAATTTTTTCAAACGGAAAAAAGCACATTTATGTATTTATTATACATTTCTAGACAGTGTGCTATAAATGAGTAAGAAGATTCTAATAAATAATTGGAACCTAGTTCATACAATATGTTCCTAATTTTGTAGCAGATTCCCTCTGTATGTGATTATAAAAATCTTTGCAATCATTAAATTATTTTCTGTTTATTAAAGATGAGCGTGTCTGATTCAGATGGTATATGGGTGATAGATCTAGACGGGTGTTTTTCAACCGCTAGGCCATGGCACACTAGTGCGCATTGAGCTGTTCTCAAGTGTCCGCACCAGTTTACAGCCACCATCACCGGTTTAAATGTTATTCAATGGTCTCTTGTTTTTATGTGAGGGCCAGTGTATTTTATTTTTATTACCTGTGGGGACCAGTGTGATAGTTTTTTTTCATATGGGAGCCAATTTATTTTTCCCAGTGGGGGGTCTGATGATGTAAATCTGCCTTGGCAACTAAAATTTTTTGTTTGGTGTGCCGTGAGTTGAAAAAAGTTGAAAATCACTGATCTAGACTGTCTACTTAGACAGTCAATACTTTGACATCCTGTGGTTGGCATGCATTTAGGTCAACAGGTACATTTTTTCCCAAAATTTGCTTGATTTACTTTCCATGTGGACTATGAATGGTAATAGAAATCTTAAGTGTGCTGAGCAAAATGAGACTCTTCGTGTCTAAGTTTCTACTAATGGTAGTCTTAGAATAGAAAAAATACAAGACTACCAGCCCCTTAATGTGATAGAACAGTTTATCAGTTGAGCTTTGCATGCACAAAGGGAGCAACACTTGGGCAAGAACTAGTGGCCATCGCAAGGCAAAACACTTGGATTCTCCTCAAAAAGGTTAGGAGCAGCGTTAGCCTTTTTTTTATATAGCATGTGTACAAAAATAAAAAACATGTGTTGCCCATTATTATGCTTACTACTTTCATGTTGACCTTTTGACCCTGTCAACCCATTGTAACTGTCGATCTAATGCATGTCAACCATATGGTGTCAGCCTATTGACTGTCTGTCTAGACCAGTAATTCCCGGTGACACGTGTTTCATCCTGGATTAGGACTTTTTCAATGGCAGAACTGCGATGTTGTGTCCTGGGGTTTAAATAGGATGGATGTAAGTGCTGCTGCTGGTAAGCCCGGCGTCCTACTCACTTCCGGGGGCGTGTGGCTGTAGTGCGCATGTGCACAGACCGGGCGCTAGAGCCCGATGTGTGCAGTATAGTGTGGAGAGAAATGCGCATGTGCGAGCTGCGGGCAAAGCACCCGAGTGTTGGGAAGACCGGATGTGGTCAGACGCCATTGAAAAAGTCCTAATCCAGGACGAAACGCGTTTTGCTACATCTCTCATGGTAATTATTTGTTATCCCACTTATGCTCTATTTGTTCCAGTTGTTACTGGTAAAAACTCTCCACTGGTAATACTTTTATTGTTACTAGCTATCTGTTAATAGTCACAATAAATAGAACTTTGTGAATACACCAGTTCACCTCTCATTTGTCATACGTGCACCCCCAAGTCCCCTTCCACCCAATACACGGACACATTAGACTCTGGAACCGTGTCAACATACCAGGACTCTGGGAAGTCACGCACCATCGATATTCGCTGATACATCGGAACTATACGATAAGCTACTACCACCTTTTTCTACATACCACCTGCATACCCTGAACCACTTACGTTATCTTCGGAGGTACACACATCGACTCCAGAACTTGACGTGAAGGGATCTGGGTACCGTGACCCCTCCACCTATCGGTGAGACAGCAGGCATTGCCTCACCGTGGGACAGGTTACCTTAACATCAACCGTAGTCAGGAATCCCCCTCCCACCACTTAAACCATCAACATCCAGCCTACAGATATTGTTCCCAGTTTTATACATCATCCCAACACCCAGCCTACAGTTATTGCGCCCTGCCTTCATCATCACAACACCCAGCCCACAGTTACCGCTCCCAGCATCTGACTTTCTATACGCCCAATTATCACCACCAAAACCCCTGAGAGCCAGCACTCCCCTCTCCTACTTTTGCACAACCCTTATAACTACTACTACCCTTGTGTGCATAGAACCTGGCTCGTAATTTGTACAGCCTTTCTTTTTATTATCAGAAGAACACCTTCATTAATGTACTCTAATATGTAAGTTACATACTGTATCTATGTTACTTTCCTGACTATAAGAGAGAACTCTTAACTGTTTTTATTTTGTTTTTGCTATATCGTTCTGTTGAAGGTTGTATGGTACTGTGGTCTTTAATACAATTTCCTTTTTTTCAAGTTTATTTTTTTCTTACCACTTGTGTAGTTAGTCCCGTTAGAAGGGGGCATCACTAACTCTGACACCTGCTGGGAGCAGGGGCCCACTGTAAGGGGACGTGGCTTAATGGGAGAGGCGCGTCTAGTGTAAAAAACCCTGTTTCTGTCATTTCAGAGGTCCAGGAGATGCAGGCATAGGTGAATCTAAGGGGTGCTCCAGGGGGGCACTGGACCACCCATTAGATTGCAGGCCACCGCACATAATTTAAAGAAATGACAGCCGGGCAGAAAAGGGCAGCTAAACAAGCATCTCCATCCCCATCGATACCACCAATGCTCCTGCTGGACCGCGAGCCAATAGGAGCTTGCGGTCTGGCAGCCAATCAGGAGCAGCCACCAATACCACCAATGCCGCTCCTGATGGCTGTCAGCCGCGAGCTCCTGGCTCGCAGTCCAGCAGGAGTATTGAATGAAGATATCAATGGGGACAGCCCTTTTCTGCCCAGCTGTCATATCTCTATAAATTTTGTGCTCCCAGTGTCACTCCCCCTAGGCAATGAGCAATACCCCCCCTGGCAATGAGCAATTCCCTCCCCTTGCCAATGAGGAATACTCTCCCCCTTGGCAATGAGCAATACCCTCCCCCTTGGCAACAATCAATTCCCTCTCCCTTTGCAATGAGCAATACCCTCCCCCTTGGCAACAAGCAATTCCCTCCCCCTTGGCAATGAGCAATACCCTCCCCCTTGGCAACGAGCAATATCCTCCCCCTTGGCAACGAGCAATATCCTCCCCCTTGGAAACGAGCAATTCCCTCCCCCTTGGAAACGAGCAATTCCCTCCCCCTTGGCAATGAGCAATTCCCACCCCCCCTTGGCAATGAGAAATTTCACTCCCCACCAATGACGAGCAATCCCCCTACCCTTTGGCAATGAACAATCCCCCCCCCCCCCCCCCCCAATGAGAAAATTCACTCCCCTTTTGCAATCAGCATTTAACTCCCCCTAGGCTAGGAACAATTCACTCCCTCTTGGCAACAAGCATGCATTTCCCTTTGGCAACGAGCATGAAGCCACCTTGGCATTGAGCATGATGGCCCTGGCATCGGGTAAGAACCCCCTAGCAATGAACATGTAGGTACAGTAATTGGCACTTATGTGTCAAATATGTAATGGTCATTATGGTTTGTTATATAGTATGTAATGGGCACCATGATTTGTGGCACAATGTGTAATGGGCATTATGGTGTGTGGTCTTATGTGTAATTGGCATTACAGCATGTGGCTTTACTTGTAATGGGTATTATGGAGTTGCTAAAATGTGTAATGGGCATTACTGTGTGGTCTAATGTGTAATACCACGCCCCTTTTTGTGAGGACACTCCTCCTTTCCAAGAGGCCACACACCCTTTTCGCCACGCAAAGGTCCAACCTGCTTCAGTATTTGGATCTGGGACCACCCATTACCATATTTCTAGATTCAAAAATTATACAATAGACACTACTGTTCAGAGAGCACACATATGACACTTAAAAGTTAATTTCAATTAAACACATTAAACATTTTATTAGTGCATTTAATATGTAACAATCATAAAAATAAAGAATTAATATTTATAGCACATGAAATCACTAAAAAAAAGTGGACAGAACTCCAACACCTATTAGTCCAATGATAAGGTTTGTATTATGTTGGAAAGTATCCTGGTGTAACCTTATTGTAGAGTGCACTTGGCAGTTTTATGAAGCAAACATAAAGTCCCATACTATTAATCCAGCTGGCTTATTAATATTGGGCTTTATAATAGTTTAAACTACACCAATGTTCGTATTCCAAGTATATTGGTTTTAATGGACTGTACTCTCAGGGTGGGGAGACTTAGATGACCGATTCTCAACCACCAGAATATAATTGCCCAAATAGGAACAGTCTTTTGTTGTTAAGTTAGGTAAATACCTTTAGGAATGTTGCCTCCAAGTATCTTTGACGGAATAGATCTGGCACGTACAATTACACTCTCAATCACCGCAGATGATGGGAATTTTTGCAGTTAGATTCAGTCCGGCTGCTGTGTCTGGAACTAGATTGCAGTGTGAGACCAGCTCACTAGTTCACTGCATCCAGGAGCTGTCCGCTCGCTCTCAACTGGGGGCGAACACTCACAGTAAAGACAATTTGCTGCCGCTGCTTTCCGATCATCCGTCGTTATAAGTGAAGCCTTGAGGTCACACTAGTGTTGGGGTCTGTGACCACTTGTTTAGCAGGGGCGCTTTTTAAAAAAAAAGTTTTCTTTGTGTGCCCGATTTCGGTCTATATCTCCCTCTTTCTGAAGGCCGAAGGGGAAGTGATAGACCGTACTGTTTTATATTTCTAGATTCGCCTTTGGATGCGGGTTGCCCCCAGAGACTGCTGTGGCTGTGGTGCTGGCTCCTATACGGACCTTTTGCTGGCGTTACCCTCCACATTGAATCCCCTACAGCAGGCATGTCCAAACTATTGCCCTCCAGCTGTTGTGAAACCACAAGTCCCATCATGCCTTGCCACAGTTTTGCTATTAGGGAAAGCTAAAACTATGGCAAGGCATGCTGGAGGGCCACAGTTTGGACATGTCTGCCCTACAGGAAAAATGCGATAAAAGAAAAACCCAGAAAAGGGAGTTTTACCACATCTTACCTTTAGTGCGCCCCACTGCCACTGTCTCTCTAATCATGTAAAAGCCGAAAATTGCATTTTTTGTGGAATATATTAATGCAATTTATAACAGGATTTATATCAGACAATCTGCAAAGCTTGTGGCTGGTTTTCATAATGCTGTCATAATGACTGGCCTATTTTTACTTTGGGGCCAGGGGTGGTACTCCCATCCTCCCCATTGTAAGGGCCAGGGGCCAGATGTTTCAAGCTTTAAAAGTGATAAAATGGAGAGTGATAAACAACCAACCAATCAGCTCCTACCTGCCATGTCACAGGCTGGGTTTGAAAAGTGACAGATAGGAGCTGATTGTCTGGGCTGTTTATCACTCTCCATTTAATCACTTTTCAAGCTTAGTACATCTGATCCTTAATCTGGCCCTGCATGAGTAGATACCTATCTGGATGTATGACAACAGACTACTTTTGAGGGTCAGTTTGTTACCTAAAGTCATAACTACAGTACAATGAATAACTACAAGGAGCCATTTTATATGACATATGTTTAATTTCACATAATTATAAAGATCAAACATTATTGTTCATTGAAGTGAACTGGGTTGCCCAATCCCTGAAAACAGACAGGATACTTGTCAGATTTACATTTCTAATACAAGTTAGCACCAAACAGGTCATGTATAACCAACATACTGTACAATACCCTAAATGTACATAGGAGGTAACCTGTCAATATTAGCAAAATGTCGCTAAAGTGTTGCAGAAAATTAGCAATTAATATCTGTGTTATTAATAGCAAACGAGCACACAGTTTTCCTTTTCATATATCCATGCCAGACGCTTATCGCAGACAGTACTACAATTACAATGGTCAGTTCATAAGTCTGACATGTAAGCTGTAATTAGAACACTGCACTACCTGGAGTACTCTGACAGAAAAACAGATGAATATTAGTTCTCAGTGCGTTCGCTAGGTCCTGAATGTGTTGTGGTTATAAAGGGACACATTGTGGTTATAAAGGGTCCCTATGCTGGTTACTTAGTGCTCATGACTTTTATGGGCCCATATACAGTATACCCTAATCAAAATCAGGGTTATTCTGACAGAAGTTAAAGCGACTTTGGGAAGATAATTCTGAGACTCCACAGCTGTTGCATTAGTGCAGTTTATGCTAGCACAGCACGTATCAGTACATTACAGTGGGCACTATAATCCACTTCACTGCCCACACGGAGGTGCACTTGGGGTGCGGAGTCCTTATGGCAACAATAATACCTTTCTGTGTGCACAATACCCCCCACTATCTTTGAAAGGCACAAGATAATGCATGGTTGCCTAGACAAGGTGTCATTGTAGGGGAGATGCAAATGCTCCATGCTGGGGACTTGGCGTCACAAATAAAAGTACCATTAGTCATCTCAATGAGGGAGTAGCTTTTCATTAAACAGACCAAGGGTTGAAAAGTTTTAAACTGGCTGAAAAGTTTCAGACACAGAGGTCTATTTCCCAAGACAATGACTTAACAACCATTATGTAATGCTAGATTGTTTCTTTCTGGAGCTCGGCTAAGGCTTCTTTAGTCTCCTTTGTTGGATATAGCAAATGTCTACATAAGATTCGCTATCAATGAATATCTGGGCTTCCATCACTTGTTAAGTTGATCCATGGAGATCAATGGATGGGGGGGGGGGGGGGGGGGGGGGGGGGCAGGTGTATGTGACAAAAAAAGGGTTATCAAAACAAATCTCTAATTTCTCTGGTGTTACCCTTTTGAGAGAAAGGGAGATAGCCCAAATCTTTATATTTGTTTCAATAAGCGGATAGCCCTACACAGTTTTCAATATTGCTGTTTACAAACAGCAGCATCTGGTCATCAAAGAATCATTCCAGCCCTATTAGGACAGGAAATAAACGTGTCTAATACACTAATACACCAAACTTGACTGTCTGCTTAGTTATCGTTGACACAATAAAGTCTTTATCAGTCTGTGGGAGAGATGTATCAAGCCTTGGAGAGACATACTGTAAAATGGAACAGTTGATGAAAGTGATAGATGAATGACAGCTAGAGGCTTATTGCTTTGGGCAACTTCTCAACTTTATCTCTTTCCAAAGCTTGATAAAATTCCCATTCTATAACTTAAAAGAATGTGTAAACTATTGAATGTGTACTATAGTACACCTACTATAGTCAAATAATAAGACTGGACTGGCTATTTAGCCCTTCTTGAAAATGCCAGGATAGTCTATATGGCCCTATTGGCCAGTTTGGCCTGAAAACCTGGCCAAGCGTCTGCACATCCTGGAAACGTGCTCGGCCAGCATGTAGACAAGGGGGCGTGCCAAAACTGGCAACACATCCCAGTGAGGCATGACACATACCATTGTCAGAAACCGAAATACAATGCCAGTCTGTTCCTGCCACAGTTAGATGTTATAAATTAAGTAATAGGTATGAAAGAATGGTATGTTGCATAAATATTCTATCTACAAGCGATAATCATTGTGGTGGCCATTAGCCATGCATAGTACGAAATGATGAAAGGCGATGTGAGGTTACAAGGAGAATAGGCCACAGTTTGTTAGTCTTAGAACAAAATAGGTGCTAATAATTATTGCTAAAGGAATTCTAAAGCATTCATGTGTCATTCATTGAAAGTCTCACAAAGGCTTCTAATTTTTAAAGTTCAAAACTTTGGTAAGTCCAAACGCTAAGGGCCAGACGTACTAAGTCTCAAAAAGTGATAAAGTGATGAGTGATAAACGAACAGACAATCATCTCCTAACTGCCATACCATAGGCAGTGTCTGGAAAAATGACAGTTAAGAACTTATTGACTGGTAATTTCTCACTCTCCAGCTTAGTACATCTGGCCCTATGTGATCTTTTAGGTATAAGGTGCTAATGAATATGAAACTGAATCAAGGTGTGGCACATTATTCTTCACTCAGTAATAGGCTACGATCAGAGAATAAAAAAAGTTTTTGTTCTAAAAGCACAGAGCTAGGTTATTTATTTATCATAGACTGTTGCTACCAAAATTTTGGGAGGGTGCTGTGATGACACATCTGTCATACTCATTTTGCTTACAAAAAAACCACCCAAACTAATTTCAAATCCAGTTTGAAATCTGATAAAAAATATTTTTCTAATGAAATGTTTTTGTTTTATCATATATTAAGAAAATATTATTTTTTACATTTGAAGGTAGGCACATTTTGTTTTACGCTTATAATTTACAGGGTTACGCCTTCTACCAACAGTTATCAATACATGCACTTACTGTAATATTATTATATTTATATCATTTTACATATTTTACCTACACATTATGTCAGCTGTAACAACCAATGTATACTGTTATATTACACTGGGTATAATACTGATACAAGTGTAGCGCTACTGTAACATCCAGTGGAGCATTACTTTACTTGGTTGTAAGATAAAGCTTCTCTATGTGACCAGGGTATGATTTGATTGCTATATTACCATCGTCTGTTAAGCACAACATAATGCCACATTTAAATAAGATGGAAAGGCGACTCCCAGCTGCCAGTAAAATGCCAGAATACTAATCATATCTCAATGCTAATTATGTCTTTCCATATTTTGTACAGGTTAGATAACAAATATAGGATTTAGTAACTTGGGTATTTTTTCTGCATTTACATTCACATTGGCACAAGCATTTTACAAGCTCAATGGTTCCCAAATCACGGCACCTTAGAGAATCAGAATTTTTTTTCACGGCACCACTAGACCAAAAGTTTCTTATTGACAAATTTTGACAAAATCTAAATTAAGTAATTTGTGTTTATATGTCATTCTTAGGTTCAATTTTGTGGTGAGGGACCAGATTCACTTCGGTTTGTCCACATCAATTATGATTGGAAGAAGCCACAAGCAATGGTTTTGCCCATTAATTTGACCATAAATAATTTGAGTTGGTCCTGAACCACCAACCCAAGTGTCCTGAGGGGGCCACGGCACACAGTTTGGGAACCACTGCCTTAGACTGTCATTAGGCATAAGCTCCAACAAGTTCTTGTTTAATGTAGAGTGTTGTATAATGGATAATAGCTAGTAAGTGTGTGTATTTCTAAAGTGCACAGCGGTCTGCCAGTGGGTAATGGTGGAAGAGGTTTAATATTTCAAAGCAACAGTCAGGGTTTTCTGTAACTCACAAGTAAGCATGCACAGCAAGCTTTGGTCGCTCTTGCAAGTTATAAGTTATTTATTTAGAGGATTTTTCTCTAGAAGTGAGCCGTACCTAGGCCACTTTTATCTTATGCAGGATCACAATAGCAGATCACACTTGAACTTCTAAGACGATTTAGAAGCAGCACCACAATTTTCATTTTACACAGTGTTCTTTGTTCTTTTGCTCTTGAAGCTTGTAGATTTATTATGTTTTTCTGTCCTTTACTTTCCATGCAGTGCCAAAAATCCTTTATTTTATATACAAGTCCATCAAATGGCACCAGTTTAGTCGTAAATAATCTGTGAAATTGTTGGAATGAGATGGCCAAGGCATTACCATTTTCCAGGTATAGGCACTCCACATTCATACCAACCCACGTAATTATGGGGCGTTCCATAACCTATTTTTCCAAAATTAACAGGCTCCTGGGTGTAGTGGCGGTAATATCCTGAAAATAAAAGATGGCAATTAAATTCATATTCCCTCTGGAACAGTTAGCTACTCGGTGTAATTCCATATCAGTTATTATTTTGATGATTTGGGCAGCCATTAAGACTGGGAAAATTCCCAGTAACACCTTTGGGAAAGGGATGCTTATACATGCTTACATTAGCTGTAGTGGCTACACACCTATAAGGGAATATTTACGGTATCACCACATGACCTCCTATGCATACATAGGAGGTCACATGGCTATACCATAAAAATACCTTCCATTAATACCTATCTATTTCCTTATGTTTCTCTTTCACATACATGTCACACGGAGGATAAAGTGAAAAGGATCCATATGGGCATTCTCCACCAAGGATATTTCCCTATATGAGTGTGGACTTCCTTTATGTGAGACAACCATTGGCGCAATTTTTTCCTGTTCTTTTCTCCATTGCAATTGAAGTATTTTGATAGTGTCCTTTACTATCAGGACTGTGCTGCCTTTGTTTGAGTAGTGCGCTGTTGGATTGAATATTTTTTGTTACACAGTATCCCTTTACTATCTGAACTATATATGACTAGCGAAAATTCTAAAACATCAATATTTTCATGTGTTTCTTAAATATGCATTGTATATATGTAAAAAGACATGAACAATAAGCCACCTGTCACCCGACCTGCTTTCATGTGGCAAATAAAAACTTCTGGAATGTGGCTTACTAATTTGAATAAGGAGCATGAGGTCATGTGGTTGGCAATTTATACTTTCAGTCTGACAGATTTTGTTTTTGTTTCATATGTCCTTTTTATCTTGATATGTAGGGTATTAACTGAGGGGGGATAACTTAAAATGTTGAAAACCACAAAATATTTCCCTCTTTCCCAATTTGGCCCTACATATGTTCATGTTTTGCCATTGGAATGTGGGTTCAAATATGCCAGATCGAATGACGTAATCACAGTTACAACATAACCCCATGTCCAACAGCAAATATAAGGGGAGAACTTTTACACAGATCCTCTACCCATATGAACCCATATTGTGCTTATGACACAACCTACTCATCCTTAGCAGTGAAAGGTATAGGAGATTTGGGTTTCCTGTACTTTGGGGCAAATGGATACCATATTATTAGGGGAGAGTAGCAAGAAGCTTTCAGGTACTCCCAGCACTGGGAAGTGCCCAACATCATAGAAAGAGGCCTTGCAGAGAAATCACATTGAGAGGGATAAGGATTATCCACATCTATACATGTCTAGCAGGGACGTGCAGTGAGGTAAATGGCTCAAGAGTCCCTGGCAAGTAGCAGAGCCAGATATGCACACAATATATGAGCCCAGGGGTACATGCCAGCATTATACACATGTGCAGCAGTATACACTGCTGGATATTTGCTGAGTTTTGATAAGAGAGGTGCAGAAAAGATAGTCAGGTGAGGCACTGCCTCACCTGCCATAGACTTTTTACTCCAGAGGTTTGACTATAAAAACGATCAGAATAATAAAAAGAAGATTCTTTTTATAAATTATTTGTATTTTTTAAATACTTTATCAATTCAAAATGTTGGCATATACACTAGTATGACAGGAAAGGCTGTGCCTCACCTGCCTCCCCCCACCGTGCGCCACTGATGTCTAGTGTCTAATTGTCTCCGAAACACTGCAATCTATTGCAAGTGAAACTACATTTACTAGCTTTGGAAGCACTTGCTTCAGGTGGGCTTACACTGCCATCTGTTGGCAGCAAGTGAAACTACATCTACTAGCTTTCAAAGCATTTGCTTTGAGTGGGCTTACTAGTATCTTCATAGTGTGGTAGCATTTACAATAAGTTAAGGATCCCATGCAGAGGGTTAGCCTGGGGAGCCTAGTGAAGGGGCCACTGAAAGGTCAGTGCCTACACATAACAAGGGGCAGGGGCCACATGCTGTAAGAAAAGGTTGGGTGTATCCTATTTGATAGTCCCCTGAGAAAAGTCACCTTAAGCCAGTAGTTTAGCAGGTGAGGACTCCTGGGCAATAGAGGGCTATTTGTATTACATATGTCAACTTTTTTGTGTGAAGCTCATAGAGATCCTACAAATAAACTTATCTTTAGTATAAAACAAAAAAAAATTCTACTAAAAACCTAAGCCATGAAGAGCCGGCAGGTTTTGGTATTACCTGTGGCAGAGTGACTTCTCCATCTTTTTAGATCATTTCAAAAACCTTGTGCTGCAAAGTGAAATCTATTTTTGTGCTGTGCAGTTAGCAGGAATGCCCGTTACATATGCAAACGGGAACCCCTGCTTCTAAATAAAGACGGCCATCTTAATCTGCTAACCTGTGTTAGTGAATCTAGATGTACTTGTTTAAAAAACAAATTGTACAGTTGGACCAAAGCTAACATTGCATTGCACCTCGGCCATATTGCACTTCCCAAATGACCTCTGTAGGACACACATGCTGTACACATTTCATACCATGACTCCAACTGAATGGTGCCAATCATACCGAATGTTAGAATGCACAAATGGCTTTTTGACAAACAATTTCATACAGGAGATTAAATAAATATAAATTGCTTTTAAAATTAGGTAATTTAAAATCTCACCATTAATAACAGGTAGTATCTGGAATTCAGACAAAGGATCTGTTTTTCCTTCCATGTAAGAGTCCACAAACTGGCAGTGATCTTCTCCTCTTCCCCAGCTATCCCCTATACTATAAAATGTGTCTATAACAAAACATAACATTAGTTTCAACATCTTTCAAATTGCCAAAGTAAGCTTAAAATGAATAAGGTTCTAACTACCTAAAAATATTTAA
This sequence comes from Crinia signifera, assembly GCF_055691185.1. Taxonomy (NCBI): domain Eukaryota; kingdom Metazoa; phylum Chordata; class Amphibia; order Anura; family Myobatrachidae; genus Crinia; species Crinia signifera. The sequence continues at coordinate 95,667,229 of NC_139219.1, forward strand.
TCTCTCTAGTTCACACATCACTTAGGTCCCTAAATCTTAAGGAATGGGAATTACTCTAATATTAGTTACTATTTATGAAGGATTGGATTGCTTTCAATTTTATTTCCATTATACTACATCTAAACTTTAATACTGTACCTTATTTTGCATAAATAAAAATATTAAGCATTTTCTAAAATATCTAATGAATAGTTATATATTCACAAATAGGTTCGGGGTAAACAGAAGAACAAAGGAGGGACCTCCGTGGGACAGATGGAACCCCCAGAATGGAATCAGTTAAAGGTTCTTCTGTATCTGTATTTCCAAGGCAGTTGTAAGCCTATTGTAAGAGAGAGGTGTAGACAGGTTTTGTGGAAGTTCCACAGGGATTCTGAAGCTTTTCTGCTTGTTTCTCAGAATCCTCCCTTCCCCCACCCCTTTTGTTTGTGTCTTCATTTTCATCTGCTTTATTTAGCAGTCAACAGTGGCAGTGCAGTAGTCATCTTGCTGCAGCTAGAGCAGCACTCCCCTTCAATACATAGGTTAGGCTGAGTACACCCTACTGGTGACAGTGGCACTGTTCATCTGGACAGACCTAACATGTACCAATACTGGTGTCGGACATCTCTTACTCAGTGGCGTAACTACATTTTGGGCGCCCCCCCGCCGTTAAAGGGAGGGCGCCCAGTCACTCACCAAACGGGACACTGAGCGATATATTGCTCAAGGTGAGCGATATATCGCTCAGCGATATATCGCCCCGTGTGTACAGGGCTTAAGGTATTATACTCTGTAAAGCCCTGCAAAATATGTTTGTACTATATAAGTAACTTGTAATAAATAAATAAAATAAACTATATTTGGGTTATTCATAGAGATAACAGAATTCTGCCGGTAGGGAGTTTAAATCCCCCAAATGGTGTCAAAAGTAAAAAACCAATAAAAGCAAAATTCAGGAGAGTGAAGAAGCTACTAAAACATTAATAAATTAGAATACTCGCAATATAAATATGTTAAGTAGGATCAACAAATTGCAAGAATTTAACTAAATTATGAATGGTAATGATTAGGATTAAGATGACATTGCAAGCAAACAAATATCAAAATTATCTTTCCACCATGATTACAGTATTAGAACTATTAAATCAGTGGTGTCAAACTCATGGCCCTACATCTGTTTTGGAACTACACATCCCATAATGCCCTGCCACAGTTTTAGCAATCCATTATATTAAATATGTGGCAGGGCATACTGGGATGTGTAGGTCCACAACAGATGGAGGGCCATCAGTTTGACACCACAGTATTAAATAATTGCAAATATTTAGATAATAAGAATAATAAGTAAGAAAAATAAATAAACTTACCTCTTAGATTTTCACTGAGGTATATTTTGTATCTCAAGGAATTGCAAAGGACAACACCCACAAATTTCCGGTACCAAGTGCGTTTAACATATTGCTTTCCGTGACAACCAGTGTGGCTTGAATCATGTTTGAATGCATAAGGAATCCAAATGGGTTCACCACCTAGGAAACATAAAAAAAATAATAAACATAACATAAGAAACAATACATACCAATATAAAAAAGAAAAATCCTTTCTCTGCCACCAAAACATCCCCTCAGCTCACCCACAAACTTTTGTTGAAAATGCAATACACTCCCCTTTATCCCCCCTCCATCGCTATTTCCAATTTCAGTTATGTCAAAAATGGAAAAGATAACAAAAATCCAATAAAGCAATGGAATAAAAGTTTTTGTATCAAAGTAACTGTAAATCTGGTAGACTTAATTATAAAAAAAATGATAGATCATCCAGCCATCATTTCATCTCATGTATTCATGCTCACATTAAACAGTATACAATATAGACACTGTATTACCTGGGGGCCTTACAATGAGTAATGGATTATCTGTGGAGGTAAAAATAGAATATATTAATGTATGAAGGAAATCTCAACAAATATTTTAAAGCAGTGTTTACAAAATGCATTTTCATTTGGTTTTTAAGAACATGGAATATTAGGTTTCTGCGGTAAAATAGTGGATGATATACGATAATTGAATACTGTGCCATCCAAAAGAACATAAAAAGTCAATTACAGTTTAGCAAGCCTGGCTGCAACTGGAGTACACAAATAGATAACTTTATTTTAACTAAATTATGACTTTAAGAGGTACAGCTGTAGCACCTCTCATTCAACCTACCTATGTCGATTGTACCACCAGCCCGCCATGGTGAACCACGGTGCAAGGCAGCGCAATACATTTCACAGCTTGGCGATTTGCGATGGCGTTACCGGATGAGTGTAATGCCAGTGATCATCCACCAGATCTCACTTTTTGAAATCTTTACTGCGCATGCGTAAAATGTGTGCTGCACAGCTGTAGGGAAGAAGCCGTATTGTGTGTGCTTGAAGTGACTACAGTATTAAAAAGCTCTGGAGTGCAGGAACTACTTTGCTACTACTGTACTGTTCAGTAAGCTACAGTACTGTAGATAGACACTTTTAAATACAATTGCATTGAAGTGCGTTTCATTACACAATGTTATAACTTGCTATGGGGACGAGTGAGCGAATACTGAGCGTACAATTACAATAAAACAGTGCTTCGCCAGAATATGGCGCAAGTGCATGTGAGGTCAGTATACTGTATTTAACACAAAAAATTCCTGCTTCCCTATAAAGCTTTCCGTTAATCTGCACGGGCACGGGTGCTCTCATTGTTTTGGTCAAAAGGCTCTATGATGCATCTGAGCGGAAGCTCTGGCCGCTTTTATAAGGTTTCATAGACTAGTGGATAAGCGCGCCGCTCTGAATGTATGCCTGAGTTCGATTCATAAAGGGACAATTTTTTTTTTCAACACATTTAGGTCAGTTATATGTAACACACAAACAATCCTCCCTATAAAGCTTTCTGTGCAACTGCACGGGCACAGACGCTAATGCGTCTCATTGTTTTGGTCCAAAGGCTAGCTCTGGCCGCTCTTATCAAGTGTCGTAGGATAGTGGATATGCACGCCACTCTGCATGTTGTAGGTTTGAGTTCTATTCATAAAGGGATAAAAAAATGTTTCATTTAATCAACACATTTACATTAGGTCAGGTATAGTTAATATACTGTAACTACTGTAGGCAAAAAATCCTCAGTTCCCTTGCAATGATCACAAGTGCAGAGGAGATGGACCTTGGATGCAACAGTAGCCCACCGGGATGCACTTTGAATTGCTAAACACTCTACAATGCTCACTGGGAGATGTTAGCATGTGGAATGCAATCAGCACTGCATTGTGATGCCAGGCAGGAGGCAGTTTCAGGTTAGGAAACATGAAGGGTAAGAGCCACCAGATCCTCAGTCTCTGCAACAGGAGCAGTACACCACCATATCCTACCAGAAACAAACTTTCCGGCTTCAGAAGGTTAGACAGGCCGCAAACCACAGAGATTCAGGAGGCACCCCCTGACTCAGTGAACCTTGTCCCACAATGAGGTCATGCAGCTGCATGGTAGGGGAGATGGACAGGGGCCTCAATCAGTTCCCATAGAGCCCAAATAGATGGAAAAAAAGGGACACCAGATCAGAGCTGAACTCAAACGGCTACATCAGTTGCCAGCTAAGTCATGCCCAGCCCTCCCCCTTAATAAATAAATAAATAAATAAATAAATAAATAAATAATAGATAGCTTTTAATGGTGTCAAACATTTACCCTTGGACAGCAGACAAAACTCCCAAAGGTCATCCATTCTCCAGTGTAGCGGGCAGTAGGTGGCCATAATAAATAACTCCACTGCCAGTCTCACACTCATATGCCGATAATAATAATAGCGACATTTGTGGAATTACCACCATGAGTGTGGGGTCACAATGACAATATGTGGCTCCATGATCTCTGCTCCGACCAGCTGAGCCTCACCTCCAGCATTTCAGTATTAAAGAGTAGTTTAATATTTTTTTATACATTACATTGACCTTACACATGGTAAATAATGTTTCCTCTGACTATTTAAAATGTACTCATATGTGTATTGAAAGACAAAATTAGATGCAGTTTAAATTTTTTTTATTTATATAGTACATCATCCCAGTATCCCATAATGCTGATCATGGCTCCCATCATATATTGTGGGACTCAGGACTAACAAAATAGTGGTGGGACTGTGGTGTCTCCCCAAGCCCCACGAGCTGAATAGACTGTGGTGCCTCCCCTCTCCACATCACATTTCTCCTCACAAAATGCACAACTAGGGTGGTGGTGGGGGTTCAAATGAGTTAGTTATGTGCCAGTAACCCTGAAAATCTACATCTACTTCCTCCAGTTCACTTTGGCCTCATCCCCTGTGTTTCTGTATCTCCATCTCCACAGTGTCTCTACAGCCAAACAAACAAACAAAGTAAACTTGGCAGAATGTATATCCAGCAAATATGGGGTCTGATTCAGAAGTGGACGCACTGTAGATGGCACATGCAAACAGCCATTGTGTTGAGTCTACATATGTGTCAGAACTGCTCTGCGCACATAAACATAGTCTAGTCCACCTCCAGCATGTCAATGGAGCAATTCACACCTTCCATTCAAGATATTGCGCTTGCAAGAAGGAGATAAATGTGACGGATGATTTCACTTTTCTCTTCACATATTGCTGGGCCTTATATGCATTTCTATACGGTGAGTGTAATATCTTAGTGGATAAGTGGAAACCCTGTCACTGGCCTGATGACAAAACTTTAAATAATTCCCATTACTCAGCGTAGGCTAAGCTACGTTGTCAGCGCAGCTCAACGGTAGCCTAGCGTAGTCAGCATAGTGTCTCCATGGCAGCCCTGCTTAGAGTAGTGCCCTCATCAGGCAGCTAGTCACCGTACTGTCCCCGGGAGCTGCAGCTCTGTCCCCGGCGTCCCTGGCAAGCCTAGTGAGCGCCTCTCACACAGCGCCGGTAACCGCCAGATCCCCTGCGCTGGCGGACGCTGGCGTAGAGGGGATCATGCGGGTGCCATCTGAGATGCACAAGCGTCTCAGACACTTGTGTGTCTCAGTAATTATTGCGGCAGGGTACGGCAACCCTGTCTATGTCCACTTCAGGTAGATAGACAGGGTTAGGGGTTTGGTAGTGCGTGCGTCTCCTGCACAAAGGGGGGCTGAGGTGCGCAAGTGCGTCTCATTCACAATAAAGGACGCATTTGCCAGTGCTCCATGTTACATACTGGCAAATGCCTCCATTTCAAAACCCCCACAATTCACGCAAGCCCGAAGCATGGCGAGCGTACACGGTAGACGTCCTCCCGACCGGTTGATAAACCCACTATCCACGTCGGTGTGGAGTTGATTCACCACAAGGGGACGTGGATGACTTGAAGTGTATTCCGCGTCCGTTCGCCATGCATCAAGCTCAGTAGCTTGCTGCGCTCACCACACTTTATAAAATCAACTCCACGCCGACATGGATAGTGTGGGTATGAACAAGTCGGGAGGATGCGTACTGCGTACCCTCGCGGGGCTCGCTATTCTCGCCACGCTTCGGGCTGGCGTGGATAGTGGAGGCGTTTCAGGAACACATTAACACCTGTCATGTCAGGCAGGTTAAAATGGTCAATGGTTCCCACACAATGTAATAAGCGCTGACTGACTACGCTAACTGCGTTAGTTCCAGCTAGCCGCGAACGGGCGGGAACACAATGCTGATACTGACAGGGACTCTGACTACGCTGGCCGCGGGAACACTACGCTGATTCTGACAGGGATACTACGCTGCAAAACTACACAAATACCACATTATTTATTATCTGTATGCAATTGTTGCATCGGGAGCACTGCCTCAAATACAGCAGTAAACATGACCATTACATATAACACAAGCACTGAAAGTACACTGGCATTACATCACACCAGCTGAACTGCACATCCTATCTAACCTCACAGGTGTTACTCATAACCTGCAGGCATCACATACTAGGGCAGGAAGAAGACAAGATTAATCTGCATGATTAATGACCGCCTCTATATGTACTCCTCACATAAAATGGGAGTGCGTGTCTGGGGTCTGGGTGCCCCAGGGGTGTTGGACATTTTTGAGGGTGTGTGCATGCTTGCTCTGAGGTGCTGGTAGTGAATGTCAAGGGGCCTCTGGGTGCTGGGGTGTTTGGGTACTGCTGGGGTGTTGGTATTGAGCATATAGGTGTTGTGTGTAGCTAGGGGATTTTTAAAACGTGGATCATTGGTAGATCTTGATAACCAATTTGACCACCCTTGGCTTAGGGCATCAAGGGATGCTGGATTTGCCATGGACCATATGGTGCAAAACTACAAATTATGCAGCTGAACTAGGTTCCATAAATAGGGGCTTCCACAATAGATATGCACCAGCCATCATCACTCACCATTCCTAGATTTGGGGTGCCATATGGTTTGTGACCACATTGTTTAAATAGAAATCACAGGGGAGATTTAGGGCCTGATTCTGGTTCACTTGCAAAAGCAAATTATATCTCTAATGGACAAAACCATGCCGGGGGGGGGGGGGGGGGATGTAACACGTATACAGAGAGAGTTAGATTTGGGTGAGTTATTTTGTTTCTGTGCAGAGTAAATACTGCCTGCTTTATTTTTACACTGCAATATAGATATCAGTTTGAAGTACAAACTCCACCCAAATGTAACTCTCTCTGCACATGTTACATCTGCCCCACCTGCAGTGTACATGGTTTTGCCATTAGAGAGAGAATTTGCCTTTGCGAGTGAACCAGACCTGACGAGTAAATCAGGACCTTAGTTCATATATAGATTAATGCATTTAAACCTGCAGCCCCCTTCATGGGACCCCACATTTCTGCAGGTCCTACTCTACTCCTGCTCAAAATAATTACCATTAACATTATGTCTGTTACATCATGTCTTTCTCATTGTCTTTCATATCCAGTGAAATTAGAATATAAGCCTGTGTACAGTATGTACTGTATAGTATATAAATATTACAATGTTATGCTACTTTATACCTGATTCTGTAACATATGACACAGAGGGGCTCACAGGTCCGAAGCCATGTGGATTCTTTGCCTGGATTTTGAAGTAGTATCTTGAAAAAAAAAAAGGAAAAAAGAAATTTGGAATGTTCCGTAACCGTTAGCATATTTTAATACAATCAGGACAATCTGATAGACACAATAGTGATTTTGCAGAATAAAATTGACTTAATTAGCAGCCATAAACTATAACTATATTAATTATTAAAACATATTTGCAATAATCACAGATAAATAGAATTGTCTCATATAGTATCATATCACACTATTAGTAATAAACACATTTTGTGGAATAAAAATGTAAAAAGGAAATTAGAAACAGACAGGGCCGGATTAAGGGCCTAATGGGCCTGGAGCTGGAAATGTTCTAGAGCCGGTTATGAGAAGTGGAGAAGGTGAGGCCAATGCCATGTAGGAATCTAGAACCCATACACTATAAGCCCCAGTGTGTCCCTGAATATCTAGTACAAAACTGCATAAATGCGTAAAATAGAAATTAAATGTTAACAATTATGATTTATGGCCAACCACGTGGCCAGCTGGTGTCTGTCTGGTGATCATCAATAGCAGTGGCGTAACTATAGTCCCGCAGCCCCCGCGGTGGCGGGGAGGCGCTAGGCAGGTGTGGGCGCCTGGGGGGTCTGTGGGACTATAGTTACCACCTGGTCCCGGCTCCCGACTCCTGCCCTCCCCCTCCTTACCCCATTGCCGCCGGCGCCGCTGCCTCGAACCCGACACGCAGATCTGTGTTGGGTGACGGGCGGTCCCCGGCTCCGGCTGCAGTGCTAATATAATAAGAGACACTCGGAAAATGGCTAGCCCCATAATGCTGTATGGGGGCAGCCATTTTCCGAGTGTCTGTTATTATATTAGCACTGCAGCCGAAGCCGGGGACCGCCCGTCACCCGACACAGATCTGCGTGTCGGGTTAGAGGCAGAAGCGCCGGCAGCAATGGGGACGGGTTAATATTTCGGGGGGGGGGGGCGCCCGAAATGTCCGGCCTGCGGGGGGGGCGCAAAAAAAGTAGTTACTCCTCTGATCAATAGGTATATAGGTTGACAGTGTCTACGCAAACAGTCAATAGTTTGACCACTATTGATCGACAGGCAATAGGTGGACACATAAAAAAATTGACAAAAGGTCAACACAAGCAAAATGTAGACATGACAATGAAAATGTCTACACAGGTCTTTTGTGATATTTTCTTGCTCTTACTTCACGATCCAGCTTACAGTATATGGTGTCCATGTCGAAAGGCATCAAAAAATGTAAAAAAACTTTTCTGTGTCTACCAGTTACATGTTGACATTTTGGTTGTGTCAACAATTGCCAGTGATCCTTTTCATGTGTCGACCTACTGCCTGACGACCAATAGTGGCTAACCTATTGACTGTCCACCTAGATACCATTGACCTAATAATCCCCAACCGTAAGAGTATTGGAATGGAATGGTAGAAGCTGATGCTTTCCTGTGCAGTGTTAAACTAGGTTATAAAATCTAATTTTTATGAAAAGGAATAGGCGTGGCGGGACATTCTTTAAAACGATCATATAGAACATGGTAAAATAATCAAGATACCAAATGATGTGCTAAAGTACAGTCAAACATCTTATAGCTGCTTTCATGGCAATACTCCGAGACAGATGGGTTTATGATTGGTGTTAAATCTAAATCTACTAAACAGTCTCTTATTAGAGTACTCCAACTCTCTCGGTTTATTAGTCACATTCTGTCATCTCAGACTGTTATTCCTCACACTGGACAAATTCCATTTGGATGATGTGTTTACGTAAAATCAGTTCAACTGTCTCCATTTTTGCTAGGAATCGGCCAGTTAACTTATTTTGGTACTGCCTCATCTTTGCGGACACCGCTACGCCAGTTACATTAGCCGCTACTTAACTGCTACATAAGGATTTTCGTCGAGGGAACCATTACAAATCTGCTCTAGAGGCATTTTTTGAGGTAAAAGAGGTTTACTATATTTAATTTACCACAAACTGAGGAGGATGCTGTGACTTTTTTTGCAGCAAATAGACATTTTACCGCTCCAACAACTAAAGGTACTTTTTACACCACCCTCCTGTGTCCACACCACCCTCCTGTGTCCACACCACCCTCCTGTGTCCACACCACCATCTATTAACTTTAGTGAAGTTGTGGCGACGATGATGATGTATAACGTAAGTTCCGTAGCCTAAGCGGTGGCCGCAAAGATGAGGAAGTACCCTTATTTCTGTTAACAAAGTGAACAAATCTTCCATCTTTGTTAATCTTATATCATTTTAGTTGACTGCTGGATAGATGGAAATATATAGCATACTGCTACAGGCAAAGCTGAGAACAATGTATTTACTGTGTGAGCAAGGGAATCTGGTGACTTTTTCTGCACTAGACTTGCTGTAGCTGTACTACACTAGCAGGACCAATGTGCAAACATAAAGTGCCAAAATATTTGAACAATTCTTTTTTTTCTTTTCAGACAGATGTCCACAATATGAGTTATCCAGCACCACTCCACTGCTTACTTACTTCTCCTCAGTGCTCACAGCTGCAGCACGCCCCTTACTCTGGGCTCTGTTCATGCTCTATACAGCATGAATTAAGCCACAGCACATCTACTAGCAACTGAATGACCCAGCTTTCAACCCGATGTGCTGAAAGATCTAACATATATGTTGGCAAATGCATTCACACAAGTGCAGAGATGTTGGACCAGGCCCAACCACCCTCTAAAACACACTCGTTATTAGCAAATCATTGCTACACATTAGGGCTATATTGATGCTGCATACAATTATATGTTTCATAATGCTTAAATATTTTCCTTCCTACAAGCCAAAATTAAAAAAATACACTAATACATGAATACCACTGCAACTTGGGACACATGTCCCTTACCGTGCCACAGCCAGTGACTGCTGACTGCAGTCTTTATTATAAGGAAACACAAAAATAAAATAGGTCTATGGCCCTTATTCTGATCGGTGCGGCCCGATCAGAATATGCGGCCGCAACCGTGCAGGCGAATCCCCGCCTTCCATACGGATCGCCACCTGCCGTCCGTATGCGGATATGTGGCGATCCGCATGAATTTGGACGGGGATACGCCTCCTCCATGGTGGGAGCAGCCCCTGCATTCGATGGTCGCCGAACATCGAATGCAGGGCCGCACGCTCCACCAGGTCCCGCAACACAAGACCACACGGACACTTGTCCGTGTGAAATCATGTATAGAGGCGGGCAGCTGACATCCGGCGATGTCAGATGCCCGCCCCGTACACACGCGTCACGGCCTCATTACCATGCATACGCCCCGCGTTTGCATGGGAACGCCCATGAAACGGGGGGCGTATGCATAGGGTAATGAGGCTAAGTAGCCCCTCACGCCCCTCTACGCCCCCTGTGCGGCGTATAAAGAATCCGTGCGGCGAAATCGCCTGCACATGCGCAGAGTGACCTCTGCACATGCGCAGACGATCAACATCGGCGGTCCGTCCGCATGCGGGAATTTCCGCACCGATCAGAATAAGGGCCCATGTTATGTTGCTTATCTTGTCTCTTTGGGTTTCTCCTGGGAACCTCCAAAATCTAGATCCATAAAAGCGCTGTTTGGCTCTGTATCAGCACCTCCTGGCACAACAAACACTTTTTTAAAATTAAACTTCCCAAAAAAATCCTACTAAAATTAAAGGGGAAAATTTAACGCTGTTTTCTAAATCACCTAGGGCCAGATGCACCAAGCCAATACGCTCCTAACTGGGTTTGAAAAATGACAAGAGCTGATTGGCAGGTAGTTAATCACTCTCCATTGTATCACTTTGTGAAGCTTGGTGCATCTTGCCCCTAGTCCTATAGCAATAACGTTATAATGTTCTTCAAATATTGAAAAACTTTATTTCTCCTCTCTCTCCTATATTACACAGTTATAGGGAGCAAATTAAAGGTACTTCCTTATTTTTCAGGCCACAGCTTACGCCAGTTACTTTAGCCATTTTCAGAATGGCACCATAACACCAATAGCACCTTGCGGGCTTGCTTCGATCGGCACGGTTTGGGCTTGGTGTCTCGCTCCACTTCTTCACCACAGCTTTACACATGTAAATAGTACTGTGGACACAGGAGGGTGGCATGGAACCATGGTGCTGCGGCAGTGGCGTAACTATAAATTTTGCTCCCCCCTGCCATAAAATTTTGCGGCGCCCCCCCCCCCCCCCATGTAAAAAATACAGTGCACTCCGAAAGAGAGACATGTCATCTCACAAGGACCATACACAATAGTAATCCCATTCCAAATTACAACACTCAGTAGCACAACAGAACCAGTGGCGTAACTAGCCATTTGGTACCCTGTGCCAGAAAGGGAATTGGCGAGTGCCCCACCATCACACTTAAAAAAGGAGAGAGCTCTGATGTGCTTTGTTCCTGTTTGAAAATCCTAATAAAAACTATTTGCAAAAAAAAAAAAAAAAAAGGAGAGAGCGCGCCGAAGGCGCGCTGCAAAATGTAGGTGCGATGCTTCATGGGGAAGGGGCGTGGCCATATAAAAATACTAATAACATTGTAATGCCCATTACGCACAGTTACCGACAGCTGCACAACTTATACTGTACATAACAACCACACCAGTTGCCGACAGTAGTAGTATCACAACTTATACATAATGTCCACACCAGTTACCGACACTAGTAGCGCCGCCTGTACATATGCCCACACAAGTTGCAGACAGTAGTAGTGCTGCCTGTACATTTGTCCACACCAGTTGCTGACACTAGTAGCGCTGATTATACATATGCCCACACCAGTTGCCGACACTAGTAGCGCTGCCTGTACATATGTCCACATCAGTTGCCGACACTAGTAGTACTGATTATACATATGCCCACACCAGTTGCCGACACTAGTAGCGCTGCCTGTACATATGTCCACACCAGTTGCTGACACTAGTAGCGCTGCCTGTACATATGTCCACACCAGTTGCCGACACTAGTAGCGCTGCCTGTTCACAATGTACAAAGATGGAGCGCCTCTCAGCCAGCGCTGGGACTCGCCAGAATACCCCCGCTAGCGAGGCGGCGCTCCATCAGACTGGGACGTGCGAGTGTCCCACACGTACACGCGTCCCTTTTCCTGGTGGCAGGGGACTTGAACCCTGCCCGTCTCTGCTTCACGGAGACGGGCAGGTTTAGGGGGGGGGAGCGGAAAGGTGGGATCAGGCGACATGGAGCACCGTAGTAAGGGGACGCATGCGCATCTGGTGCGCGCACGTTCCCTTCCGGCGGCTAGCGGGGGCTGGCGGTTGCCAAATCTACCGCCAGCCCCTGTAAGAATGATGGGCACTCCATCTGTATATATATACATACAGATGGAGTGCCCGTCATTCTTGCAGGGGCTGGCGGTAGATTCGCCGGCCGCCAGCACCCGGAAGGGAACATGTTCCATGCCGCCTGACCCCACCTATACAGTATATATATATATATATATATATATTGTATAGGTGATTAATACTGGTGTAAAAAAAAAAACACACCTCTGCTATTAACAAGTTTGTGACTGGGTGGAATGACTAGCATACCCTCCAACTGTTCCGAATTTGCCGGTACAGTACCGTTTTCTAACAGTCCGTACCGGCAAATTATAATTGTACCGAATGTACCATTTTTTATACATTTATTTAGAGCTGAGCCGGCGTCACTAACTTTCACACACTCTCATGTGCGCCGCGGCTCCTTTTGGCTCCCGGGCCCCTGCTCCGTGTCTGCTCATTATGCCTGTGGTGCAGGTGCACGGCCGCCGGCTCCCTGGCTCTCCCCCACCCGTTCCCAACAGTGCATTGCGCGTGCGACGGTGCCGTGCTTCATGACGTCACGCACCGTGCACAGTCACTCCGGAATGCCCAGCCCTCTCTCAGTCAGCCTTGTTGCGAATCTACCTGAGGGAGAGGGGTGCGGTGGCAGGCCAGCCCCGGTGCGTGACTGGGGGGACAGACATGGCATCGGAGGAGTCTGACTGTAAGTGTGGCTGCCCGCTTAGACTACAGACTAAATAATATAAATCTCCACACAGTGTCTTTATATTATATAAGGAGAGGGATCCCTGGCTACATGCAGAACCTGCAGCACCTGTATATGACAGCAGAGGGATCACTGGCCACATGTAGCACCTGTGTATGACAGGAGAGGGATCCTCGGGTTGTTATTATGTTCTATATAACAGGGACTGGCTGGCAACTGGTGGGGGTCCTCTTAAAAAAAAAAAAAAGAAAAAGAAAGGCACAGTACACATTCGGAAAGGGGGTGCGACCACGCCCACTTTACCCCGTGGGCACGCACACTTTACCCTGTGGCCACACCCCCTTCCCGAATGTGTACTGATTTCTGACCTTCAGATGTTGGAGGGTATGGACTAGGACACTTTCTCTCTCCTGCTGGCTTCTCGGCTCCTCTGGCCTCTCCGAGTCCAGGCTCCAGCGTGTGACGTCACAGTCACACGCATAGGAGCAGCTGAAGCTGAGGCAGGGACCAGCAGACACTGCTGCTTCCCCTGCCTCAGTCTGATTGACACCACAAGGCCGCGCCCCCGGCCACCCGCCCTTCCATTGGATATTTATCCTGCACTCCCTCCCTCCCATTGGGCAACCCACCCGCCCGTCAAATAATATATATTTTTTTTAATGACAGATCCACTGTCATGGCCGCGCCCGTGCTGACTCGTCTGTGACCAGCGAGCGCATGGGCAGCGGCAGGCGGCGGCGGGCGGCAGCGGCACAGCACACATCCGCATACTGTGTAGTGTGTGCCGGACACTCGCTTGTCCGGCACCCGCTCCCACTGAGTGTAGTGTGACAGACTCTCTGTCTGTCACACTCACTTGTCCGGCAACCAGCGCCCTCGCAGCCCCCGCTCCCCCAAGCAGCAGCGGGGGCTGCCTTACGCTATCTCCGCCCCTGTGCTGCGGGTTACACTACATAAGTTCTGTAGCGTAAGCTGTGGCTGCAAAGATGAGGAAGTACCGAAATTAATTCTGGGAGAAAGGAGCGAATTGTTGCATTAAATGAAGCAATTGTACCCTATCTCACATCCTTCGCATATTATTATTATAATTTTATTTATAAGGCGCCACAAGTGTTTCGCAGCGCCGTACAAAGGAGCTTATACACAGCTTAATGAAAAAATTGCACAAAAGTGGTCACTACAATCAGAGCAAGATTAACAATGGGGTGGATGCTCCAGGCCTCCACATAAAAATAGGCTCATCTTCATGACAGCAACCATGCCCCCCTTTAGCAGCGGATTTTTATTACAATGCATACAAAAATTAAGAATCACTATGCAATGTAATAAACATCAGCTGCACTACTGCTGAGAACATTGGGTTGCAACAGCACTTCCACTGTGTCAATTTTACCAGCACAAGTCTCTGGAACCGCCAGCGCAAATATCCAGGCTCCAGTCCAAGCTGCCTGTGTTTCTCCTGCAGTCCTGTTCTGACTAGGTGGATAGACTGCTGCCAGGGACAGAACAGAGAAGGGCAGAGGGAAGGGCACAGCGTTGTGCAGTTTGCTGCATCAGGTAATGTCACTAAACTCATTAGTACAGGTAGCCAAACAGGTGATCAAGCCCAGGGAGGGTTTAGAGAAAAGGTGGCCATACACTACTGGAAAAAGTCATTGGTCATCCAATCCCCCTTGGACCGCCTGGTACCTTCACAGGTTGCAGGATCGTAATCAATATATTGCATGTGGACCTTTTGCATGTGATGTATTGCATGAAGCCCTGTTCCCCGCTGCCAGGAGGGGCTCCCATCGGATCGAATGGGAAGTCAAATACATAAGCTTTTGGCCGATTTAACTTGGTCTGTTGTAAATGGGTGAAATCTGCCGAAATCATTAAAGTGTACAGTATGGGGCCTTTAGTTCCCTCTGAAGAATCCAGACAGGAGGGTTGCTGTCCGGCACCTTTATAAACCATTGCAAAGCACTGCAGTGCCGCAGCCACGCTTACAGCCTCTAAGAATCTTGGGCCCCTAAGAATGTCAGGGCCCAGCACAGGGCCTATGACTCCCCCCTGTTACCTGCCCTGCCAGACAGACACCAGCTGTGGTCGCATGGATGGCCATATATCATAAATATTAAAAGGTCATTTATATTTTAGTAAATAATGACATGTTTGTACTTTTATATATTTAGGTAAGTACAGGGGCATATAGTTTATGAGATATAAATGGCATTGGCCACACCTCCTTACTCATAATATGCCTTTGAATATTTTCAGCTCCATGCCCATGAGGCCCTTATTCCGGCCATACTGTATAAAGTGGTTATTGCTGCAAGGTTTCATCCAGCCCAATGGCTTTGCCAGCAATTGAATTACTGCCATAGAGAAGGTGCTATGACAACAGAACCCTATTACACCCTTTTTATTTTCCTTTTTTATTCTGCATAACGAGAACTGTATCCTGTTTAATTTCAGATGTGTGTGATACTTTTTGGCTTTAACCGAAACTGGATTTTTGGCCCCCGGGGCAAGGCAGTAATTGTTGCTATGGAATTTCCTCCTGCTTGCTGGAACAGGTGGTTTCTCTTGAATAAAATTGCAGCATCATCTGTTATTTATCTTTAGAACTTTCAGATTTTCCCAGTTGCCAGTTTTAGCTTATGGAGTATCTCCTGGGAATGTGGGTGATCTTATTATCTGGATTCAATGAAAGCAGGTACAGTAGGTATGTCCCTTGATATTGTTTTTCTTAAACAGACACACACAATTACTCTTAGGGATCCTTGGATGAACTTGAGCCACCTTTCTTACAAAGCAATGTGGTGTAGTAATTTTGATTTTTAAACAGTTGCAGTCTAATATTACAGACTCCCATTGGGAAATATCGGGGTACTTATGTAATATCTGGGCTCCCATTTTTCTTATGAGACCACGTCCCCTCGCGGGGCTCGCTTCGCTCACCACGCTTCGGGCACGGTGGCTCGCTGCGCTCGCCACACTATATAAAATCAACTCCATGCGTAGTTGGATAGTAGGGGTATGAAAAAATGGTGTGCATTTAACATGGGAGCCCAGATAATACATAAGTACCAATATCGGTAATATTTTCTCAGATCTCTTATTGCTAAACAGATTGAGGAGTTTATTCTGATTCATTCGCAGCAGGGCTGTGGTTGCACGGGGAACGATGTTTTGTACTGCGTATGCACATTTCTGGGTGCACGCACCCAGGACAGTGGACGGCGGGGGTGGATAGGGGTGTGGGGGAGCCCCATTAGCATATGGGAACGGACAGCTTTTCATGGGCGTTCCCATGAGAACACGGGCTTTTATATTTGTGCACCTTCCCCATAAATGCAAGCGAGTCACCCTTGCGAATGCGTGGCACCAGCCAACCATTCACAAGGTGGGGTTTGGTGGACTCGCAGGGCTGCAAATTGGCAGCCTTGCGAATCAACCAGAATAACCCCCTGAATCTCCCCATTTCAACACATAATATCCCCAATCACATATTTTTCTAAATAATATCCTGTGTTTCTAATGTTCAGAGTCTACTGAGCTGCCATCTTGATAGGCAGGCACCCAGGACACATCCTCTGTTAATGTGCCTCTGGAATTGTTGGTTTAATCACACAGGCCACAGAGGCCAGAAAATCTGTATCAGCGGTCACAGACTATAGCATTGGCACACCATCAAAACGTAAAACGCTCATTGCTGCGGGTGTGGTATATTTCACTGACAGTCGGGATTCCGACAGTCATTCCGACAGGGGGAGCGCAATGAAGCCCCTTGTGGGCTCGCTGCATTTGCCACGCTGCCACCTATTTTATTCTCCCTCTATGGGGGTCGTGGACCCCCACGAGGGAGCAGTCGGGATTCCGACGTTGGAGTAATAACTGTCGGAATCCCGACTGTCGGGGAACCGTCCGGCACCCCCTAATGGACTAACATGCTATGGCTTCGGGGACATTGCGACTATCACCACATTCACTGATCTGCACATGTGCTCTGTAGATCAATAACTAATGGAGATGTATGCAAATTGGGTTTCCGTGCATTGCTGAATCAATCATTGTCAATAGACTCTTTCTTTTGACCACTTTATAACAGGTTCAAACACAGAACAAAAAATATTTAACTGTCTGAAACACATGTAGGCTTATTCAGTTAGCCCGAAGCACAAGTGGATTTCCACAAGGCAACCTAGGCACCTCCCTAGGGCCCAGTAGATCTCAAGGGCCCTATAAAGGTATCATGGCCAGCCAAAACATTTCCAGAGGAGCATTGCACGACTACCGTCTGACATCATGACATCAGATGGAGCTGGCCGCACTCCCAAAGTCCCTTTGTTGTTCTTTGATGGGATAAAAAATGACTGTTAAGTAAAGTGGGCAGTCCGTTTATGTTACAGGTATTAAACCTACTTCCAAAAGACCTAGAGCTTGATTCAGATTTGTAGGCAATGCCATGGACGTGCGGTGAGGTAGATGGCTCAAGAGTCCCTGGCAAGTACCAGAGCCAGATATGGACACAATATATGAGCCATGGGGTACATACCAGCATTATACACATGTGCAGCAGTGTGTACTGCTGGAGATTCACTCAGTTTTGATAAGAGATGTGCAGAAAAGGTAGCCAGGTGAGGCACTGCCTCACCTGCCATAGACTGTTTACTCCAGATTTTTTACTATAAAAATGATTAGAATAATAAAAATAAGAATTCAAAATGCCAGCATATGTGCTAGTATAACAGGAAAGTTTGTGCCTCACCTGCCTCACCCCACCGCACGCCACTGAATCCCAATGTTCACACATCGTAGACTGTGCACTCTATCCATGCCGCCCGCATTCAACAGCAAAAATATAGTACTATGGATTGCTGGAGGGCCCCAAACTAGTATCTTGCCTAGGACCCAATGAGGCACCCTAATGCTGTGTATACCCTAATGCTCACACCCATGCCCTCGGCCCAGGATTTGTCTGGAGGATTGTGCTGCTGCGCTGTCCCCAGGTCGTCACACAGTTGCTGCCACTGAGGGGCCAGATTCCGGGCCTGGAATGCTGCACTCTTCTCCGCCTCCAAACTGTTAGAACCCTGCATGTAGCTCTGCCCTGACCGTGATTCCAGGTCCTGCCATCCTCCCAGGCACTAAGGAAGGCCAGCACTCGTGCTGGGGTCCACCTCTGGCTCCACTACTCCCATCTTCTGTGGTTGCCTGAACACAGCCGGGCTCCCACAGCACCTCTCAGGCACCGCAATTCCCTGCACCCCTGCCACATTATATAATAAAAGGTCAGTCAGCTCAGCCTCACTTATTTTAATCTGTTCGGTGCAATCACATAAACATCTCCCCTGAGCATGCAGGTCCCCAGCTGCTGATCCAGTGGGTCCTAATGGCTGTCCCCCAGCTGCAGCAGATGAGGGGCTTAGCACAAGGGGGAAGCCTATAGAGGGAGGCACTACATTTGAATATTATTGTAGGGAAAGAAGCATGTAGTAGTAAAGTGAAGCATATAGGGGGATGCAGTGTAGCTTGTAGTATAGTGGTATAGGGCAGCATGTAGGGGGATGTAGTGTAGTATTTAGTGTAGTGGTATAGTGCACCATGTAGTGATGTAGTCCAGGGGCCACGTGACTGAGATGATTTGCTCAGAAGATGACGCTTCATTTCAAATAGCCGAGAGTCGCCAGAGGCCATGTATCTTAAGTGTCGCAGTGGCAGGGGTTACAAAGCATCGTGTCTCCTTTAAGAAGGATGACAATCAGGTGTGGGCAGTATCTGCTAGTCGACAACTCACAGACGGCCAGTGGCCCGCAGTAGTGCTGGAGGCCGGCCCAGAGTAGTGAGTCCACTGGGGCATTAATTGTAAGAGGCATTACAGTGTGTGGCATAATGTGTTATAGGCATTTCAGTGTGTGGCATAATAGGTAATGGGCATTACGGTATGTGGCATAATGTGTAATGGGCATTACGGTGTATCACAGTCTATAATGGGCATTATGGGATGTGGCATAATGTGTAATGGCACAGTGTGTCCAAGGTGCTCTACCTGGAGCATTGTGTCTAAGGGGCTCTACCTATCACAGTGTGTCTAAGGGACTCTAGCCGGCGCATTATGTCTACGGGGCTCTACCTGGCGCAATGTGTCTAAGGAGCTCTACCTGGCACAGTGTAAATAATTTACACTACTGTGTGATGTAATGTGAATTGATACTATTACGTAGCCATGCCCCTTCCCCAAGAAGCCATGCCCAATTTTTTTGTTTGTTTGAGTGTCGTTTTTTTTTTGCCGATCCCAGTCAGATCCCCCTTTCACAAAGAAAGGCAAATTATTGGGTCAAGCATTTCTTTTTGCTTTTCTGTGTGAAAGATAATATGTAAATGCTTGGGTATACTTATCATAAGAAGTGGATTAATGGATACGATAATGCTAGAATCACTGATTGGTTCTAGACACCATTGTGCACAGTTAGAATTTTTTTCTGGAGGTGCACACCCTAATGTAATGAGCTGCACACGCCTATGCAATGAGGTCTAAATCCACCTCTAAGCCATGGCTAATTCCTGGGGACAGACCTATTCAATGAACAGTGATTACCCAACATGTGAATCCCCCATGGTGAATCTCACAGCTGTAAGTTGAAAGTCAGTGAGAAAACTGGAAAATGTTTGGTTCATGCATGAGGAAAACCCATTGATTCTGCAGTGTACATGGTATCAGTGGTTTTCACATGACAATCCCTGGTTTAGTATGAGGAAAAGGCTATTTAATTGAATAGCATTTCCCCATGCCTTGAGGATTTTAGCCAGTAATTAGCCACAGGTTTAATTGAATATGAATTATTATCCATTTAGAAATCTAGAACAGGAATTTTTCAAATAAAGTCTAACTGGGAGATATTGTAGCTGCACTACTATTATATGTTTCAACATGGATACAATTCACATGGATTAAAGTTGAGAGCAGGGAAAAACAGGAGCAATATTTCACCTGGGCAAACCATGCTGCCATGCAAGGAAAATACTACCCACTTTTGCATGTAGCCCACAAGAACTGGAGACCTACTGTCACACTCTTATACTTCACGTTAAGTTTTTATTTGTGTGGTGCCGTGGAGTGATTTGTATGGAGTGGTTTGGAGGTGCCCCAGAGGTGAACCCTTATAATGTTAGGGACCTGTCTGACAAGGTCACCTTGAGGAGTGGTAGGCAGGATCATTTCAATGGCCAACAATATGCCAAAAGCCTCATTTATATTATATATAATAAATTAAAACTGTATGTATGGTGTATGGTGCACCTGCTATCCTGTTTCTATGTTGTAGTACTAGGTCTCAGCTACAGTAGGTAGCACATCGCATTATAAGTAGCTAGAGTGTGAAGTCCAGGTCCCCTCCCCTTGATATATATTCAATATCATGTATAGGTATACATAAATGAAGGTCAAGACTCCTTAAACCTGGATTTGAACGTAGGGACCTAGCATTTGGTGAATGCTCAGGTAAGATCCTGATACAATTATATAGCAAGTCAGATATGGGGTGAACTTTTTGGGTGTGTAGCGCCCCGGATTGCTCTGTTTGGGCCGCTTTGGGGCACCACCATTTAACAATTATATTACTCTGTGTTTATCATATATTTAACCCTTTCATACATCTATTTGTTCACTTTTTTTAACACATTTAACACTAAGCAGTCACTTTCACTTGCCTAACACTCACTTGCTTCACTGTTATTCCCTTGTTATTTATAATTTACATTTTTTAATCCCATCTTTATCTACTGGAGGGAATGTGTTTATAACTACAGATGGATATCCTCTCATTGTTGCCCAGCGCCCGGCAGAACGTCCACTCTGGTGAGCGCCAGCAGAGAGGGACTCCATTAAACTGGAACGCACGTGTATCTCACATGCACGTGCGTCCCAGTCTCTCGGTGGCTGGGCAGCGGGTCCCAGCCCGTCTCCGCTTCAGGGACACAGGCATGGTTGGGTGAGGGGGGTTGGGGCAGCGGTGGGGACCGGCTCTGGGGGCGGATGAGGCGGCAGGGAGCTCCATCGCCACGGGGGCGCACGAGCGTCTCATGCGCGTGCACCCCCTGGTGGGAGCTGGCGGCTGGCAGGGGATGGCGATAGTTTTGCCAGCCCCTGCAAAGATGGAGCATGCTCCATCTGTATGTATTTGAGCAAAACATTAGAATATACAAGATATGCTGCTTCCAACTAAGCTCTACAACATCTCCTCATTTGTGCTTTAGATAATTCCTTACATTGGATGTAGAACTCTTTGGATACTCAAAATGATTAAACCTTTCTGAACTTCATGCACCTTGTTCTGCTATTAGAATTTTATTGCTGAAACAGGTGACAGTGATGATGATACATTGTCATCCGTCCTTAACAGATGAATATGTGATTACACAAGAGAAAATAAACATTCTGTGGGATTGGCTGCAAGCGTACCAAACAGACAGGCGGATGCGGTAAGTGTGGGAAATACGATATACAATGAAAGGCTTTAAATATTCAATATTCCCTCTCCACAAATAATTCACCCAGCTATTATGGCTTTGGCTATTATTTCACCACTAGAACTTCTTTGATTATGTAGTATACAAACAGATGTCTCGCAGAGCAAACCCAACTGAACACAAGAACATTATTTCCTACAGCTGAAACAGATGGTGCGTTTTAAATCTAGATAGTATAGATTTACTGTACCTTACACAAATTGCAGTAAATCGCTTTGGATTCAGAATTATTCCACATTTAGTTTGCTTAGCATCCAACAAGTAATATCATAAAAGTCACTGGGTGATTTTTTAACTGAGAAAATGTTCTGCAACCTACAGATTCCTGACATCTGTTTCCCTTGTCTGACTTACACTAGGTAGATCTGAATTTATTGCTGATTGAAGTAAATATGCAAAGAAATAGATGTGACAATAACATGTGCTTGTGTCCAAGGTAACTTTTTTATGCAAATGGAATTATAGGGTAGCTTTAAAGTGCTTAATTTAAAGTTAAAAGAGGGTCACAGTTTAATGTTTGGCAGCATTGTAGAGGCAAAAAATGATGGGAGGAGCCTGAAGTAACTGACAATTCAACAGATTTTCAGACTCCTTGAATCACTGACTGAGATTAGAGAAGTCATCAGCCTGATGGTCAGCAGCATGGAGTCGCATGAGAAGGTCAGGACCCACTTTGGGGTCAGGACCCACAGTTTGAGAACCGCTGCTGTAGATCAAGTGGTTTTAGAATTGCTTTGACCACTAAACTTTGAACGACTGACTACTTTCGATTCCAATCCCTCATAATAAAGATTATTTTGGCAAAAAAAATCCAAATAGATTTTATTTTCACCAACTCCATAATTTTCCCATCCCCACTACCTTCGTTGTCGCACATTAACTGACTTCTAGGTAAAGCGGTTAGGGATTCATTTAAAATCAAGGATAATTCCAGCTTGAAGGCTCAAGTTTTCACAATGTCAAAAGCAGATTTCACTGAATGGGTAGATGGCTAAACGTGTAGAAAAATGAAGCATATAAACTTCTAGGGCTATTTATTATTTTTGACTGTGGGCCCCTGAAATCAATAATTTTTCAGCAACTTATTTAACATCTCCTGATGTGACAGTGGCACCAATAAGAGCAAGCAGTATGCAGTAAAGTGACAGTGATGGATACCACTTTTCTGACAGGTTCTGACCAGGTGCATGCCAGGCCATTAGACTACACTTACATAGAAACAACTTGTTATAGTAGGAAAGATGGAGCATGGAGAAGGGATCATACATTTATTTTTCATTGATGCTATCCTCATAGGGACAAACAGGGTAACATTATCTTTAGATGGTCTTCGTTATTAATGTGAAGGAGTACAAGTGGTCAATTTGCCCACTGTCTGCACTATTGATCCCAAGCTTAATTAGTCTTTTTTAATGCATTGGCCAAAAGACTACTGCTAAACCAGTTCCCAAAATTTCTTAAATCATGATACCTTACAGCAGGGCTGGGCAATTGCAGCCCTCCAGATGTTGAGGAACTACACATCCCAGCATGCCTTGCATCAGTTTCAGCATGGCCACATAGCAAAACTAATGCAAAGCATCCTGGGATGTGTAGTTCCTCAGCATCTGGAGGGCCGCAATTGCCCAGCCCTGCCTTACAGTATCAGAATTTAGCTTTTAGAAATTTGGAGGCAAAAGTGACACCATATGGTGTATGCATACCATCCAACTTTCAGTTTGCCTGATGCAGGACCCATAACAATGACACGTGGCCTAGCACGGCCTATGAACACGGCACTTCCTACGAGGCCATGCCTCCATTTTTACAGCTGTGGGGCATGGCCAGCACTCTATGAGCTGCTGGCCACACCCCCTTTCCTTCTCTCCTTTGATTATATGCTTTGTGCATATGCCCAGCACCTGTTCACTGCTGCTTTGCTAGGCAGAGCAGCGAGTGTCAGGGGGTCACTAACTTACCCCCACTGCGGGACACTGCCGGCCACGGGTGGGACATGTCCCGCAAAAATCTGGACATTTGGGAGGTATATGTATATTCCTAGTGCTAGGACACTAAAAAGTTGTCCATTACAGATATATCACAGAAAGCTTAGAACCTTACACATACTGAACAAATTATCTCCCATCATGCAACCTCTCCTGGTTCCACTTTTGCAGAGCTTTATCTATGCTGTTTCTAGCAGATCAGATCAAAAGGTTTAAGAAAGTCTTAAAAAAAATTAAATAAATAAAGATAACCTTTGTACATGTGATGCGAATGAATCTACTAGGACAGAACGTAAGAGAGTAACAGGTTTATACCTTGTGTTTGGTTTCAAATTTTCAATAGGGTAATTTGTGCCTCCTGACGTCCGCGTTGACCACTTATTCCGTAAAAAGTCATCGTAAGATGCACTGTACACGAGGTATCCTGTAGAAACCGACAACAAAAAATATTATTATTTTTCAATTATTAAATTATGGGATTACAATTCAGTTAGTTGGGAAGTAACTAGGTTAGGCAGTAGGTCGACACATGAAAAGTGTCAACGTGCAAAAGGTCAACATGGGTTTTCACTTCTTCATACTTTACCATCTCAGTGGACATGGAGGTGGAATATAATAGTATCCAGAGTGCAGTGTGGCACTTACACTTAAACTAAAAAAATGCATGTTGACTTTTTCGACCTAATGCATGTCAGCACTTTTTATGTGTTGACATACTTCCTTTCGACCAATAGCGGTCGATCTAATGACTGCCAACTTAGACGCTATCACCCTAATGACCCATACCCATGTAAATCATAATGTACCATTGTTTTTACAGAATAATAGAGCAGTACTGTATATGATACTATTCCACCATGTTATCTGAGTAGCTGCTGTGCCAAGTATGTATGCCTAAGACTATCTGCGACCAGGTCTGATACGTTTACGTTAACAAGAGTTTGCACTTTGGGTTGGGGTCTATAGAGGACATTGGTACTTATGTAGTATCTGGACGCCCGATTAAAAAATTGGGTCCATCGCATCACATCGCATGCGACCAAATCGCATGCGATGCGATGGACCTGATTTTTCCATAGTATTCAATGTTAAAATGGACTGAGTGCATTTTAACATAGGATTGTATGGGAAAAAGGGTCCTTTTCATTTCCCCACTATCCAACTACGCATGGAGTTGGATATAAACCTGTGGAGAGCGTAGCGAGCCACCGAGCCCGAAGCATGGCGAGCGCAGCGAGCCCCGCGAGGGGATGCGGAATACTTTTTAACGAATCCGCGTCCGCTCGCCACGCTTCGGGCTCGGTGGCTCGCTGCGCTCGCCACAGGTTTATATCCAACTCCATGCGTAGTTGGATAGTGGGGAAATGAAAAGGACCCTTTTTCCCATAGAATCCTATGGAAAATCGGGTCCATCGCATCGCATGCGATTTGGTCGGATGCAATGCGATAATCGGGCGTCCAGATACTACATAAGTACCAGGACATTCATTGAAAGCAATGAATTCACTTGCATTGAACATCAATTAAAGAGTATGGTGTGGCAGGAAAATGCAAATGCCCCAAACCTACTTTATAGTGTGTATGGAGTAAATGGAACAATTGTTTCCATCCCGATAACAGCTTATGGTCCTGATTCTGGTCTCATCGCTCCCCTGCGTGTTCGCACAGGGGAGCGATGTTTAGCTACTGCACGAGCACATAAACTTTTTATGCGCATGTTCAGCTGCTTTTGCAAGCAGGTGCGGTGAATTGATTATTCGCCGGCCCGTTTGCACATAGCAGTGCGGCGGTGTGGGTGTTCCCATGAAAACGCTGGCCGTTTACATGGAAATTTGCTGGTGATCATCCGATGCCCGCCCTCTTCCCATACAAGGGCACTGCAGATCTAAGACACCAGAGAGTTTCTTAAATCTTTGAGCACTAGAGAAATCATTTGATGGTCGGCGACCATCAAATGATTTCTGCCCTGAACGCAAGCTGCGAATAGATGTTTATGCAAAACACCCATTCGCATGTGTGTGGGTGAAATCTGTATTAAGATGACCCGCAAAGCTGAGAATTTTGTTGTTTGCGGGTGAATCAGAATGACCTCCTAGGAGGAGGAAGCCGCTAACCTACCGCTAACCTACCGCTAACCTACCTTCTAAGGTGAAGAAACGCGTATTGTGGAGCCCCATGCAGCTCGGTAACAATCAAAGCGGTCTCCAACTCTGGGCTGCAAAGCCACTGACTATCTGGACACTCAGTAGTAAGCTCTGAAAAAGGAACTGTGTCCTTTTAAACATCCAGAAAAGACCCATATATTTATAACTGGAACTGGTAACTATACTTCTATTGCCTCATTCTAAAGAGACATTCATATTCAAGCCATATAAGCTGATTTTATATTTCTATGTTATATGTTGTATGTCTTGTTTGTCCATTTTAATGCACTGTTGTAAATATGAAATTTGCTTTTTATATAAAAAAAAAAATTATAGCTATATTGAGAAGTGTTGCAATATTATTAATGTTAGAGTGTAGTTGTGCTTTCTAGGTGCCATTTTTTTTTATTGTCACCAATTTTTCTGACTATTGACCTCCTATATGTATGTTTAAAACAACTAGATGTAATTTTTTTTTAAACAAATGGCTAAAAGGCATTAATATAAAAGAAATTAGGAGAGATGCTGAATCTCTGTAAAGCATTCTTAAGGCATTGAAAATTTAAAATATATATTATATACAAGAACATACAGTTGACGAAAACATCATCAAGATACAATATACTTTACACAATATCTGGCAACCAAACATAATTATGTTACAGTACATGTATAAATTAATACATGTGCTTGAAAAATTAAAATTTGTTTTTGTCATTAGAACAGTGACGAGCCAACTTTCTGTTGAAACTGAAGAAAAAATGTTCCTTTGTTCAAATTTAACAAAGCCTTAACCTACTGTATATTCCTGCACTCACTGGTATCCCAATAAACCTCAATGGGAACAGACAATTTATCAAGCAGTGAAAGCAAAGCTTTATCCAATAGGTAATGATATTCAAAAGGTGGGCATACAGTAACTATGTTTCAAAACTTAGAATCCAGCGAATTCGCCTTATGTTTAATCGAGTATTACTATACCGTATATTTATATGCATTTTTAATGGAAAACAAGTCTACACATTACATACATACACAAAGACTCAGCTTGGTAGGAAAACCTAAAGTCTCCAGCGGCCAAAGTATGGGTCAGCCATTGAAGGTGGTAGGAGTACAATGCTGGGGTGTGGATTGGATGTTGGCAAGTAAAGGCCCCCATACACTATGCGATTTGGGCCCGATTACGGCAGATCGGGCTGAGAAATCAGTGGTAATCGACCCAAATAGCATAGTGAATAGGGGCATTAAGTCATTAGCACAAACAAGTGCAGGTGAGGCTATAGATACAATTTGTAAATGACCAAGATACTGTAACAATTTACAACTGATGCTCCTCAATATCACTATACTAAATGCATCTGCTGTTATTCAGAAGGTAAGAAAGTACATGTACATAATATAAAGCAAAGTAAAAGAATAGGATGATTACATCCATAAGTTGTATGCATCTGGAAAGAATTATGCAACACTTCTCATGAGTTTTATAGATATATATATAGATTTGTTCCTTCATGTTTTAAGAATAAAAGCAAACTGACAGAAGTGATGACATTGTGTATCCTTTACTTATCCTTTAGAACAAAGTCCAAACTCTGAAAGACCTTCTGAGGATTATCTTGAGCCTCTGATCTATTAAAGGTTACTTCCGATACTTTCATAACGTATGGATGAAACAGCAATATGAACCAGAGAACATGAAACCATATTCAAAGTAAAGAGGGTAGCACTGACTCAATTCATTTTCAGTGTTTTAATATGTGCTGCACAGTACATGCTTTGTACTACATTTTTAAGAGAATGTCCTATTCCAAAGTTTGCGAAGGGATGCGGTGGTGGCGTTACGGCGATGGCAGGGGGCGGCAATTTGGTGGGTGGCAGGGCATGCCCTCTGGGACTCGGTAAGCTGCAAGTTTTGCAGCTTACCGGGTCATCCAGAATCAGGGCCATAGTTTGTTGTCACACAACGTTTGAAGATGATGATAAATGTCTCGGAAGACCTTGCACATCAAAAATATGGGAAAAAAACACCCAGAAAACTGTTTAAATTGCCACCGAATGATAGCAGAAATGGTAAACACTGACCAAAAAAAGCTTTTTGGCAAGTTTTGCCTCAATATCTTAACATGACAAAAGTTTGTGCTGAGATGGTTCCAAGGCTTCTCTCTACCGAGCAGAAAGGAAATCAAAAGCGAAATTTGGACAAACTGAAGTGGATTTACATTATTATAAATAAAAGTTATTACCTGTAATGAAACCTTGTAAACTTTCAGTGCATAGACTGGGAAACAACATCACCAAGAATAATTAAAATACAAAATCAAAGCCATGTTATAATTATATATATATATATATATATAGAACACAGACAATGAAGAAGTGGCACTCAGAAAAAAGTGGGACCAATTTAATCCATGATTATATATTAACGTTTCGGCGCCCCATCGTCAGGATACATGGAACAGTGCAATAGTGACAATAGGTTCAATAATTACGCTGCAGATTGATGACGCGTTAACAAGATGCAACGGTGGCCGAACCCGGAAGTCTTCCCGACGGTGCACATGACTGGATGACACAGAGGGGAGTAAGTGCATCGTGTACCTATTTTTTTTCACCTAGTGTCCCTATTGCACTGTTCTATGTATCCTGACAATGGGGCAGTGTTGCCCCGAAACGTTGATATAATCATGGATAAATTGGTCCAACTTTTTTCACTGCTGAAAGTCTGAGTGCCACTTCTTCATTGTCTATATATATATATATATATATATATATATATATATATATATATATATATATATATATATATATATATATTAATATATATATATATATATATATATAGTTCAAAAGGAGGAGTCACTCACCAGTCTTGCAGTAGTTACTGTATGTAGGCAAATTTAGTCAGGCAGCATGGCAGCAGGAAATTATTGGGGAAAAATTGGATACCTTCCCCCCCCCCCCCATACAGTATTGATGTGTAAGATTAAATACAAGCATAAACTAAGCTTAATGCGGTCATAAGATATAAACCATATATACAGTACATACTTTATTATGTGCATTGAATATATGTTCCATACATAGGGCCTTATTTTGGTTCATTCTTTCTGACAAAATCCTTCTTAGATGGGCAAAACCATGTGCACTGCAGGTGGGGCAGGTGTTACTTGTGCAGAGAGAATTAGATTTGGGTGGGGTTTTACTTCAAAGTGAAATCTATATTGCAGTGTAAAAATAAAGCAGTCAGTATTTTCCCTGCACAGAAACAAAATTACTCACCCAAATCTAATTCTCTCTGCACATGTTACATCTGCCCCCCCTGCAGTGCACATGGTTTTGTCCATCTAAGAAGGATTTTGGCAGAAAGAATGAACCAAAATAAGGCCCATAGTTATGCTTTAGCATGCCTAAGTATCCTCATAGGTATTTCCTGATAGTGCACATCTTTCATACATAGTTTATTAGATATGTAACTATAGTTTTTTTTATATAGCTCATTATCTGTAAATGTTTGAAAGTGTTTCTTACTCTGTTAATTATGAAGCAACTTGTATGGTAACAATATTCCTCTCCAACCATTAAACTGTCCACAGCAAGAGGCATGTGCTTCACATCTGGATGTGCTCCAGCTCCCATCTGCAGTAGCTGGATGCTAGCTCCATCCAACTGTGACCCAATAACATCAAACAGATGCCTGAGCAGGTTTTTCTTCTCCCTATATATTTTACATTGTGGTTGCATTAAAACACGTCCATATGTTAGCAAAGTATTGTTAGAAGAAAATGTATTATGAGCCATAGAAGCACTTATCCACATCACATGTAGGGAGGTATTCAATCCCAAATACGACTGTCGGGATGTTCCTGACAGTTGGATTCACAGTGATTTTCGACCCGTTATGACTGTAACTCGACAGTCCGTATTCAATGTTAGAAGATTAACACTATAATTAGAAGGTGAGCGCTTAGCCAAATATTTATCATAGTCATACCCTTGTAAGCTTGGACCACTCAGGCACAGCAGCCCCTTCAGCACACAAAGGAGTGAGCGTAGGTTGTCTACCACAACTCTTCATTGTTCTGATTGTCAAGTGTTGGAACTGCCGTATTTGACTTAAACGGGCGCTAAATTGTCGGAATTGGCCGCAAATTCGACAATTAGCAGCCGTTCCCAACAATTCAGATTCGACTTTTGGAAATGGCAACATTAAATAGGTGAGTGTTTCTATATCCCCTATCGGGAAATAGGGGCACAGATGAAATAACCCCATAACCTTTAGTAACACTCCTGCAATAAAACAAGGTAAAACTTGGCTTGTTATGTTTAGAGATAAGTTATAAGGTATGGTTCGGTTTTTTAGAAATCCAAACACATCTGAATATAAGGGAGTGAACCAAGTCCCGATTTAGATCCCTTTAGAGTCCAGCTAGGAACAACAATAAGGTAAAATTACATTGTATTACATTATATTAACTGTTTTTAACAATTTTCAAGAAATACAAAACCAAATCTGAATCCGAACCAAAACACTTGAGGGGGATTTTACTAAATACAAAAATCAAAACCAATACCAAAACATGAGGGTCCATGTACATAATGATACAAAAATCAAAATGCCATATTTGCCAGAAAATAACATTACAATAAGTAAAATAATGATGCCCAAACACATAACACTATACAGCCCCATTTCTAAGTGATCTGTCCAGATCGCTTAGAAATGGATCATGGATCGCTCCCCAGCGATGGTCCCGTACGTCACCATCACCCACAGGGTAAGACAGTGCATGTACTGTCTTCACTGTCTTTCCTGTTAAGATTGCAGCAGTTTACCTGTTAGCATAACCAAAATGCTGCTCCGCACGAGTCGTTCAGCACACATCACTGGTGCATCGCGGGTGTGCACCAATGTGTCCTGAGTGATCCGTGCTTAAGCACAACGCTCAGCACCAGCTCCCCCATCTCCCCATGTGTGCAGGGCATTAGAGTGTAAACATCAGCATCCAGCACCAGCCAGGTCTTTCAAATCCAAGGTCTTACTTCGACTTCAAGCCCCATACACACTATACAAGTCCCCGCCGGTACCGATATCGGCTGCGGTGGTGACCTGGCAGGGTGTCGGCATCAGCAAGTGCATACACACTTGCCAATGCTGGGTTGAAAAGGGAGCGACGGTCATGCTGTAGCTGCAGTGTGATCGTTGTTGACAAGGACTCCCTCAAGGGAGCAGGGACTCCCAGACGTGGGAGCATGCACCGTTAGCTATGAGAGTTGTACATACTGGTGACATTGTAAATAATATTGCTCAGAAAGCCATTTTTGAGTGATATTGTGAACAATATCGCCTAGAGTGTATGCAGGGCTTAATGGTTTGGAATCTATTCAAAACAATCAATCTGCCTTCTAGTCTTCCATATGTTATGTTTCTAGGTATTACTTTAGTTACTATTTTGCTTGCTAATAGCAGTCATAAATTTATACATTGGCTGATGTAAGCACAGCATATCAGACAGAGATAACATAAATCTCCGAATTGTAAAAATGTGTCGGATATTGGCCCCTGTCCAAACGTACTCATCTTTCTCCTACCCAAATCCATGACTGTGCGCACAGCATAGAAAAAAAAACCAAACATTTTTTAATATGAACTCCTCTGCATGTTTATTAACCCTAAACTGAAATGCATGGATAACAACGATTACTGTTTTATTTCTATTAATTTCTAAAGCTCATATGACTGTTATTGTCAGACAAAAGCTGTTAGCTGCCATGGATGACATTTGTGTTTAATGTTGCTCTGACTATTCCTATACTGTATCCTTAGCTGTCACTTTATTGGAATATATAACATAGCACAAACTTGCCGCTTATCTGTTATGTACTCTTTTTGTAGTATCTGTCATAATGTAAAAGATTAACATGGCTTTTGGCCTGCTTTATACTCAGTTGTAACTGCCGGTGCTAGGCTGCGGGGAGCTGCTGAGCACATAGACAAGGCTGCCTCACTAGCTAGGTCCCACCCCGTGATGTGCCTGCAAAAACATTGCTAAAATGCATCTGCTTTGTTACACAGTAAAGCGATTGCATGTTATCGACTGCTCCCTGGCTGTGCATCCACGTGTAGGGTGGCCATGTTTCAGATCGCAGTGGTTGCGTGACATCAGACAGCTGCTGCAGCCCTCCCCTACCCCCCACAAAACAGTCAGTTCCCTCCCCCCTATGGTCCATCATTACACCCTGCCAGCTCTGAAACTACGATCAACTGTGATCACAGCTTCAGGGCTCGCACTGCGCAAATGCCAAATAGCGAATTCTGCACTTCTGCGTTTGGGTCTGAATCAGGCCCTTTGTATGAAATTTATGCTTTCAATTTGCATTGAATGAGGATACTGCACACCAGTATACCCATCCTCCAGTGGTCACTAGTCACCAACTCCATCCACCAGGACAATCGTACCAAGCTATTGGAGGCGCTGATCACCTGGATCCACTATCCCTCTGCCCATTGTTGGTAATATCTGTCCTTACTACCTTCACTGGCATAAAAATAACTGCTATCCGGGGGCCCAGGGGGCATCATAGGAACAGACTGAATATCCATCGGCGTGAGCAATATTAAGTGCTATTATTGTTTTGTGTTTTTAAGATCATATCACAGTGTATACATCTTTTATGTTAATCTCCCTTTTTTAATATTAAATATCATTGTAATCCAATCACCTGCATTTAATTCAATATATTTGATATGTTACTAATCTGATCTATGTTTTAAGTGCAGCTTCCAATGTGTTTTTGGTTGCTCCAGCATACAGTGAGCTGCTGACCCCCAGAGACCTCACAGTTAAGGCGGTGATGCAATGCCCCTGGCGATGCATGTGGTGACCCCCAACCATGGGCAGCATTTAAGCCGGCAGAATCCACGGCTGAATGGGACCCCCGGAGTGGGAACAACCAATCCAGCGGGATCCTCGGCTGCGGACGTGACCCCCCAGCGAAAGACACAAAGATGCTCAACTGGCCTGGGGACCCCCGATCGAGACCTCAGCTAGGGGAGCATCCCACTCGTGACCTCCAGAAGCAGTGACCTCCGGAGCCCATCCACCCCAAGAGATATCCGGGAAAACTCAGCAGCTGCCCTCACAGGAAGAACCCCCAAAGGAGGAGGTAAGGCTCTTGCCTCGGGGGTAAAGGCAATGGTCCCGTAGCCCAGCGAAGACCCAGTTTCGGCCCCCAGCTTCACTTCTCTCCCCACACACTGGCTCACCCCGCAGACGCGGCTGCAACCAAAGGACCCAGACACGCTGGCCTACCCCTCAGCTTAACAGAAGGACAACCTCGGGACTCAGTCACTGTAACATGCTGATAAGAAAAATATCCTGTTAGGCCCTGCAGCTGACCTCGAAGTAGCAATGCCCAAGGTAGGAGCTGTGCAGCTCAGCCAAATATGTTCCCCGTGTCTCCCCTGTCCTTGTCCATCACCCCCCCCAGGGTACCTATATTGTATATCTCTACATATTATATATCTGTACTGTCACTGTTTACTTGTTGCCTACCTGACTATTGCAATGACCAAGTGGTGCCATTGATGGCTGCCTTGGTACTGTGCAGCTCAACCAAAATATGTTCCCCATGTCTCCCCTGTCCCTGTCCATCACCCTCCCCAGGGTACATCTAGTGTATACCTGAATATACATCTGTACTGTCACTGTTTACTTGTTATCTACATGGCTGTCACGCAGCAATCCAAAACAAATTTCTATACTCAAGTACACCAGGCCAATAAAGCTGATTCTGAATCTGATTCTGAAAAAAGGCACAAGCAGCTTCTGCTGATTAAAATGACATGCAGCGTGTCTATATTCTGTGTGTGATCACGGCTGCATATGCATACAGAATGCTATGTTAGTGTTTTCCAAGAAAACATTGTAATGTTCCAATTCTTATGCAGATACAGTGGCAGTCACACACTAAATATAGGCATACCACATACCATTTTAATCAGCAGATGCTGCTCATGCACTCCATTTCCAAATAAGACATTATAACATAGAAAATGTCATAAAAAGATAGCCGGTGGTATAGAGTCACATGGAGGTCCCATATTATTTATAATGCAGCTTGTATTGCATGGAGTATAGATGTATGTGGACATATCTATTTGGTCTTCTCCAGCAGTATTTTCTTAGGTACAGTACGTAGAGCTATATTTATATACAGTTCTAGAGGAGGTTCTTAAATACATATTACAAGGTATCTAGACATCTAATACAGTGTAGTCTTCAGATATAAATGGATCTGGGTTTGGTCAGCAAACAACATGAATCCATCACACCATGGGGGTTATTCTGTTTGATATGTAAGGCTGTGAATTTGCAGCCTTGCGAGTCCACCAAACCCCTCCTTGCGAACAGTGGCCTGTCCGCCACCCATTCACATCGTGTGTTTGCATGCACTGGCTGCGAATGGATAGTTAACATAAACATCCATTTGCAGGCTGCGGGGGGAACACCCACATTATTCGACCAATGAAACATATGGTGTGTGCACGCATATATCAAGTAACTCTCAGGTAAATTATATATATGGTGCTCTTTCGGACTGAAATGGGTAGGCAGCTGACATCTGGTAATGTCAGCTGCCCGCTCCCGGCGCCCACGTCACCTGGCGATTACCATGGGAACAGTGTGTTCGCCGTGGCCGCACGCAATTGGCGTATTCACATGCGCAGAAATGCAGCTGCGCATATGCAAAACATTGAGCTCGCATGCGAATTCGCATGCGAGTGTACAGACCTGAATAAGGTCCTATATATTTTAAATAATGCATTGCCCAGATTTTCATTGACAGGATTAACAATGTAAAAAAAAAATTAAAAAATCTATAATTATGAAAAACTATAATTTACATAAAGTGAAAATTGCATGCATCAAGTCAGAATGTAAATTATGAGCATACACTTGACAAATGCTGCATGGCTCAGTTCTATGGGCAGTTTCCTGAGCAGCTGCCATAGGTTTCACTAAACTCACATTTTCATTGTACTCAGATGAATTAGGAATTTCTCTGTTTTATTCTGTACACTGAGAGTTAAAATCTGCCGCATTACATCAATTTATTTCCTCCCTTCAAAACGTTGGCAACACAATCTACATTGTTGACTCCTTCTGTCGTTATCCTTTAACTATCAATTTGCAGTTGTTCACTTATTATATATTACACTCAAGTTGACTTTTATAGATGACACAATATTTATCTAAATAACTTTGCACAGTTTAATGTTTTTTTCCCTCATCAAATAAAAAAATGGGATCCAATCAAATAATAAAAAAAAAAACATGTTTTTGCATGTACTGTAGGCTTAACCCGATTTTTAGCCAATGGATACATAAAAATTGCTAGTAAATGGAATACTAGTCTTACACTACATAAGCCACACCACATTGTGAAATCTACACATAGAATTTATTAACTTAGCGCTAAACTGAATAAAACACTGTTACCTGTGATGTAATCTCCCTTCTTGGGTTTGGCCCAATCCAGGATGACAAAGGAATGACAACCCTCCACAGCCACAACAGTAATATTATAGGAGATCTTTTGAGGAGGTAAAATGTCTTCTTTCATTTCATTGGGTATAAGATCTGCTAGATTCTCCACTTGGAAGTGCTCCAAAGCATCATTGAGGGAACATGGAGTATTTGGGTCCTTACTTATATATGATACATAGGGAGCTGTAAAGGTAAAAAATAAACTGTGTTATAAACAAGACTACTCAAATTGCTATTATTTACTACACATAATAGTATACTTTTTATTATTCTGGTAATTTTATACAGGAGCATACAGATAAAGCCATCCTCATCTAGCCCTTTAATAGGATTAAGTAAGTCAGATATGTAGGATTTAGGGCCAGATGCACTAAGCTTCAAAAGTGATAAAATGGTGAGTGACAAACAACCAATCAACTCCTGCCTGACATTATTGAAACACAGTCTATGACATGGCAGGTAGGAGCTGATTGGCTGTCTGAATTAGGCCCATATTTAGCTGCTATCTATAAACTTATTTGATATCAAAATCTAAAAAATAAAAAAATAAAGAAAAAAAGTCTTGCTAATGAGGACAGCATGCTGAATATATTCATTTGTAATCAAGCAGTCTGTACGGATATATACTTATACCGCAAAGTCTGATTACTGCAGATCAAGTTTCCTCCATCTGGGCTGGAATCCCTACAGCGCCATCAAAGTTTCCAAACCTGAGAATGTAAGCCACCTGTCTTCATGGACTAGCTTTGACCCAACTGATGAAATATATATTGTTGAAATTACCAGAATATTGCTTCCCACTGCCTGTGATCTTTACGCTGCCTCCTAGTATGGTGTGTGGACGTGCGTGGACATAATTGGCTGTGTATTTGCAAAAAAGTACAATGCATTTTGCAATCAGGCATATTTCCATGAACCACTGGAGGAAGCAAACATTAGACCTCTTGTTAAAATCTCATTTGCTCTTTCAACTACAGAACTTTCATTTCTAGGAAATATTAGTGAGAATTTGAAAGTTGTTGCAGCTCATCTGGAAACCTATGATATAAATAATCTATTTCAATGAAAATTCAGGAGAAGGCGTATCACCAAAAAAGCCCTGCTTACTGATCCCCTGATGACAAGAGGTAACTATTCCATCATAATGATTTTGAATCTCTCAGTAGCATTATATACTGTGGACCATGGCATCCTAATTGAGCACCTGAAAAATATCTGGGGACTGAATGGCACTATACTTAGCTGGTTCAAATTTGTAACTGGCAGGTCACAAAGAATATCTTCTGTGGTATACAGTACATATCACCACCAGCACAACTGCCATGCAGTGCTGCACAGGGTTCCTCTACTTATTTGCACTTATATCATACCGCCCAACTTTTTCAATTGAAGAATAGGGACAGCGCACATTTTCGCCCACTGCGCCGCTGAATAGACTCCTATTCTGTCAGATTGGGGAGGTCTGCCAACTGCAGCCCCCAATTACCCCCCCCCCCACCCGCGCGCGCGCGCCGCGGGAGGGACGCGGGAATGTCCCCAAAAACCGGGACATTCCCGCGTTTAGCATAATATCAAATTTTACTTTCACTATAAAAGCGACCACATATACTGTAATTAAAGTACAATACAAATAAAACAATAAAAGTAAAAACAGTGATAATAATTCCACGCCACAGGAATTGACATTGGAGGTGAGAATAGGCCCAGAGCGATTTTCAGGTCACAGGTAAGTGCACATGTCCAGTTCTTGTATACCTTTGTATAGACAGAGTGCTTCACTTTTATTGGGGTAGTATTCCTCACTATTGATACGGAGCTGTAGGCTGCCGCTGGAGGTGGTAAATGGCTTCCGCACACAGGAGCTGGTGTTCTCTCATACAGGTGGCCAGATGTAATATGTGCCACCAGAGGGGTCCAGAGAGCGGTGTCTGCGAAATATGGAGCAATAATAGGCAGGGATGAAGGCTTCCGCACACATCCCATCCCTTCATTCATGACCTAAAAATCGCTCTGGGCCTATCCACACCTCCAATGCCGATCATGTGGCGTGGAATTATTATCACTGGTTTTACTTTTATTGTTTTATTTGTATTGTACTTTAATTATATGTGGTCGCTTTTTTAGTGAAAGTAAAATTTGATATTGTGCCAAACATTTGCTATTGGTTTTTTTTTTTAGTATAGCGCTGCTCACATGCCTTGTGCATGAAATCTGCTGCTGTTCTCAGTGTAGTTTACATGGATGGTAAAATTCCCCAAAAATGTTGAAAATTGTGACAAAATCATGTTGACTTTCATGTGGCTACTTTTTCCATGTAGACCTTTTGACCATGTTACCCTTTTGATCCTGTCAACCTATTGCATGTCAATGTTTTTCACGTCAATCTTTTGAACCTGTTGAACTTTTGACCCTAACAACCTATTGCATGTCGACCTCTTAGAGTCGAGCTATTGACTGTCTATCTAGACACCGATGATCTATCAACCGGAACCAAAACAACCAGTGGCAGCTCCTGGGGTGGGACTCCAGCACAGGGCCGGCGCTAACCGCTCAGCAAAGGATGCAGTGCAGGGAGGCGCTGGGTAGAAGAGGCGCCTTCCCTCTGCTCTGCACCCTGCTTGCTACTGTGTGCTGTGATAGGCAGCAGCGGCGCCGGCCCGACAGTAATACCCCTCAGTCCAGCAGCTGATCTCCTGTCCCTCCCTCCCAGCAGCACAGTCGCAAAAGGGTTTCTGGATTCTGTGCAGTGTGTGACTGTGTGCACACTCTGCCTGAATCTCCGTCCAGCGACCGCACAGGCTGGCACTGCAAACCCTCAGCTACGTACTGTTCCTACATGTGAAGGCAAGACACTCGTCACTCTCTTCTCCTGCACTCCGTCTCGTCTCCTGCACTCCGGTTCCTAAGCCCTCCCCTTCTACATGCTGATGCACGGGGAGCTGCTGCTAGACAATCACAACACCAAAAGTTTAACCTTTCATGCCCTGGCATTCTACAGTGAGGTATAAGTGTGTCTGTTTTTTTTTTTACCAGAGCTATATATATATATATATATATATACACACACACACACACTCACACAGCATTGTCTCTGTGTTTGTTATTATACTGTGTGTGTGTGTGTGTGTGTGTGTGTGTGTGTGTGTGTGTGTGTGTATGTATATATGTATATATATATATATATATATATATATATATATATATATATATATATATATATATATATTTGTGCTAGGTTGGGGAGGATCGGAACTCATGCATTAGGAAACACTCTGGTGCCATTCAAGGATTGTAGATGGATATGCATATCATACCCCTTTCACACCAGAAATGCAGGGACAAACCCGGGAATTCTGTTCCCGGGACAAGCAGGGACATTCCCGGGTTTGGACCCATTCACACCAGAAAAGTCCCTGCATTTTCTGGTGTGTGAAGGGGGCGTGAAGGAGGCCGTCAGGAGGTGGGGAGGAGGCGGGCAATCAGCGGGATGGCATCGGGCAGTTGGCGGGATGGCGGCGGAGGTGGAGAGAATACTCACCCTGGTTGCTGGTCCTCCGCACAGGCCAGGGATCCACACAGGCGGCGGCGCAAATGACGGGACAGGGGGCAGATGAAGATGACGCAGCTCTCCGTCGGCCTCACTGCCGCCGGAGAGCTGCGTAATCATCATCCACCGGCTGTCCCGTCATTTGCGCCCGCCGCTTGCGTCAATTCCCGGCTGGACAGGACACCGAGGACCTGGCAACCCGGGTAACCCATTCACACAAGCCAGGTCCCCGGGTTGAACCGGGAACAACCCTGCTACCTAGCAGGGTTGGATTGCCGGCAAATTAGCCCGGTAATTTGTCCTGGGTACTTTTCACACCAGAGGTAGTACAAGGTTGTTCCCGGACTTAACCCGGGAATTTAGGCTGGTGTGAATGGGGTATCAGTAGTGGCACTCAGAGACTTGTACAGTTGAAATGTTTTTTTTTATCCAAACATAGCATGCAAGAGTCCCAAAGTTTCGGGGTCTATAAATACCCCTTTGTCAAGGTGCAAAAACACGTTTATAACACACACACACACACACTATAGTGTGTGTATATATATATATATATATATATATATATATATATATACCCCGAAACATTGGAATTCTTGCACCTTATGTTTGGATAAAAACCATTAGAATTTCACAATAAAAACCCTGGCAATGCACATGTAACCGCTGGCAATGAGTATCTAATCCCAGGCAGCGACCATACAACTCTTTGCACTGTTCATGTAACTCCTGGCAACGATCATGTAGATATGCCATCTGGGGCATAATATGTAATAGGCATTACAGTCATGGCATAATGTGTAATAGGCATTACAGGCCCTCATTCTGCTTCAGGGTATATTATGCGCATGTGCAGCTCCCCTTTGCAAACGGCTTTGGGTACTTGCATAGTCGCCAAGCCGTTCGCAAGGATCGGGGCAGGCAGGGGGCGGCAGGGATAGGGGTCGCCCATGGTAACGTCCAGCATTTTTTGGGCGCACCCATGAAAATACTGGGCGTTTCCATTCGTACGTGGATGGGATAATGTATGCCTGGATGTCAGCCACCAACTGTGTCTTCACCTTGGCGCTCGCTAAGAAAGATCAGTTCCCACTAACTTCTATTTGCAAAGCCAGGAAAAATCATTGGTCAGCGACCATCAAATGATTTCTCCACCAGTGGAGGCATGCGAGGGGATGTGTTTTCTTTTGGAGGGAGTCAGCGGGGGTAGGGGGGCATGTATTTGGTGTGGCGGTATCTCAATTGTTCAGTAAGCTGCGATCCTTGAACTAGAATGAAGCCCACAGTGTAATATAATATGTTATAGGCATTACTTCTGTGGCATAATGTTTATTATGCATAAAGGCGTGCGGTATAACGTGTAAGGGGCACTGCGGTGTGTGGCATAATATGTAATGGGCATTATGGCATAATATGTAATGGGCATTACGGTGTGTGCCATAATATGTAATAGGCATTACGATGTGTGGTATATTATGTAATGGGCATTATGACATGTGGTATAATGTGTTATAGGCATTACGGTGTTTGACATAATGTTTAAAAGGCATTACAGTGCTTGGCATAATGTGTAATAGGCATTACGGTGTGTGGCATAATGTGTAATATGCATTATGTTGTAGATTTTTTGCGCGCGCCTTCGGCGCGCACTATACCGGTTTTAACTGTGTGGGGGTTGCCCACCAATTCCTTTTCTGGTACTTGGCACCAAAATGTCTAGATACAGCATTGTTGTTACTGGGCACATTTTAGGTATCAGAGGCACTACTACTATGGGCATTATACACCCTTTTTTCAACGTGCGCCTTAGCATTGTCTCTTTGTAAAGTATGGAAGGGCGCAAATTTATAGTTTGCAGGAGGGCGCCGAACACCCTAGCACCGGCCCTGCTCCAGCACAGTCCAAAATTCAAATAGGGGCACAATACCAACTGCCAGTGAGTCCCGGCTGGAGACGTTTGCCTGTTTTGGAGTGGCAGTGGCTGTGGCTCTTCTATTTGAATTTTAGACTGTGCTGCAGCCCCCACCTCCAAAGACTAAAGACACCACTGTACCTGTCCTTTGCTTCGGGTACTGAGGGGTAGATTTATTAAGCTTGGTGAAGTGATAAACTGTCTAGTTTTTATCACCGGCCAATCAGCTCCTACCTGTCATGTTTCAAACCAAACATGTAACTTCACAGGTAGGAGCTGATTGGCCGGTGATAAAAAAACAGACAGTTTATCACTTCACCGTGCTTAATAAATCTACCCCTGAGAACCCAATATCAACCCTAAATGGCTGTCTATCTGAGCTCCAAGAGTGGATGAGTGCCAGGTGGCTGTGACTGAATCCTCATAAAACAGGGTCTGAGGAACATAGTCAGACTCAAACCCTTCATTTTTTCAGAAGGTCTGACTAAAGTCATGCAAGCATTTGCATAATAATGCCTAGACCACTGTACTGTAATGCCCTCTATCTGGGTCTCCTAGCAAAATAATTGCACTGCTGGCAGCTGGTAGAAAAGCTGCCAGGCTGTTAACTAACCAGTCCCTTTGCTGCCACATAGCATGCATTCTCTACTACCTTATCTTCATCCAATAGTATCCATAGCTATTATAGGCTCATGTATATGAGTCTCATATACATACACAGCCATATCAGTAAGCTAGCTCGTATAACCAGAAGAATCTGTAGATTTAGCTGCAAACGGGCCGCACAGTCTTTTTTATCTTCCTGATTAATTCAATATTCCAAAGTCAATATGCGCAGTCAGTTTCCAATGTTCACACCGAGAAGTTAATGTTACTATATTCTGCCTGAGGAACTATCTTACATTAGCTGCACATGTTCTAATGTCTGGACTAACAGTCTCCTACAGCCTCCTAATTCACTGGATCCGGAATCAATCATTTAGTGCACAGGCAACCTCCAACTTACACACATATCAAATGAGAAGTAGATGACATTTAAAGCCTGGAGTTGTATCCTCGCAAATCCACTCATTTCATATTAAAGTAATACCCCTTTCACAATGTACCTCAGATCTTTGTTTCTGCTGGCGAAACCCGGATGGTATGTCAGTGTGTAAGGGTCAACAGAGGTTGTGTATCCCAGGTCCATGACCCTGGTTGCGACCAGAACCAAATGTGTCACTGTGGAAAGGTGAACTAAGGTTACTTTACCCGGGATTCATTTATGGGTGTGGTATGGCGGGTCGACGGTCAGTATCCCAACATCGGAATCCCAACTGCCGGTGCTCTGACAGGGGGCGAGCGCAAAGAAGCCCCTTGCAGGCTTGGTGGCTCACTTCGCTCGCTACAGGTTCTATTCTCCCTCTATGGGGGTCATGGTCCCCCACAAGGGAGAATAGCCCCTGTCAGTCAGGATCCCTACTGTCGGGCAGTCATCCGGCACCCTTCATTAAAACCTGGGCTGATCCTATTCACAGTGACATATTGTACAAGTCCTTGCCTGTGTGTGAAAGGTCTGAAAAAGCTTGAAACCAGGTTGATGATCCCAGATCATACCTGGGATTCAGGTGTGAAAGAGTCTAGGACTATTCATATAATGAATTAAAGTAGTTATGTAATCTCAGCCTTGACTCAACGGGAGCTGTAATGAGAAGCTGATATGTATGAAATTCAGATTATCCATAAGTACATTTGACCTGGATTCAATGTGAATTGTGCAAATTGTTATCAAATATGTTTAATATAAGCAAATCAGCATTTCCCTAAAATTTACCAGAGGGAAGGGGTGGACATTAGGGCGGAGTGAAAAAACTGAAATTGAGAAATTCAAAATCGGCTAGTGTGGAAAAGTTGTGACTTGACTTGAATAAGAAACGTGCAAAATCTTTTTGATCTGAGTCAACATCTTCTGTTCTGGCAAGAGGCCTGAAGTTTCACTTTTTTGGTGAAAATGACGAAAACTATGAAGATGCTCTGATCTAGTTAAAATTATGTCAGGATGTCTTAGAGTGGTTCATTAATATACTTTAGCATAGTAAAAGAGAGTACGAGATTGTCCTAGTGCAAAGTGACTGACTTTGGTGGGAGAAAAAATCCCTAATAATTGACCCATTTTCATGGTCACAATTGTGAATATTGTGTGTTTTCACCTGAACGTGTTTATAACAGAAGAAGCACAAATACTCTAAATGGAATTTCGGTGACACTGTGTGAAATATAACACTGCATAATAGCCCTTAATCAGACCTGATCCCAGTACAAATTTGTTCTCAAAATGGGCAAAACAAATGCTGCATTGCAGGTGGGGCAGATGTAACGTGCTGAGAGAGTTACATTTGGGTGGGGTGTGTTGAAGCTGAAATCTAAATTACAGTGTAAAAATAATGCAGCAGGTATTTACCTTGCACAGAAACAAAATAACTCACACAAATCTAAAGGTGGCCATACATCTACAGTTCGATTGTCAGATTGGGCCGGTTGGAACAAACATCTGGTAATATCTGAATGACAGTTTTTCAGCATTTCAAAGCAAATGGTCAACTGTCATTTGCTCTCATCTTTTACCAGGATTTTGTTCCAACCAGACAGATCGGACAATAAATCTGTAGATGTATGGCCACCTTAAATCTCTCTGCACATGTTACATCTGCCCCACCTGCAGTTCAGCATTTTTTTGGCCATTTTGAGAACAAATTTGTACTGCGATCAGGTCTGATTAAGGGCCATTATGCAGTGTTATATTTCACACAGTGTCACTGAAATACATGAAATTGGATTTATACTGCTCTCTTTGCAGTGCATATACAAAGATAGACAATCCTGTGTATATAAATAAGAAATAACTGTTGCAGTCTGTTATTGAAAAACAGTAACTGTTACAATAAGTATTACAAGTAAGTGTAAACTGTCTAATGTATCATTTTACATATCACTTCTGTTTATTGACAGAAAAACAGTGTTGCATCCCCTATGCTGGGAACATGAATGGGCTGCATTACAGCATATAATTATGCCAAAGATAAGCCAATATATTAACTGTTAAATACATTGAAGTGTATTATGATGTAATAAATTGTAAGCTTGCAGCAGGGCCCTCTAACCCCCAAGTCTGTCTGTCATTACCCAGTTTGTTTTATCACTGTCTACTATTGTAAAGCGCAACGGAATCTGCTGAGCTATATAAGAAACTGTAATTAAATAAATAAATAAATAAACAAACAAATAAGTCTGATGTTTAGGGGAAAAAAAATCAAGAACATTGATTAAAAAAATAACAGGTTAATCATTCTATGAGTGGTGTCCAGCAGTACATATGTGCCAATCACTGTGTTCATTTCTAGGCAGCAGGGCCGTCTTAACAGCAGTGTGGGCACCTGGGCA
This sequence comes from Crinia signifera, assembly GCF_055691185.1. Lineage (NCBI taxonomy): Eukaryota > Metazoa > Chordata > Amphibia > Anura > Myobatrachidae > Crinia > Crinia signifera. The sequence goes on from NC_139219.1 coordinate 95,711,320, forward strand.
AAGCAATGCACTGGGGCCCTTACCCATTCTCCCCTCCTAGGGGTGGGGGGTGGTATCAGCAGCAGCTTTGATGTCCCACGGGTGGCAGGGGGTGCTCTATCTTCCATTCAACATGTAGGACCTGGAGCAGTAACTTCTGCTAATTACTCCTTTACTGCACAGGTGGTGGGAGGGTGAACACTAACGTGTGGAAGGGGGCACTGAGCTGTATGA
>NC_139219.1:95714032-96056532 GCF_055691185.1 Crinia signifera
ATACTGGTAATGGATGAGAGCACTTTGCTTTGAAATTCTGGAAAACTGTCATTCAGATATTACCAGCTGTTTGTTCCAACCAGCCAGATCTGACAATCGATCTGTAGATGTATGGCCACCTTTAGATTTGTGTTGAGTTATTTTGTTTCTGTGCAGGGTAAATACCTGCTGCATTATTTTTACACTGCAATTTAGATTTCAGTTTCAACACACCCCACCCAAATTTAACTCTCTCAGCATGTTACATCTGCCCCACCTGCAATGCAGAATTTGTTTTGCCCATTTTGAGAACAAATTTGTACTGCGATCAGGTCTGATTAAGGGCCATTATGCAGTGTTATATTTCACACAGTGTCACCGGAATTCCATTTAGAGTATTTGTGCTTCTTCTATTATAAACACGTTCAGGAGAAAACACACAATATTCACAATTGTGACCATGAAAATGGGTCAATTATTAGGGATTTATTCTCCCGCCAGTCAGTCACTTTGCACTAGGACAAGCTCGTACTGTTTTTTACTATGCTAAAGTATATTAATGAACCACTCTAAGACATCCGGACATAATTATAACTATATTGGAGCATCTTCATAGGTTTCATTATTTTCACCTAAAAAGTGAACCTTTAGGCCTCTTGCCAGAACAGAAGATGTTGACTCAGATCAAAATGCTTTTGCACGTTTCTTATTCAGGTCAAGTCACAACTTTCCCACACTAGCCGATTTTGAATTTCTCAATTTCAGTTTTTTCACTCCGCCCTAGTGGACATGCCTCTTGCAATTGTCACCCCCCCCTTTAGCTCTACCCCCTCTTCCAATTACAAAGGGTAGCGGGGTTGGGGAGGGGGCTCAGACTAATGGTCCCATATACAGTATTTGGTTGTAGATAGCACAGTCTATAGCATTAGAGCAGGTTATTCATTGAAGGTACTGTAGCAGATAAGTCATTTTATATCTATTCATTAACTTATATAAAATACTGTAACTCTCTATGGAATGGAGTTGTCCATATATTATTTGGTACTTGTTTCCTAGCACGACGCCCGTCGCAGGTGATCGCATACCTTAACTTAAGGTATGCGATGGATGCGACCGACGCGATTTCAGGGCTATTTTTAGCCTTTTCCCCGACAATTAAAAAATCGCGTTCATCGCATGCCTTAAGTTAAGGCATGCGATGCGACCGATGCGATGGACGCGATTTTACATAGGGAACAATGTTAAATGGGCCAATGGACCCGATTTTTCATTGTATACGCACCCTTATGGGTATTTTACATGTGAAATGCCCCTCCCCCTCCCATTGTTAACGCCACCCCGCGATGAACGCCAACCCAAAGCATGGCGAGTGCAGCGAGCCCGCGAGGGGTGGCGGTACGCGTCCTCCGACCTTTTCATACCCCCACTATCCACGTCGGCGTGGAGTTGATTTTATATACACTGAGCCCGAAGCGTGGCGAGCGCAGCGAGCCCCGCAAGGGGACGCGTAATACCTGTGAAGTAATGCGCGTCCTCTCGCCACACTATATAGAATCAACTCCATGCGCTCGCCACGCTTCGGGTTGGCGTTCATCGTGGGGTGGCGTTAACAATGGGGGGACATATGACCCATCAGGGTGGGTATACAATGAAAATTGGGGTCTGGGGGGCATTTAACATTGGGCCCAATGTAAAATCGGGTCTCAGTGACCATTTTACATTGGTTCGGATGTAAAAATCGCATTGATCGCATCGCATGCGATTTGGTTGCATGCGTTTCGATCTACGCGATTTTTTGGGACCCGATGGATACAATCAAAATCGCAGGAGCCGTGCTAGGAAACAAGTACCTATTATTTCAATTGATTTCAGAAATAAGTACAAATCTCAGACAAAAAGAGATGAAATAACATACCAGAAAACCTTCTCTTGCCAGATGCATCCAGTTCTGACACCAGTCTATTATCAAAGGATCTTATTTCTGATTCCCCAGTAAAAATTGGAGGATTCGTGGTGGTTGATGTTGTCTGTATTGGGAGCTGTGTTGTCTCAATTAGATCATAATCTGAAACATTGTATTATGAATTTATGTTAAAAAGATATTAGTGGAACATTTTGCTCACCAAAATTATAATCATACTTGCAGACTGTCCAGGAATACAGTACACTTGGGAGTATAGCGTTATTAAAGTCATGTTCCTTGCATGCAAAGAGCCACATAGCGTGGCACTGTGCACATGTAGTAGGTCTTGATGTGGATCTTGTCACCGTGCCCCTTGCCACTTGGGCCTCCCCTTTGGAATCATCCAGAGAGAAGGTTCCAAAAGTAGGCAAAAACAATTTTATATACAGTTCATAATGAAAGGATTATGTTTTTGTTACATAATCAGCATTTTCCTACATTTGGTTGGACCCTTTTGGGAATCATATGACATTTACTAATTTGGATGATTCAATAAATATTGAGAAAGATTCCGCTTGAAACAAAATGAACCAATTTGAAATTACAGAATTATAAAGCAACAATTACTGCTTAGCCCCCCAAAAATTGAAACAATGAGTTAAACTACAAACTAATTAAATAACTTTCAATAGTTTTCATGCAAATTTAATACTACAAGTCTGAAATGTTAATTTATTTAATCCAACTGTTTTACATAATGTTCCAAGCAAGAAGAGACTGGCTACACTTTGCTTACTTTCCTATTATGAATAACAATAGAAAATAGTGAATCTGAAGAAATAGCGCTCAAAGGTAGCTATGCCCCAAGGTGGATAGACCTTGTACAAATATAATATACAAAACCAGGTACAACTTATCAGATGTCACAGATCGATTGTATATGATGATATATGTGGATGATCCAGTTTATTCAAATCTTTTCCAATTCTCCCCTATTCAACATACAGGGGAGACAGAATAGAAAACAACATAGTGCAAATCACTTCGGTTTCAAGGGGTTTTAATGTGGGCAATGCACTTACAATGTAGTGACTTCTTTAAAAGCATGAACCATATGGTTCCAGGCAAGCAGCAGGCATAAGATGTAAATGGGTCATCCTCCAGTCTGGGTCCCTTGGACCGGAAGTATGGGGGGCTCAGTCCGGGATTCACCGTTGCCACAAAGCTCTTTTCAGGGAACCATAAGTCCAAGATAGTAGTCTTTCCTTTGGCCTGCATACAGGGGGGCTATATGCAGGCCCCCCTGGGAATGAGCCCCCCTTGCTTCTGGACCAAGGGGCCCTTACTGGAGGACGACCCATTTACATCTTATGCCTGCTGCTTGCCTGGGACCATATAGTTCATGCTATCCACCTTGGGGCATAGCTACCTTTGAGCGCTATTTCTTCAGATTCACTATTTTCCATTGTTGTACCACGTATCTACTAGTTTACAGTGTTTCTACTGTGTGGATCTGTCTTTAACTGCATGCTGGTTTTATTGCGCACCCATTAGTTATATCCTTGTGCTTCTATTATGAATAACAGCAGCTAATCAGAGTTCCAAGAAGAAGTTAGGAGAGTGTAAATTTAGACTTTTACAGATCACGACGAAATCTCAGACACAGACTTCGAAATAACACAACTGGAGGAAGGCTTGTACGATATATCTAAGATGTTTGTTTTACACTGGCTCTAGGAAGGAAGGCTGTGTACTGTGCACCAGTAACTACAGAATTAGGAGGTTGGGATCATTTGGTCTATAAGAAGTTGCTCGACAGTCATTAGGTCGACACTGTTAGGTCGACATGGGGAAAGGTTGACGTGGTTCTAGGTCGACATGGGACAATGTCGACATGGGTTCAGGTCACTGGGTCAATAGGTTGACACAAACATTAGGTCGACAGTGTCTATGTCGACAGTCAAAAGGTCGACATGGGGTTTTTCACTGTTTTTTTACGCGAATGTCGACACAGTCAACACGGACACAGTTTCCAGTGCACTGCTTCACTCGCAATGCTTCAGGCACACTATTTTATTCTCCCACCATGCCCTAGTGGATGGTAGGGCATGAAATACCACCTGTTGGCACATATCGGCCCAAAAAACAGTGAATAACCTCATGTCAACCTAATGCTTGTGTTGACCAAATGACCTGTCGACCTAAACTTATATCGACCTAAACCCATGGTGACCTTGACCCATGTCGACCTAGAACCCTGTTGACCTATCCCCTATGGCTGTGCACCTACTTCTTGTTGACCCAATCACCGTATCCCGAATTAGGTACTTAGTTTAGATCAGCAACAAGATAAAGCAGGTTAGTATTGTCTTCGATCTCACAGAAAATGGGGTATGTATTGTACATCTGCCAACATACCAGTAACTTACCACCAAAAATGTGTGGTATAGAAGGTCTACAGTAATTAGACAGTCATTAGGTCAACTCCACATGGTCAACATGCATTAGGTCAACAGGATCAAAACGTTGACATTGACATAGCAATCCTAAAAGAATAGGTATACTTTTAATAATAATAATAATAATAATATTATTATTATTATTATTATTATTATTATTATTATTATGTAATCTGCTAAATGCTGTATCTACCTATTTTATATTTTAGCAACCAGATATGGTTCTGCATTGTATAATGGTAATCGGATAGCATTGCACTCAGGACTCGTCAGGTAAGGTTGCATTATGTTAGCTTATAACTTTGGTATTGCATTGTTGCATGCATTTATATGGGTACATTTTTGTCTTTTCTTGCTAATGCTGGATACACACTATATAATATAGTGTCTAGTTGGACTAGTTGGAATGAAAATCTGGTAATGTCTGGGAACAAATTAAAATCAACAATTTGCTCCCAAGAGCTGGAAAATTTACAAAAATAGTAATTTGCTCCCAGAAATGACCAGATTTTCATTACAACAAGTCAGATTGGAAAGATAATCGTATTGTGTTTCAGAGCATACACCCTATTTAGTGGTGATCTGTCTAGATTATTCTAGAAATTAAGCACGTGTGTATGGGCGATACAGCCGCCGGGAAGCACAAGTGCGATTTCTCTAACCTGCATCGCTCAGCATGCAGGCTAGCCCCATGTGTATAAGGCTTTATTCTTATTGCTTATTAGGATGCTGTCAACGGTCATATCTTATTCTACCCATTTCATACGCTTATCTAAATGATGTTACCTTGACAAATTACTGAAGATTTTTTTCAGATAAAAAGTATGATTCAGATTATGCAAATCCCATCTCAGGTCCACTTCTTGTGTACAAAGGGGCAACATTGGACTCACATCAGTTGAACCATCATACCTTTTAGCAACTTTATGGTTGCTCAGACTATCCTTCGCAACCAAAACTGGGTACACACGAGGTGATATATAATATGATAGCAGTGTGTATGCCAAATATATTCCAGTGATGTTTTCTGGTGAGCCCCGCTGTATTGCTGTAAAATGCAGAATGCCATCTCAAGTCACTTTGTTACCGACTGCATGCAGTAAGTACGCACTTGCTGATGCAGTAGCCACAAAATGGTTTTGACACAAACGTTCCAAACTGCGTTTAAATGCTCACTGGTAGCGGCTTCCATAAACAATCACAGCAGTAACCCAGATGTTTGCATTGACCCAACTGTGATCATATAGAATAGCATACAACTCTGAACCACAAAAGATGCTCTCAGAACACATTTGCAATCATTCTGTTGCTGCCCAGTTACAGCTATTGAAGTGAAGATGCCTCTCACTCTGCATTGCCTATGGTTACTCATAGTTGCATATGTTTGGCTCGTACACAGAAACAGTGCTACCAATGGCAAGGTCCATCTGCAATTCAAATGTGCATGCCACCCTGAACCTGACTTAAGTTTATTAAAATATTACTGAGCCACATTATCTTCTGTTTATATCTATGTACAGTAAGCATCCAAAGTTACCACCGGATGAAATTGTTGAAATAGTGTTTAGCCAAAAATCATTACCTTGATCAATATCAGGGAATGTAATACTCTCTGCAGCAACAGTGGCAACAATCAGGTCCTCGCCAGAGTAACTATCTGTTAGGAGAGGAATTGAAAATTACATTGCAAATATCAGAGTTTTCCATTTTTTGTTTCCATTCTTAAATGCTACCTTCATACAAAACAATCCATGTACTATTTAATAATAAAGAGATGTATTATCTCCATGACTGACATCATTTTGAGACTGGACAAATTGTGGCCATGGAAAAGAAGAATTCCCTGCACTGCTGCATCAGGGTAATTATCACAGTAGACAGAGATGGGGCTGGGGGGACGTAGTGGACACCTGGTCTAAATGGCTAAATACAATAATGGAGGAGGGCTGTTGCGTACAGTATTTATCTCACAATAGGGTCTGGATTGTCTAGTAGCCACTACAAAATGGAGGCTGTAGTCCAGCGCTGAAAGAATATAGTCTGAGTTTTCATTACAACAAAACAAGTTGGTATTTTCCACCTACTGATTTGCATGGACTCTTGTGCTGTTAAAGACCCTGCTCTTTACCTTGTTCTAACCCATAGTCTGTGACTTCCTGCTTCCATATGAAATCACGTTTACATAATACCTATCCTAAGCAGTGGCACATTTTATCTAGATCAGTAAAAATCAACCACTACAAGTCACACCAGTAATCTTTGGTTCCAGTCCCCGTCTAGCCGGGTGTGCAACCGAGCACTTATCAGTGCATGGCAGGCACAGTAGGGAGTAGACAACAGTCAAAGTCCTGTATCTTCTGTAGACCTGCCCTGCATGATGAGAAACTCTCCTAGTAATCTCACACAGCTGTCGCAGGGGGAGGACATTTTCAGACTCCCTTGGCAAAAACATAATTATCGGGGAAGGTGGTGGGGAGCGCCTGGTCCCCAATAATTAGCATAGTGAAAAGGCCCTATAAAAACAACTATTATAAAATGTACAAGGGTGGTTCAGTAAGTAAGGTAACAAGACCTCTCACAAATTTAGTGTTCAATATTTTATTCTAATTTCCCACTAGGCCAGAGCAGGTAGACGACCACTGCTTCCTATCAGGCCCATTAGCCTGCACCTCATATCATTCATATTGTCCCAACTTCAGCTGAAAGATGGTGGAGCTGGAAACATGGTCAAACATTGAGGTGCGCAGTGCAAGCAGAATTTTTGATCTAAAGATCTAAAGGACATATATTGAGGGGAGGGGTCTGGACTGCACACCCTAGCTACTATCTACTGTAGCTCAGAATTAACACTACAACATAGAAACAAGAGAGTAGGTGTATCAAATAGCCTTTACAATTATAATATATGTAATAGTGATACATATACAGTATACAAGGTTTTTGGCTAATATTATTAGCCTACCGACTAAACATCAAGTACATATTATCAGCTGAAATTCATCACCAACCGATGATAATGTCAAACCTGGTTTGGACACGAAAACCGAATATTATCAGCCTATTATAATGCTTTCGTTTCTAACATTCCAGAATCAAATTTGTTTCCTTGTTTTGTTAATGGACCAAATTACATTTCATATACACAATGGTGGGGAAATGTCACCAATTCCCCCCAGGTATAACTTGTCATGTGCCTAATATTCCCAATACTAAACTCACTTCAACAAATGATGACATTAACTTATGTATAAAGCTTTTTTGTTTTAAATTGCTCACTAAAGATTTGTTTTTCTGATATTATGAATATACGTGACATACAGTACGTGTTAAAACATCATTGTCACTGTGCTACCTTCTGAGTAACATTCTGGTTTGTCATCATTTCCCATGATCATATTTCCTTCCTCATCATACTGTGAATAAGAGCCTGGTGGACATGTAGGTATTAGTGGTTCTTCAGTAGTTGGCTCAGCAGTAGTTGGTTCAGGCGTAGTAGTGGTGGTTGTTGGAGGAAGGGTCGTTGTAGTTGCACGGGTAGTTGTCATCCTTGTTGTAGGTGGTCTGGTTGTTCTTGCCACTTCAAGACCCCTGAGGGGCCTCCCTCCTAGGCTCATTACTGGTCTGTCCTGGGCACTTGCTACAGGTTTACTGAATCTCCCATGACCAAAGAGTGGTAAGCCATCAGGACTGACAACCGGGGTGCCATTCAAATCTATGATTACAATAAATAGAACCAGATAAGACTAAATGTACTCCATAAATATATGTAAGTGTGTATATTATTTCTATATGTGTGTAAAAATAGTATTTTAGTATGTCCTGCATACTGTATGTAGATGTATAGAAAAAAAATGTTTGCTTGATATTTTTCATTCATTTGTGATGTAACCAGTTTGCAATTATGGCAGGGTATACGGAAGGAAAATTTCCCAGTTTCCACAGTGCTATGCATTCTGAATATTGGATGAGGTGGGTGGGGCCATCTTTATGTGGCATTACCCAATAGAAGCCTATGTGCTTCTCACTGTAATGCCTCCTGAGAGGAGTTCATTTGATCCCTTCCAGCACCCCTGGCAGCATAGCTCTTATCGGGAATGGAGAGCTTTCCTTTGTGATTTGATTCACATTTCTAGGTACATACCACCATTATTTACACATGTACTGATAAAAGGGAGGAAGTACCGCATCATGGATGCAATTCTTAATACATACCGTTTGTTATGTCTATATCGACACAATATACAATTATTTTTTTTCTTATAAATTTATTGCAAAACTGTCAATCATACAATTAAAAACATTGTGATGAACAAGTAAAAGTGAACAGTGTATCATTGTTTTCTACTATGGTGTTTCCATTTTATGAGGAAAAATAAAACCTTAAATGTGATTATTCGTGTCTAGTCATTAGACTAAATGTGAGTCATATTTATATCCTATTATCCTTCGATATCTACTGTGTCTTTATTATAAGCTAATCCTGTGTAGTGTCATAAAAGGGGGCTGTACCTAGATGCAGGGTCTCTGTATTATACCAAGATGTTAGTTGTATGGTTTGTGTAAATTGTTTTTCATTATAGGTGTTAATGATTTTACATAAGGTAACCATATGGAGAAAAAAAATGTTGGCTTTCCACAATATACAATTTTATTATTTATTAGAATAAATAGTTAAAGTTATATAATCAGTATTAAGTGTAGAGATACAAATACTCATTGTTAGTCAAATATAATGTATTATTGTAATATCTTACACTATAGTTATTCAGAGGAAATTGTCTTTTACTCATTTTTCTACTGATCATAATACTCTGGCTTATTTAATGGCTATATTTTCCTCTGATATTTTCCTCTGAGTAATTGTTAGCGTATCATCCTACTGGTGACTTGTGTCCCTGGGATTCATGAACACTGAATCCCAGGGTTTATATTAGCTTAAATGTGGTACTTACCTACAATGGTACGGCCATCTCCTCCCAATTTTATGCGAAGCGGCTTTCCTTGGGAATCCTGTAGATATCGTCCCTCAGGATTCAGAACCAGTCCACGATTTAGATCCACAACCTGAAATCAATGAAATTGTAAAGACAACATATACATTCTGGATATTATATACATCTAGAATTGTACAGTATGCAATAGTATTCAACACCAATATATGTTAAATAAAGTGAATTATCTCAAGTTACTATAGATATTTGTTCTCTCTCTTTAACAATAGAGCATTTCTGAGATGCTGTCTTTGTATATACACCTACTGTATATCCCACCTATAGCTCCTATCTCCCCCCCCCCCCCTTCCCCTTTATTGCTGCCTGGATAATGGAAATGTAATTTAAACATGTACTGTATAGTTATGATGGATTCTCCTAGCGGAGTTGTCTTGATGAATCACAGACACATCGATGATAACGATGATGATGATGATGATGATGATGATGATTGACCATCCCCATAAATTTTGTCTGGGGTCCTTGGCTCCTACATATGGCTCCCGTATCTTCTCCTTCTGTTACCTGTAACCGCTCTTAGTGCGTTTCTATGGCTGGTGTGGATATTTCTGCTGTATCAGGCTGCCCCTGCATCCCCATAGGGCTTCACCTCTTGTTTGCTGTAAGTTTTCCATTGATTTTGTATTTTCAAATAACTGCAATTTGTATTTATCTATATTTTATTATATATGCAAGGAATCATGATATATTTGTACCTGTTCCTGACCCTCTTATCCCCTGTCTTTCCCCTTACCCCCTCCCTTCCTCTTATACCCCTTTTACACCAAAAACCCTGGTCGGACCCTGGTCTTTGAATGCTGGAGTATCCAGGGTCTGACCCTGCTTTATACCCCATTTACACAGCACTTTGACCTGGGTCGGACCTGGGTCTGCACCATTTACACTGAACCTGGGTCAGCCCTGCCTTAAATAATATTTTATATATATATTTATAGAAAAATATATATATATATATATATATATTTAGAAATATATATATATATATATATATATATATAGAAATATATAATATATAGAAATATAATATATATATATATATATATATCAGGGCTGACCCAGGTTAAGTGTTTTTTTTTTTTTTTTTTTTAAGGTGCTGGGGGTGCCGGAGGGTACCTGTCCTGCCTGCTGTGCTTGGTGTACCTGGGGGTACCGGGGTGCTGGGGGGTGCAAGGGGTGCTGAAGGTACCTGTCCTGTCTGCGGTCGGATCTCAGCGGAGAAGATGATGTGCGCCGTTGCTGTACCACCCCCCCCCCCCCCTCCCCGGCAGACGGTCCCTGCGGCGTGCGGCGTATGGAGTGTCAGTGGCGGGGGTCCCTCTGGCGCATGGGAACTAGTACTAGTTCCTATGCGCTGGAGGGACCGCCGATACTGACACTCCATACGCCGCAGGGACCGGCTGCCGGATGCGGGGGGGGGGGGGGGGGGTGATACAGCAGCGGCGCACATCATCTTCTCCGCTGAGATCCGACCGCAGGCAGGACAGGTACCCCCAGCACCCCTAGCACCCCCGTACCCCCAGCACAGCAGGCTGACAGGTACCCCCCTCTCCTCAGCAGCCGCAGGGACCCCCCTCCTCCCGCAGCAGCTGGGAACATCTTCCCCAGCGCTGCACGCTGTGGACCCGCTGCGGGTGCCTGCACCCGCAGCGGGACCATTTACACCGACATTTACACGGGTCCTATCCGTGTTCTACCCAGGTCAGGACCTGGGTAGAGGACCCGTGTAAATGGAAACGGATACCCCCCATTTACACCGCCGCGGATCCGGGTCTGACCCGCCGCTGACCCGGATTTTTCGGCGGTGTAAAAGGGGTATTACTCTTCCCATTTCCTGTCTGCTCCCTGCCTCATGGTTTCCTTTGTATTTGTTCTAGTTTTAATATGGAAAAAAAAGAATATTATTCTATTTGGTATATTCCTTTTATCTAATGTGACTATACTTTTTATTGATTCTCTTAGAAAATAGAGAGAAAATAGAGTTTAAAAAAAATGATGATGAAGACGACAATGATGTCATTGATGAAGATACCACACTTTCATTCTACTACTTTAAGGCTTGAGACTTACATATAAAATATGTCACAATTATTCATTAATTGTAGACTATATACATAAAGTTTACATTCTTAGAAACTACCTTCTAGGAAAGATTTGTGTACAACATGCCACAATAAACGGTTCTTAATACACATACAATGATAAAATCCAGATGAAGCTCCGGATCTGAAGTAGCGGGAGTGGCAGTGATGAAATGCATGCAGAACACTAACAATCATTATTAGAGTAAGATCTATGATAATAAAACACCAGCAATTACTGGGCTCCTCTATCATAAATTGTAAACGATAGACATATGTTTTGAGGATGTTCTAAAAAGTCTATTCATTGTTCTAATGTAAAACATATATAACAAGTTACATGTGTTATAAAGAGCGACACCACCTCTAGAACATTATGACACATAATCGTATAAGGAGTAAAAAACAGAGCCCTGACTAATCATATAGTGACAAACATTAACTGTAAAAAACAATATTCAGTAGCAGATCCATAAAAGTATGATAGGGGGCACCTAAATCATTGTGTGGGGGGGGAATGCGAAGGGGCTGTGGCTAAGTTTGTAGAGGGATGTGACCAAGCACTAGTGCAGTGATGTAATTAATCCCCCCCACATACATACATTATATGTATTTTAGTGTTTACCTACATGCTCATTGCCAGGGGTTTCTTGCTTGTGGGCAGGGAGTTACATGCTTTTTTCACAGCTTACCAAGCAGATCAGAACCAGGGCCATAGTTACTTGCTGACATTATGGATGTTATGATGTCAAACATACCAAAGTAATACTGCTCTTGTTATCTTACACTGTAACATATATTGCGTGCAGTTTAAATAATATGCAAGTTTTCTCATGATAAAAGCAACATTTTCATTATATGTACAGTAAATGTGTAAAGATGGTTGCCCTACCCACTTTGTTCCTTCAGGACCATAAATCATCCTCTGCCCATTGAGTTTCCCATAGTTTGTAGATGGTGTGTTTCCATTATTGTTGAACCTTGAAGCCAGATTTGGTCTCCCATTATTACCTGCATGTGTGGGCAAATGAAACATTCAGAGAATAACTGCAATTATTTCAACATACAGTGAAGTAAAAGGGGACACATAAAGTAGATTTCCAAGACCACATTTAGTATACTCCTAATACAATAAAAGTCAGCATCCATACTGTATATGGCTCCACAATGGTCGTGCAGGACCTAACATTAACAAATGAGGCAAACAGGAAATTAATGACAGTACAAGACAATGTAAGACACTCACATGGGGGGAAATGGTGGCAGGGCGTGTGCATTTGCCGGGGTTGCGTCACAAGGACTCGGTAAGCTGCGAGCTTACGGAGTCAACTAGAATCACCCTTAAAGTGTGAGTAGCATGCATTATAGTAGGGGGAGAGGGGTTATTATAAGGAAGGAATATTTCATTTTAAAATCTCTCTCAGATAGAGTAGGCGCTTGCTATGTCCTGGAAACTAACCACTAACGCACATGTGATGCAGCCATTTTGCTGGTGATTTTTGCTGCAGATGCAGCTCTGGCATGGGAATCTGGTGAGTACATGAGTACAGTGTGGTGTGGGCCCCTCTCTGGACCCAGGGATCTGTGTGCACCACACGGACTGCACCCATTATATACTGTATATGCCAATAGCCACCATATGGGTGCTGCAAAGCTGTCAGATTTACAAAGTTTCAGAATATGAAGCATTACTCAGTTGGGCCTCAACAGTTACAGGCCATTTTAAGTGTCATGTTGCTACAGATTGCAGTAAACACTGGGAAATGGTTCTTCCGGGTAGCAGATCCCGCATGCACAGCGTGGCCCGGTTCCTAAAGTAGAAGTGAAGATTGATTTTGCGATCATTTCACTTCTTTACAAATCACAGGGATCAGATCCTTTCATAGCCCATGCCCCTGCTGTGATTACTCTTTGGGGAATGTTAATTTCTTATAACCACATCAATAGTAAATGTGCCCCATATAGTAGTCCCGATATCAGAATTATGGTACAGCTATGGTTGCCAGCAAGCAATAAACATACTCAAACTATTCAAGCAAGTTTGAGCATCATAAACTGGTTTTGGCACCAGCCCAATATCAAGAGATCAATAACCTTAATCAGCAGCTTCAGTGAGCAACGTTCTCCATGTCTTAAGGATGAAGCCTATGACAGGTCACATGGGTACCATAAATTACAAATTTAAAGTCAGCTTTCTTTAATATGACTAGATGACTATCATTCATCTGCTACGACTTCACGGACGTCACCAGGTAAATACGAGCAGTGCACAGGGCGAACACAATATGGCACAGCTACCACCTCTTTTGGGACCTATTTTTGGCTTGCAGAGTGCCAAGAACAGAACAATACCCTGCCACTTTAAAAGCTGCCCGGAACTTCTTTAGTGATAATGCATCCTGTTCTCAGAATCCTTGTACATCCCAACTCACCCTCATCAAATCCAGCCCCCCCCCCCCCCCCCCCATACCCCTCTATGACATTACATCGAATCAAACCAAGGATCAGCACCAAACTCAGTCCCCAATTACCATGCAGTATGTACATAAAGTGTGAGATTGGTCATTGTGCTCCTAGTAAACATTACTGAGGTTATATATAATGGCCCAAATACTTAAAGCATAATACAAATATACTGTAGAGCATCACAGTCTTGTGTTCAATATACTATTAGCCTGACAGTCATCCAACACCTATCTGAAGTTAACAATTATTTCATTAATATTTTAATTTAATAAATGATCTGCATTCCCCTTCATTTAAGTCTCATATGTTTTATGTTGTGTTTGAATTAATTCTGGTTGAACTGAGCAAATTGCATGAATTAAGAGGATGAAGCATAAAACATTTGTTGTGCCTCATTAGATAAAGTACTTTCACCCAAGCTAATTCTTCCTCATTATTCCAATATCCCCATGTTTTTAAAGTTATAGCACCGCTACAATGTATGTTCTAAATTTCAATACACCCATATTGGGATCCCTGTGCCAGCATTGAAGCAAGAGCATATGACATTGCCTTATGGAAGAGCAAATAGCTCGAAACATGTTGGAAGTGGGAGTTACTTACTGAGAACGTCTATTATTTGGAGAAAAGCCAAAAAGGACCTACATGGAATTTTCATTGGAGATCCCAACTCTAATCATTACTCCATGTTTTTAACATCTCCTGTGTTGTTCCACCTCAGTAATGTTTTAATCTTCTTTATGTTTTTTAGGATTTTATTGTTTTGATTTTTTTACCATTAAAGTGTAATATATATTTTTCTTACGTGGAATTCATAATATTTTTTTACCAAATGAAGATGGAGCATCATTCCATGGATACAGTATATGAAGAACAAAGAAACAGAGTGAGTAACCCTTTGCCTTGAGTCTATAAAGATACCTTTATGTGTGCGTATTCACCTTATCCTGTTGGGATACGGTCATTGGGTCACCAACAAGTTGTTAGACAGTCATTAGGTCGACACCATTAGGTAGACATGTGTCTAGGTAGACATACAGGAAGGTTGACATGAGTGTAGGTCGACATGGGTTAGGTCGACAGGGCCATTAGGTCGACAGGTTCATTAGGTCAACATGGGTCAGGTCGACAGTCAAAAGGTCAACATGTGCCGACATGTGACGACAGGCGGTATTTCCTGTCCTACCATCCACTAGGGCGTAGTTGGAGAGTAAAAGAGTGGGCCTAGCGTAGCGAGGCACCGAGCCCGAAGCATGGCGAGCACATCGAGCCATGTCAGGGGACGTGATGCACTTTGTGTCCGTGTCGACTGTCGACATTCAGGTAAAAAACGGTGAAAAAACCCATGTCGACCTTTTGACTGTAGACCTAACCCATGTCGACCTAATGACCCTGTCGACCTAACCCATGTCAACCTCTCTGCATGTCGACCTCTCTGCATGTCGACCTAATGGTGTTGACCTAATGACTGTCTAACAACTTGCTGGTGACCAACTGATCCACACCCATCCTGTTTACATTCTATTTAATCTCAGCTCATCTCTGGTGTACTAAAGATACCTTTAGATGTGTGTTTCTTCCATACGTAGAGGCCGATTCAGACTTGCTCATAGAGCAGCGAATTAATTACCTCCTTAGTGTGAGTATGGTACATTGCTTGTTGACTCCATATTAAGAGTTTAAATCCTCCATGCGCACACCACTTACAATTAAACATACACATCTAGGGTGTATAGCACATCCCTGTTATCCTACAGCTCTGCACATTAATGGATATTTCTCATTTCATGGCACCATCTACTGTATATGAGACGGACAAAGGAAGGGGATCATATCCTCGATTAATCTTAACATCCAAAAGCAAGATCTTCTATCAACTATCAGCCATCGATAAAAAAGATGCTCCCTCTCAATTCAACAAGGGGAGTAAAGGGTTATTTATTAGCCGGGTTACATATAATTGCTGAAATATTGTTTCTAACAGACTCCTAACACTGTTCTTGTGAGTGTTAGCACCGATGTTTTATCCACTTTCATGGTATTATTGCCTACATTTTTTATTTGGAGTGTAACTAAGGATACTACTGGGCTGCTTACACTAATTAGAGTTCCACTTAGCATTTCCCACATACCAGACGAGCATATAATAACATATCTTCTGATGCAGTCTAATAAATGTCAAGGGAATAATAATAATATTAAAAAAAACTATAGTTAGAACATTTCTTCACCACTCAATAAAACAGTCATTACAAGCCACAAACAGAATACCTTTAAATTCCTCATCTAAACCAATAGTTTACACAATTTGTCAATCCTGTTTGATTCAATGCCTCGTCAAATGTTGAAACATCAGTTCAACATGCAAACTAGTCATCTTTACAAGGGTTGGGATTGTTTTGTCTACAACAAGTTGGTCTTCAAGCATTAGGTCGCCACCATTAGGTCAACATTTTGTAAGGTCAACATGCGTCTAGGTCGACATGGGGTTAGGTCGACAGGTCATTAGGTCAACATGGGTTTAAGTCGACATGTAAAAAGGTTGACGCAGGCAAAAGGTCGACATGGGCAATGTCGACATGGGAAAAGTCAACATGGTGTTTTCATAGTTTTTTCACCAAAATGTCGACACAGTCTAAATGGATCGCGCTGGACAATGAAATGTAGTGCCACGTCCCCTCGCATGGCTCCCTACGCTCACTATGCTTTGGGCACGGTGCCTTGCTACACTCGGCACACTATTTTATTCTCCCTCCACGCCTTAGTGGATGGTAGGGCATTAAATCCCGCCTGTTGGCACATGTTGGCTCAAAAAACTGTCAAAAACCCCATGTCGATCTTTTGACTGTCAACCTAACCCATGTCGCCATAATGCATATGTCGACCTAATGACCTGTCGACCTAGACACATGTCAACCTAAAGCCATGTTGACCTAATGACCTGTCGACCGATCTGCATGTCAAACTAATGGTGTCGACCCAATGCTTGTCGATCATAATGCTGTAGACCAAATGACCGTACAAAAGGTGTAAAATAATGCTAGGTGTGCTTTGGTTATCTTGCACAATAGACACATTTTTTTAAATTTTATGGACATCAGTGGATTTGAATGTAAAAATAAAATAGTTTTTATCATAATATTCTAATTACAATTTATTATGTTTAGTTATGTACAGGTTTGGTATAAGGAAATAGGTAATTACCTTGTCCGTGGGAGGGCCTTGTAAACTGCCTTCTTAAAGGAGATCCTAATCTTGAATTTAACATTCTCTGACGTAGCAAAGAGGATGAATAAGTAGGAGATGCAGTACGTACTGGAGAGGTAGTTGGTGAAGGTGTAGTTCTGTGGAATGTTGATCTGCCATAGTTTAGTTGTCTAGATTTTGATGGAAGTAATCGGTAAGGTGATGCTCTGGTGGAGCTTTGAGGTCTACTTGTTGTTGGGGAAACAGTTGTAGTTGCTCTCTTTGGTATAATAGATTGTTTCGACTTTATTAAAGTAGAAGCTCCTGATGTCTTTTCATTACTTATTTTTAAGGTAGGTGGAGCACTTAATTCATCTTCATCTTTCAGCTGCATGGACTGCTTTTCAGAAAAAGTTGTATACAGGGAATTTTTGTTATCATTAATATTCCCATTCCCGTTTTTTTTTCTAAGCAAACGAACATTAGAGTATGAAGATAATCTTGTCCTTAAAGGAGATGTGGGGTTTTCTACCTTTTCTTGTAGTTGTTGCTCTTCAGGAATGCTGTGGATATTACTAGTGTCTAAGGATGAAAACTCTGATTTTTCAGGAATTGTGGGGTTGTGTTTAGTTGGTTCAACAACTTTTGCAAATGAAACATATGGTTTGCTGATTCTCCGTTCACCTTCTGGAGAGATTCTACCATTTGTCCTATAATTTGGTCTCTGCCTCGAACTATGCACTGTTCTAGACAATGGGAAAGACTCCCTGTCTGATGTTTTTGTTTGTTGTTGACCATCATGTTCTTCCTCAATATCATAGCTATTAGGCTGAACCAAAGGATCACCTGATAATGGTGTTAAAGAATCATATCCTTGTTTAGAAAATGTTTTCTTCAGTCCAGCATTTCTGTTTCCCGGTACATATGAGGGTAATGATTCACTGTTAGACTGAGAACTTTCAACTATGTGTTTAGATTGAGAAATACTTGCCTTTAATTGAGGAATAGGCATCTTTGAACTTATCCTAGAAACAGTTGTTGGCTTTGTGGCAACTGCTAAATTAAATTTTCTTTCCTCTGGCTGTTCTTCATGTATCTCATCAGAATTCCTTGATTTTTCATTATATATGTAAGAAGCAACAGATGGAGGTTGACTCTCCTTAGATGTAGATACTTTCAGTTGCTTAGATTTTGTACCAGTTATGTCCTTCCTCACTGGTATATCGTAGGTAGAAGTTTTTCGGTTGGGTGTGATGATCGATGTTGAAGATGTTTTCTGATCATCTTTCTTGGATTTATGTATGACAGATGTAACAGGTAAAATCACTTCTTTTGATTCTTTCATGTACATTGCTTGCCTAGATTTTAAAGATGTAAAAGGCACTTCAGATGGACTTAAGTATGGGATTTCTTTTTTTATGGCAACCTCTAGCAATTTATCATCAGAAATTTTTGTTAGAATTTTGGGGGTTATTGTGATTGATATAACTGCTGTTGATGGAGTAGTTTGCGTAATTGACAGCGGTCCACTTTTTGGATTACCATTAGATGTTATTTTACGTCCAACATTAGAGCCGACTTGAGAACTCCTTCTTCTATAGTATTGTAATAAATCTAGTGCTGATTTTCCAGAGAATGAAGGTTGTTTAGTGGAAGATACCTTATTATTAATGGCCATTGTTTTTGGTTTGTATGACTTACTAGTAGTTTGTGCTTCAGTAGTGGTTGTAGTAGACGTAGTAGTAGTAGCAGAAGTAGTAGTGGTTGTAGTAGAAGTAGGAGAATTAGTAGTTGATGAAAGTGCCCTTAAAGCAGCTCTAGCTATTGTTTGTTGCCTACTTTTAGTATTATAAATTTTCGATGAATGAGGACCTTTGAATGTTTTAGTCTGAAAATCTTGCAAACCAGAATCTCTGCTGCCTTTACTGGACTTGGGGTCAGAAATGGTATCATTGTCTGTAGAATATGTTGGCTCCTTGTTTGAAAGAAGAGTAGTATGCGATTGTTTGTGATCGACTTTAGAAGATGGAATCAATTTAGCCTGAGTTTGTCTTGGAGACTGCTGAGGAGGAGAGGATCTAGATTCATCACTTTCACCTATGTCTGTCTCTTCTTCATCCACGCTTGGGGATGGTATCTGGGCAAAATGTGATTTGTGATTTGTGGGCATTTTTTCTATATTAGAAGATTTAGTAATCCCTTTCATGATTGAAATCTTACTTGTATCTTTTCTATTATTAGAATATATGGTTCCTTTCACTAATGGATTAGATATAGATGAGGTAGATAATGTTTCTTTTTCTACTTTATGGGGACTGTCAACATTATGTACATTCATTCTGGTACTTGATTCTCTTGTAATAGAATCTGGTTGAGACACTTTAGAGGCCACATTTTCTAAATGATCATTATTACTTAAACTTTCTACCTCTTTACTTTCATTGGTTATTTCGTCACCATCCTTAGATTTATGTTTTGCTTCCATTGTGGAATGACTATCTAGCTCATGAAATTCTGAATCTTTTGTTTCATTGTTTTCATCTATTACTTTCGTAGTTGGAGCAGGTCTTGAAGCCACTAGTCTTCGCCGCAATTTGAGAGCGTTTGTTCTAAATGGTCTTCTAGCTATGTTTGGATTAAATCGATTATTTAATTGTGCCTGAACTGGTCTCCTAGGACTTGGTGTTGAAAGCTTAGGTGTTAAAGTTGTAGTCTCAGCATCCTCAATCACTTCAGCTGATTGAGAGTTGGCCTCTGAATAAGCTGTTTTTCTACTGTGTAACCATACTTTGTCAACTTCTTTTGGTGACAATTTATCCTCGTGTTCCTTAAAATTGTCCAGACTATCTTCTTCAGAGGATTCTGATGGAACATTTTTTTCTGGAACTTTTTCTTGCTTTCTCTTTTCAGATTTTGCTAAATCTTCAATTTGAGATTGATGATAAAGATTCTTGGTTGCAGTTCCAGCTACAAAAAAAAAGTATCAAATCAACAGGGATGGAAATATCAAAACATGAAAATATGGAATTCAGCAAAAAAAAGACACAATAAAAATCTAACAGAATAGTTAACATAAATATATCAAATGAACTTTAACAATAAATGAGGATTTAAAACGTGGTAGAAATGTGGAGGTGTAGTGGTGAACCACTCACATTAACAGTTAAAGTTATCTTACATGTTTTATACTGATTTTTGTATACTTATGTATACTATGAAGGGTAATAAACCCTATTGTGTTTATTGCTTGTTATGTGTGTTATGTGACTCAAGTTTAAATTTCATTCTGTTAAAAGCTAAGTTTATTCTTGGAAAGAATGCCCAAACTAAAACAGTTCTCTCTGTCTTGTATAAATTAATATTATTTGTATTAGTCACTATTTGTAAACAATCATACAGTAAAGGCGTGTACACAAGGTGCAATGGAATCAGGATCGATTCGCAAGGCGCAGTGTGCACATTTGATTTAGACTATATGGTACAGATCTCTACATATAGTCTTGCCTGCACCGTCTATATTGTTTTTGATTTATCGCATCGGGATCGAAATTAAATCAAATGCATTCGATTTCTATACAATTTTGCTTATATAAGCAGAATCAAATACAAAAATAGATGAAATCGAACTTTGTGTACACCACATAAGAGGGAAGACAAGGAACAGAGTCATTTGTACCTAATGAATGGGTCATGTTAGAGGATATGTACAGTAGTTCTATATCTTGTACATGGATGCAGATTCATTAAGCAAGGAAAACAATTGATGGATGTGACTGTAATTATATATTTTTAAAATATAATTTGGCATTTAAATAACTATTTCATTTGAGTGCAAATTGCTGGTCTCGCTGCAGTGACCACTGAACTACAGTACATATCAGTGAGGAAATGTAACTATGCATAGCCAGCCCCAATTATACTACATCCCATTGGCCCTTCTAGCATGCGATACTTAAAGGGCTGTGAATATAGTCAAAATGCATCAGGGTTCTCCCTTTATACATATGTTTCATGCAAAGTGTTTCTTTAAAAATCCATTCAATACACAAAGAGTTTGAGTAGCTCATATCGCCTATAAAATTAATTGGCTATAAAATTAGCCAACATTCTTATTAAACAAGAGTTAATTGGTTCTCTGTTTTTACAAGCTATAAAATTACAACTGAGACTACATGGCATGTTTTTGCAGAACATTTCTGGAGCCAGAAAAAGAACAATAAAAAAAAAAGCATGAAGTAACAGCAAAAGCAGATGAGTAAATCAATTCAAATAGCTGCTTACCCGCTGGCATAGTGACTGTAAAAGCTTTAGATTGAGGGCCCTGTCCTCTCCTATTGGCTGCCCGGATTTTGAAAATGTAACGTTCACCAGGTTGCAGTCCATCAATTATAGCAGATAAGGTTTTTCCTGAGTATGATAATGATTTGCCCCCAAATGGTTTCAATGCAGGAGCATATGATAGAATGTACTCTGAAGGCAAAAATAAAATAAAAATGTATTTATGTTTTAATATTATCTGAAACAACATTTTGAATGATATCATTTTGTTACAGCACATTGTACATTAAAAAACCTTTTCAACAGATGGGCCGTTCAGGTAAATATTATGTATATATATATATATATTATTATTATTATTATTATTATTATTATTATTATTCTCGGGTAATAAAAAAGTCTAAAGCAGCCCATACACGCTGCTATGAGAGCTGACCCGATGTGTGCTTTTAGGTGCGCGCTCCCGCGCACCTCATCGCACAGTACAAAAAGTATGTGCTTGCACATACGTTTTGTACCTAGTTCTCATCAAATCGCATCGCATTGCATGCACAACGTGTGCACATGCAATGCAATGCGATTTGATCCGTGCTAGTACAGCACGGAAAGCACGCCCATAAAGCAGCGTGTATGGGCTGCTTAAGGGTCTTATGTAATAGGGTTCTGCTTTCCGGAAGCAGCACGATTGCAGCAATCTCAGCTGCAGATAGAAAGAAGCAATTTTTTAAAAGCAAAAACCAAGGTTTCCAAGACATCAGCAGCCCCTGGTTCTTGAGATGGGTTCATGATAAATTTTGTGGGGTTCTGATGCCATATGTCCAAAGAAATCACTATAATATACTTTATTTCTATAGTGATCCATGGGATTATGGCTCATATCCAGAACCAAGGGACACTTGCCAGAGTCTGCTATTTTCTGTGCAAAAAATGACATAAAAAAACCTTGGATGGTGAATTAATTTACTTTAATGAGGTCAACACTACAATATATAAGGGAGAGCCCAGTTTCTGGAATCCATGTGAGTGCAGAGGTCATGAGATCACTTTTCGTTTCAAACTTTGGAGGACACTAGGACAGATGACAGTGATTCTGAAAATGTTCTGAAAATATGCTTTTATCTACTTTTAGTTATGTACTCAATTACTCTAGTGAGACAAAAGGGACCACTGAAAAAAACTTAAGGCTATTCCACCAACAAAGAGGCTATAGACCAAAGATACAATATAAAAATAAAGCACTATACAGTCAATGAATTGATTTGTACATTAAGGTCAAGCTAAAACAATCAAGGCTTTTTTTTTTTTTTTTTTTTTAAACCAGTAGTAAGAGTTTTCATGCACTTATACATTATCTTAGAAATGTATAGCTTGTGGTGTTATTATTACCTTATTTTTTTGGATACACTGTTAGAATAAAAAATCTGTTAATAGGACCCCACAATTGCCCATAAAAATGGTTGTTACTGGACATAGAAATTATGGTTTTGTTAGAGTTAACCCGCCATACACCAGAATGAAATTGTACCCAATCGCACAATCTCGACTACTGTATGACAGATTGTATGTACATTGTGTGCACACAATCGTGCAATGCGTGGTCCCACAGGTTGGAGGATTGGTCCTCTGAACAGATATGCTGTATCAGTTGGGATTGGGAGCCGATTGCATTTACTTTTAAGCACATGCAATTACTCGTTTGGTGGTTACTAGTTTAGGTTCATACAATTGATTGTGAGATGACCGGTCGTATGCAGCAGCTGGATCGTACAATGGATTGTATGACGGATTGTGAGTACATTGTGTGTCCAAAAACCACCAAGGACTGCCAGGGAGTTGAAGGGAAAGTTGGATACAATTATTATTGTAAGACAGGTCTTTCTGATGTATGGCCACCTTAACAGTAGTGCTATCATTTTATTTTGCATTTACCTTTTATCTTGCCAGCAGAATCAGAGAGTTCATCCCATGATGCAGTAACAGCTGTACCTTTGCCTTTTAGTGGTTCCACGTAGAGGTTTTCAGGTGCTGATATTGGAGCTTTGTAAACAAAACATATTAAGTCCTAAGTTCAATTTTGAAAACTTTTCTAGAATACTTACCTACAACAGAAATAAGCAATATATCCTCCCCCTATTTTACATACTATCTAGCAGAATAGGGTGATACAAGGTGTATGAATCACAGTGTTTCATGAGAGCAAGCTTTCGGTTTAGCCCATAGTTTTCAGACCATCCAACTAGATGTTGCACCGAATGTAAAATATGTGTTGTGGCCTTCAACCGGCCATATATTGCCGGGCCATGGATCCTATTCAACTGCCCATAACAATACTTTATCATGTACTAATTCTGCAAAACAATGTTGTTGACACCACTGTTTATCATTCCTTTGATGTATTTGCAGGCATCTGATTAGTGGCCCATTTAATGTTATTAATAAAGAGTTACTGACATACTGTATAAAATGCACATACCGGATTCAGGGGTTCTCTGAAAAACCGAAGAGCTCCATTGGCCATCTTGGTCTTCTTGGGAAATACGAACAGAAAATTCATACATGGCATCAGGATTTAATTTGTCCACCAAGGCACGTCTTGTGTTTATCTTCTTGTAGTCCCAACGTGCAGATTCTCCTTTTTCTCGGTATCGAATAGTGTAAAGTCTGTCAAAGTATAATGATAGATGCTCTATGTATTAAAATGAGCTGTTATTTATTTATTTTATTTATTAACAGTTTCTTATATAGCGCATACATATTCTGCAGCACTTTACAAAGTATAGTTGAACATTCACATCAGTTATAAGAAGTTAGGATCCATTAATTCCACACTTTTATTTCTGTTATAAAAACCATGACAATTTTTTAAACCCATTTAAAATTAGCTTTGTGCAGTATGAATAAAAGTTATTTACTAACAGTTTAAGGAGCCAGAGTAACACACAAATTATCCACAAGTCACACAATCCTGAAAGTGGATAACTGCCATTTCCTATATACTGTATGTATTCAAAGAGTCATGATCGCTATACTGTAAGTGTGGTTATAATGTCAACAGCTGCAATGTTAACAGCTAATGTTATGGTTAGGGTAAAGCTGTGTACACACGGGGGCGATAGGGGCTGAAATCGCTGGGAATATGGTCGCTGGCGACCATATTGCCAGTGATTGGAGTGTGCCCTGGCGATAAATCGCCGGGTGTGCGCTCCCATTTTCAGCCCCATTCTAAGCTCCTGCGACCAGCTGATTACCTCTGTGACTCCCCCCGGCAGAGGTTCCTTCTCATCAGCGACCATCTCTGGTTGCTGATGAAAAGGAGAAACTGAGCAATGTTGGAGCAAATGTTGACATTCTGTACAGAGTCAAATTCAGGCTTTCTAGGGGGGGGGGGTTCCAAATGTAGCCCACAATTTTCCACTATGAAAAACATTGGAGCAAGTGAGAGAGGCTGGGGGAGCAGTAGAGAACCTAGTAATGACACTGGACATAAGTGTAAGCATTGGGCTTTTTATCCACTGGGTACTATAAGTAATAAAGTATTAATATCTAACAATATAGATGGTCTATAGTATAGCCAGTTTCAAACAATAAAATAATATTAACTAGTGGTCAGGAAAAGGTTAAACATGCCATAACAATAAACATAAAATAAAGATACAAACATGATAGAACCAGTACTGCACTTTCTAAAGTCACATTCTCCCTCTTCATGGTAAGACTCCTGTCTCTTCTTCCTGGTAGCTACTCTCTGGTGCAGTGCACAGATTGATGACTCAGATCCAGCCTCTCTCCCCAGCTCAGCACATGCTGCTCAGCACCATGTGCTGAGTTGGGGAGAGACAGCTCCAACAGCAGTCTGTCATATCTCCCTCTGTGTGTGATTGACTGTGATGATGATCCTGCACCTCGCATCAGTGGCGTAGCTACGTTTTGGGTGCCCGCCCCGCCAAGCACCCCTACCCCCCTGCCCCGCCGCCCATGCAAACCCCCCCCCCCCAATCCCCCATAGCCTTACCTATCGCGCTGGTCCCGGCGGCTCTGTTCTTCTGCTGAGGACCACCACAACATGGCCGCCCCCATACAGCAGACAGTTTCAGAGAACTGCGTGCTATATGGGGGTGGCCATTTTGTGGTGGTCCTCAGCAGAAGAACGGAGCCGCCAGGACCAGCGAGATAGGTAAGTCTGCAGGGGATTGGGGGGGGGGTTAACTATAGCACCGGCGCCCCCACATGCACAGCGCCCCCCCCCCCCGCGCGCGGTGGCGGGGGCTGCGGTGCTATAGTTACGCCGCTGCCTCGCATGCAACCCGCACAAATTATGGATTACAGATAAGGACCACAAGCTTATACTTATGGACATTTTCTCCTTCAGTGTTATTAGACATAGAAACTTGGGTTCCTAACACAATTTTGAGATAATAAAACTATTTAATTTAGAAAATCTGGTTTAAAATCAAATGCTATTTCTTTATTGGGACCTGGCCTGCATAGAAGAGGTAACATATCGTGTTATCACACAGGAGGTCATTCAGGTTGATTTGAAAAGTTGCACAATTTGCAGGTTTGCGAGCCAATTAAACGCTGCCGGGCTCCCGCATGAAGATCCACGTGTCTGGTGTCTTAGATCTGTGGGCTCATTTTACAGGAAGCGGGTGGGCAGCTGACATCCGATGATTTCAGCTGCCCACCCCCTGCACCCGCAGTGAAACGGTGAGAGATGTTTTGTGACTGCACATACATTTTGCTCATTTTGTGACAGCAAAAGGTTGACATGCAAAAGGTCAACATGCACTAGGTCGAAAGTGACGAAAGGTCAATACACGCAATCTTTCAACATGGAAAATTTTGGCACATGAAAAGGTCGACTTGACTTTTTCGTGTTTTTTTGACACCTGATCATGTGGCTCCCGAATCAGGGTAATGCATCCCCCACATGGCTCTCTTCACTCGCCATGCTTCACACAAGGGCCTTGCTTCACTGCCGCTGCACACAGGACACTTTATCATTCCCAACCGGAATCCGCATGGATAGTAAAGCGTGAAATTGCTTGAAAAACTCATGTTGACCTTTACATATTTCGACCATTGCCATGTTGACCTTTTGCTTGTGGCAACTTTTTTCAGTGTCAACTTAATGCATGTCAACCTTTTGTCAATGTCCACCTAGTGCACGTCCACCTAGATATTGTCTGTAAGCCAACCAGATACCGTTCTCAGTCGCATGTGTCATGTACCTACAGTATTAACATTTCAATGCAACTGTGGTAACAGACATCCTCTGGCGTACTGTAATATGATAGTATTCCATTGTTCTTGTCTTGGTGGTCCAAGGACTTTGGCAGTTTTTAGTGATATCAACAAATGTAATTGTAACAAAAAGAAAATATAAAAATTCCCTGATTTTAAGAGCAAATGAACACACTATAGGCCAGATGTACTAAGCTTGAAAAGTGATGAAATGGAGAGTGATAAACCACCAGCCAATTGGCTACTAACTGCCGCGTGACAGGCTGTGTTTGAAAAATGACAGGTACAGATGGAGCAGCTCTCATTAGAGCTCCTCCTGGCAATTCTATCACCATCCGCGGCCGTTCGCTGGCCTGCAGAAGGGGAGATGCTTGCCGCCCCACCGCTCTCCCGCCACTGCCCGCACCCACCTTAACCCTGCCCATCTCCCTGAAACGGAGCTGGGCAGGGTCTCCGCCATCCACCACTGAGTGAAGGGGACGCGCGTGCGTGTGAGATGCTTGTGCATCCCCGTCAGATGCACAGCCTCCCCGCCAGTGATTGCCAGCTCAGGGAATCTGGTGATTCCTTGGGCTGGCTGAGAGGCACTACATCTGTAGTAGCTGATTGGTTGGTGGTTTATCAATCTCCATTTTTTATCACTTTTCAAGACTTAGTACATCTCGCCCAAATACATCATACATCCACAAATAATGCTCTTCTCAGCCAGACCATAGGAACCTGGAATGGAAATGGATCAAATTTATTAATGTGAGAAAACTCGGAGCATTTGGTCACCCCCAATTTGTTGTGCGATATTGTTTTCATATTGTATTTTTCAAACAATGGGATTTAAAACAAACAAAGGCAATATATTAGTGGGTAGAGAGTGACAAACAGATTTATAAAGGGGGGGGGGGGATTTAATCATAGACAAATTTTTTGCCAGACAACAATCGCCTGTTCAATACCCAATGCGATTTATCACCTGGGTGAAAAATCCAGCATCAGTGAAAATGGCATATGTCGTCAAAATTCCCGCATATTCATGTGGTTTGGTGAAAAATTTACCAAAAATCATTTGAAACGCAATTGTATACTGATAGGTAAATATTTGCCTTTTTTTTTTTTTGCCTGGCGAAAAACTCATCTGGGATTGAATACCCCCCCAAGTGTCTTATGAGTATGGCAATAAATGGCAATTATAATTAGATGAAACAACATATTACATATTATATACTAATGCTATACCTACTAAAATAACTTTGCATGATATGTACAGTATCAGGTCCCAATAGGTTACCTGTTTGAGCCAACCTTTCCAGATTTTTCATACTGTGGGTCCTCCCACGTGACTACAACAGACTGAGAAGACACGACTCTGACACTGACTTCCTTTGGTTCAATGATATAATCATCCTCTGAAATAATAGAGTACATGGTAAAAATAGGCAAAAACAGGCAAAAACAGGCAAACGCAGTGTCAATGTCACAATACTACTGTCATTTTCTGAAACATTTAATTCAAACAAAGGTTGGAGAGAGTGGCGAAAAAACAGTACCAACTTATCAGCTCCTGTCATTTTTCAAACATTTTTCAAAGTGTTATATACTGTATATTATTACTTAGTATATTATTTTCAATTACTAATAATATATAAAATAAGAATAATATTTTTCACTGTTTATATTTTTTAAACCAAAGTACAAACACAATGGAGTAGAGCAGGGGTTACCAAATTTTTTTAAATCACAGCGCCCTAGAGCATCAAAATATTTTCAAGGCACCCCTAGGCCAAATGCTTCTTATCGAGAATTTAAGAAAAAAATATTAAATTAAGTGCATTGTGTTTATATGTCACAGTTATCTGGTGAGGGACAGGCTTTGCTTCTGTTGGTCCCCATATATTATGATTGGCAGCCACAAGCACTGGTTTTGCCTGGTACATTGACCATAAATAATATGAATTGATCCTGGTCCACCAACCCAAGGCACCCCTGCAAGTGTCCTGAGGCACCCCAGGGTGCTTAGGCACACAGTTTGGGAACCATTGGAGTAGAGAATGGAAAGAGTGAATGTATAAGGTGAAGGAGAATGAGTTGGTGTAGATGCAAGAAAGATTTATTAACACTTTTTTAAATAAAATAATGTATAAAGGTGGGTTTTTGAACCCTTTCAAAATTATTTCAGTATCACCTAAACTGCTCCAAAACCTTTAATTTGCATTTTCAGTAACCAGATCATATTTTTTCATACTTATAATCACAGGTCTCACTGCGATATGCCTGCCTGGGCCAATGTGATCAATTATGCGTGTCTGAAGTACACAAAAGCGGCATCGTATGCACAGTTCATTATCGGGGTATTTTTGTTGTGAAAAATACCCCAATTTGTGAGTGGCATCGCAGGGTCAGCGCATTCTCCAAAGCTTTGTCCCTGCATGCGATGTGATCAATTATCGCACTGCGGATTATGCCGATATGCTCACAGCACATATGAATCTGACAATGAGGATGGTGATAAATCTGCCCGTAAGAATAACTGGAATGGAAGTTTCTGGGTGAGAAATGAGCAGCAGCATGTCATCTGTTAAAAGCACTAACCTGCTCTCTTCAGACCCTGTACAGAACCCAGTAAATTGTGTAGCGCTATAGCCGAAGGCTCAAGCACCAAGGTAAATACTGTATTAAAACCGTGTCTCTTCCATACAGTTGTTTTTAATAAGCAATGCTGCTTTCCTACAAGAGTAATGCACATATATTCCTATTTGGTTGTTGGGTATGTATGTTAAGACAAACCTGCTGCCATATTGATTCATTGGGACCAATTCAGATCTGCACTCAGAGCTGCAAATCTGCAGCCCTGCCGATTATCGGATGACAGTGCATGCCCATGGTATGCTATGCAGAGGCAGAACTCTGGGAGGCAATGGAGTCATCTGCCGCCGGGCTCCTGCTCCTAAGGGGGCACCTCTCCTCCCCCTGCAAGTTTAAATCAGTCATTTAAAAGCCAATGATATTTATTTATTTATTAACAGAAATATATATTTTATATAAGGTTATATAGGGTTATATAGGGTTATGTGTGTGTGTGTGTGTGTGTGTGTGTGTGTGTGGGGGGGGGGGGGGGGGGGGGCACCAATATATATCTTGCCTCCAGGCAACTGGAACAAACTTACGCTACTGATGCTATGCACATGCACAAGCATACTGTACAAATGGATCTAGCAAAGGCTAGCCTTTGCTGACCTACGCAGGGTGACTGACACCTGCGACTGTTTGGGGGTGGCAACGCAACATCTTCTGCCAGTGCCCAAAAAAAACTCAGGTGGTCCACAGCCATTGGGAGGGAGGGCCGCTGACGTCATTAGCGTCAGCTGATGTCATTAGACTTACTTGTCGTTTACAAGCAGGGGGTATCCATTTGATGGTGAGAGAATTTGAATGGATTCCCCCTATGCATTTGCAGTGGTGCACATGGGTGGGATTTCATTTCAGGGGAGAGGCCTTTACCTGCTCAATATGCTCCGAAAACTCGCAGCCCAGCGAGCAGGTCTGAATTGGGTGCACTCCATGCAATTCTCATATAAGATAAGCTCTCTTTAAAAAAAATACACTCCCATAAATGAGAAGTTCTATACTATACGCTATTAAAAGGAAAGTAAACTAGATTTGTATTTAATCTAGTTTACTGCAGGTCTGTAATGAGAACAATGCAGCAAGATCAGATAAGAAAAGAGCCACACAGGGCAGTCTAATATTTATAGAGGCTCCTCTGGGGGTTTGAAGGTGGTGGTGGTGGTGGTGGTGGTGCACAAGTGTTCTTTCTCACCCAGGACTATATAGTTACAGCTCAACTGATGTCCAAGGTGACATGTAAATTGTCAAAACTAAGTTATTACATCAGAACTCATTGCTCCTACATATTTTAGTTACATGAGTTTGCATTATTTATGTATTACATACTTTTGTGAATACATTTGTTGGCATGATAAGGTTCTACCATTCAGAGAAGAGAGGCGCAGTAACAGTATTGTATTATCACTTATGCAGTTTCCTGACTATATGTTTCAACACAAGGCACAAGCAATCAAGACAAACATTCTGAATATATGCCAGATAACTGAACCATTATCTTATGTTATCCATTACCACCAAGAAATACAGATCAAATACAGATATTTGTCAGTGAAGAACAGACATGCTGAAACTGTTCTAGATTGGTTAGGAGGGGCAAGATTTTACCGGCTGCCAAAATAAAATATGCTCAAATTTGTAATCTCATGTTTGACTAGATGCAATCATGCATTGCTGATTATATTTAGCAATATTTCATTAGCTTCAACTAATACCACTTTCACACTGCCTAGTCGTTTTAAAAACCGGTATTATGAAACGGTATTTAAAACGGGTCTGAGCCTTAACATTGCAGTAGATTACCGTTTTAAATACCTTTTAAATACCATTGACCATATCAGTCAACACGTTTAATCCCCTGAACACATTTCAAGGCAGAATGCTGGGGACAGCCTATCACAGGTCTGTAATCTCCTGATTTTACTAAATACTGTTTCAGAGCCATTCTCACTGTATAAAAAGCGGCTCTGAAACGTGTAGGACTCTGTTTAAATGTTTTGAAATACCGGTTATCTTTAACCGGTAAATCAACACTGGCGCTTTTCCACTGCAGCCTTAAACTTTTTGAAATGGGAAAAAAAGGGCAATATACCGTTGCGAAAGGTGTGAAAGGGGAATTAATGTACATTACATAAATCACATCCAAATGTGAAATATCTAAGCTCTATTTATGTTTTAACCCCTTCACGACATTTGACGTATATATACGTCATGGCCGGGAAGTACTAGTCTAGAGACGCAGTGACAGAGGGACGATGTCTGCTGTCCCTGACAGCAGACATGTCCCTGCATGCCCAGGGGGGGCTGCGATGCCGCCCCCCCGTCGGCGATCGCTGTGATTGGCTGTTCAGTGTGAACAGCCATTCACAGCGTTTTCTGTGTCACCGGCGAATAACGTTCGCCGGTGACACGGGATCGGAGGTGATTGGTGCTGTAAAGTACAGCACCAATCACCGCGGGGTGTAAGGGTGACACTGGTGTCACCCCACCTCACCCCGCCCGCCCCCAAAGGCCGTGATTGGTTCGTCGGACCGACGGACCAATCACAGCCATGGAGGGGGGTTTAAACTAACGGTGACTGCACTGCAGACGCCATTCCGGTCTGGAATAGCGTGCAGTGCGGTCACCGTGCCCAGCTGCCGCCATATACTGACCAGAACCTTGCTCAATACTTACCTGATCACTGCTTGGGATCTTGCTTCATCTTGTGACATCCTGTGCTGTGTTGTGCTGTGTTGTGCTGCTGCAGTGTCATCGAGTTAGAGAGAGAGAGATAGAGAGAGAGAGATAGAGAGGCCTAGTGACAGAGAGTGCTATATTTTGTGCTGCTGCAGTGTAATAGAGTTATAGATAGAGAGATAGAGAGAGATAGAGAGAGATAGAGAGAGAGATAGAGAGATAGTGACAGATTGTGCTATATATTTTTTATATAACTAACTGCTGCCCCCCCTTTTGTGCTGATCAGTATAAATTAACTGATCAGCAACTTTTTGGGGGCGCAGGTTTTTTTTTATATATATATATACCTGTCAGTGCTGCTGCTGCTGCAGTGTCATAGAGTGATAGATAGTGAGAGATAGAGAGATAGAGAGAGATAGTGACAGAGAGTGATAGAGACTGCTATATTTTGTGTCTGCTGCCCCCCTTTTGTGCACCCCCAGCAACTTTTTGGGGGTGCAGGGGTTATTTTTCATATATATAACTGTCAGTGCTGCTGCTGCAGTGTCATAGAGTGATAGATAGTGAGAGATAGAGAGATAGAGAGAGATAGTGACAGAGAGTGATAGAGAGTGCTAAATTTTGTGTCTGCTGCCCCCGCCTTTTGTGCTGATCACTATATCTGAGGTGATCAGCAACTTTTTGGGGGTGCAGAGGTTTTTTTTTTTTATATATATACCTGCCAGTTGCTGCCAGTTGCACTGTCAGTTGCACCAAAGGTTGTGCACCTGCTGCCCCTCACTGGTAATCAGTGTCGCATCACTGATCACCTTTTTTTTTTTTGTGGGTGCTGTGGGGTCTTTTTTTAATTTTTTTTTTACACACACTGTGATTTTGTGGGTGTCCTGTGGCCACTGTGCGCTGATCAGTGACGTACATCACTGATCATCTTTTTCGGCACAGGGTTGATCTATTTTTTTTTTTTTTTTGATCAAATTCCTGTTGCCTTTGAGCGCTGTTCAGTGACGGACGTTACTGACCAACATCTGTGCTCAATTTTTGGCGCAGGACCTTTTTTTTTTTTTTTAACCCCTTCAATTTTTTTTTTTTTAACCCCTTCAATTTTTTTTTTTTTTTAACCCCTTCAATTTTTTTTTTTTGTATAAAGTATTTTTTTTTTCTGCACTACATACACACTACACACTACATACCCCCCGGGTTGAAATAAAGTTTGTACCCCCCCCTACACTATACACGTGTTGAAACATTTCACTACCAGTAACACAAAAATAAAAATGGCATCCCAAATGTCATCCCAAATGTCATCCCAAATGTCATCCCAGTCATCCAGAAGAATGTATTCAGTGGAGGAGGCATATGCCATGCTTGCCTCTGACTCTGACACAGCCAGTGAGGCAAGCGGGGAATTTGAAGGATTCGTCTTAAGCTCCTCTTCCTCCTCTGGTGATGAGGGACCCCCTCAAAGACGCCCCCGTAGAGCAGCTGAGACCCCCCCCCCAATAATTGATCTCGTATGGACCCACTTACCAGACAATTTTGAGCCCCAGGTTCCTGAGTTTTTGGCCATGCCAGGAATCCAATTTGATTCCACAGGTCTCAGAGAAATTGACTTTTTCAAATTATTTTTCTCTGATGATTTTATAAATTTAATGGTGGACCAAACTAATTTATATGCCCAGCAGTTTATTGCTCAAAACCCCACGTCATCATTTGCTAGGTGGACCCCTGTAGATGCAGTAGAGATGATGACGTTTTGGGGTCTGGTGTTTCATATGGGCATAGTAAAAAAGCCACAAATTAGGCAATATTGGAGTACAGATGTTCTGTACAGCACCCCATTTTACCGTATGGCCATGACTCGGGCTCGTTTTGAGGCAATCCATAAATTTATACATTACACCGATAATGCACAGTGCCCACCCAGAGATGATCCCACCTTTGACAGGCTATTCAAAGTCAGGCCGGTCATTGATCATTTCAGTGCCAAATTTGCAAAACTATACATCCCTGATAAATGTATTAGTATCGACGAGTCCCTTATACATTTTAAAGGAAGGGTTAAATTCCGCCAGTACCTTCCCAGTAAGAGGGCAAGGTATGGCATAAAAATGTATAAGCTGTGTGAAAGCACCACAGGGTACACCCACAAGTTTAGGGTATATGAAGGGAAGGATTCAAGAATTGAACCGCCAGAATGCCCCCCCTCCCTCGTAGGTGTTAGTGGAAAAATTGTCTGGGATTTAATGCACCCCTTCCTGGATAAGGGTTATCACCTCTATGTGGATAACTTTTACACCAGCATCCCCCTGTTTAAGGCCCTTGGTTCAAGAGGTACAGCAGCTTGCGGTACTGTGCGCAAGAACCAAAGAGGCCTCCCCAAAACGCACATTGCCCAAGTACTAAGAAGGGGTGAAAGCAGGGGAATATGCACCGAAAATATGTTGTTGGTCAAATATAAGGACAAGAGGGATGTCGTTATACTGACAACAATTCATGGAGACAGTACCACCTCCATCCCTGTACGAGGTACCAGTACCCACACCTCAAAACCAAATTGTATCCTAGATTACAATAAGTACATGGGCGGAGTGGATCTTTCAGATCAGGTACTGAAGCCGTACAGTGCCCTGCGGAAAACAAATATCTGGTACAAGAAGCTGGCCGTGTATATCATCCAGATGGCACTGTATAACGCTTACGTGCTATTCCGTTCTACCGGCCAGAGGGGGACATTTATGCACTTTCAAGAGGAAGTCATAAAGGGCCTAATATTTGGGAACCAGCAGGCCCCAGTACTTCTAGTACTGGCCCCCGTATTGTACCAGGGCAGCATTTTCCCAACGAAATCCCCTCCACTGCAAGAAAGGGCAGGACACAAAAAAGGTGCAAAGTTTGCTATAAAAAGGGAATAAGAAAGGAAACTATTTTCCACTGTGAAACTTGCCCCGACAAACCCGGCCTATGTATAAAGGAGTGTTTCAAAATATACCACACATCTATGGATTATTAGGTTCATCATTTCACCGTGCTTCGGGGGTCTTGCTAATGCCACATAGCACCCACCATTCATTCCACCAGAATCTGAGCTGCAAAATCCAAAAATCACTCCTTCCCTTCTGAGTCCTGCCATGCACCCAACTGGTATTTTTTGGTCACATGTGAGGCATTGCCGTACTCTGGAGAAATGGGGGCACAGATTTTGGGGTGCTTTGTCTCCTTCATTCCTTGTGAAAATGAAAAATTTTGAGCCAGAAGTACATTTTTGTGTAAAAAAATGTAATTTTTCATTTTCACAGCCCAGTTGTACCAAAATTGGTGAAACCCCTGGGGGTTTGAAATGTACACTATACCCCTAGATGAATTCCCTGAGGGGTGTAGTTTGCAAAATGGGGTCACTTGTGGGGGGGTTCCACTGTATTGGTAATGCAACATAGCACCCACCATTCATTCCACCAAAATCTGTGCTCCAAAATCCAAAAATCACTCCTTCCCTTCTGAGTCCTGCCATGCGCCCAACTGGTATTTTTTGGTCACATGTGAGGCATTGCCGTACTCTGGAGAAATGGGGGCACAGATTTTGGGGTGCTTTGTCTCCTTCATTCCTTGTGAAAATGAAAAATTTTGAGCCAGAAGTACATTTTTGTGTAAAAAAATGTAATTTTTCATTTTCACAGCCCAGTTGTACCAAAATTGGTGAAACCCCTGGGGTTTTGAAATGTACACTATACCCCTAGATGAATTCCCTGAGGGGTGTACTTTGCAAAATGGGGTGACTTGTGGGGGGGTTCCACTGTATTGGTGCTTTGGGAGTCTTGCTAATGCAACATAGCACCCACCATTCATTCCACCAAAATCTGTGCTGCAAAATCCAAAAATCACTCCTTCCCTTCTGAGTCCTACCATGCGCCCAACTGGTATTTTTTGGTCACATGTGAGGCATTGCCGTACTCGGGAGAAATTGGGGCACAGACTTTGGGGTGCTTTGTCTCCTTCATTTCTTGTGAAAATGAAAAATCTTGAGCCAGAAGTGCATGTTTGTGTAAAAAAATGTAATTTTTCATTTTCGCAGCCCAGTTGTACCAAAATTGGTGAAACCCCTGGGGGTTTGAAATGTACACTATACCCCTAGATGAATTCCCTGAGGGGTGTACTTTGCAAAATGGGGTGACTTGTGGGGGGGTTCCACTGTATTGGTGCTTTGGGAGTCTTGCTAATGCAACATAGCACCCACCATTCATTCCACCAAAATCTGTGCTGCAAAATCCAAAAATCACTCCTTCCCTTCTGAGTCCTGCCATGCACCCAACTGGTATTTTTTGGTCACATGTGAGGCATTGCCGTACTCGGGAGAAATTGGGGCACAGACTTTGGGGTGCTTTGTCTCCTTCATTCCTTGTGAAAATGAAAAATCTTGAGCCAGAAGTGCATGTTTGTGTAAAAAAATGTAATTTTTCATTTTCACAGCCCAGTTGTACCAAAATTGGTGAAACCCCTGGGGGTTTGAAATGTACACTATAACCCTAGATGAATTCCCTGAGGGGTGTACTTTGCAAAATGGGGTGACTTGTGGGGGGGTTCCACTGTATTGGTGCTTTGGGAGTCTTGCTAATGCAACATGGCACCCACCATTCATTCCACCAAAATCTGTGCTGCAAAATCCAAAAATCACTCCTTCCCTTCTGAGTCCTGCCATGCGCCCAACTGGTATTTTTTGGTCACATGTGAGGCATTGCCGTACTCGGGAGAAATTGGGGCACAGACTTTGGGGTGCTTTGTCTCCTTCATTCCTTGTGAAAATGAAAAATCTTGAGCCAGAAGTGCATGTTTGTGTAAAAAAATGTAATTTTTCATTTTCACAGCCCAGTTGTATCAAAATTGGTGAAACCCCTGGGGGTTTGAAATGTACACTATACCCCTAGATGAATTCCCTGAGGGGTGTACTTTGCAAAATGGGGTGACTTGTGGGGGGGTTCCACTGTATTGGTGCTTTGGGAGTCTTGCTAATGCAACATAGCACCCACCATTCATTCCACCAAAATCTGAGCTGCAAAATCCAAAAATCACTCCTTCCCTTCTGAGTCCTGCCATGCACCCAACTGGTATTTTTTGGTCACATGTGAGGCATTGCCGTACTCGGGAGAAATTGGAGCACAGATTTTGGGGTGCTTTGTCTCCTTCATTCCTTGTGAAAATGAAAAATTTTGAGCCAGAACTGCATTTTTGTGTAAAAAAATGTAATTTTTCATTTTCACTGCCCAGTTGTATCAAAATTGGTGAAACCCCTGGGGGTTTGAAATGTACACTATACCCCTAGATGAATTCCCTGAGGGGTGTACTTTGCAAAATGGGGTGACTTGTGGGGGGGGTTCCACTGTATTGGTGCAACATAGCACCCACCATTCATTCCACCAAAATCTGTGCTGCAAAATCCAAAAATCACTCCTTTCCTTCTGAGTCCTGCCATGCACCCAACTGGTATTTTTTGGTCACATGTGAGGCATTGCCGTACTCGGGAGAAATTGGGGCACAGATTTTGGGGTGCTTTGTCTCCTTCATTCCTTGTGAAAATGAAAAATTTTGAGCCAGAAGTGCATGTTTGTGTAAAAAAATGTAATTTTTCATTTTCACAGCCCAGTTGTACCAAAATTGGTGAAACCCCTGGGGGTTTGAAATGTACACTATACCCCTAGATGAATTCCCTGAGGGGTGTACTTTGCAAAATGGGGTGACTTGTGGGGGGGTTCCACTGTATTGGTGCTTTGGGAGTCTTGCTAATGCAACATGGCACCCACCATTCATTCCACCAAAATCTGTGCTGCAAAATCCAAAAATCACTCCTTCCCTTCTGAGTCCTGCCATGCGCCCAACTGGTATTTTTTGGTCACATGTGAGGCATTGCCGTACTCGGGAGAAATTGGGGCACAGACTTTGGGGTGCTTTGTCTCCTTCATTCCTTGTGAAAATGAAAAATCTTGAGCCAGAATTGCATGTTTGTGTAAAAAAATGTAATTTTTCATTTTCACAGCCCAGTTGTATCAAAATTGGTGAAACCCCTGGGGGTTTGAAATGTACACTATACCCCTAGATGAATTCCCTGAGGGGTGTACTTTGCAAAATGGGGTGACTTGTGGGGGGTTCCACTGTATTGGTGCTTTGGGAGTCTTGCTAATGCAACATAGCACCCACCATTCATTCCACCAAAATCTGAGCTGCAAAATCCAAAAATCACTCCTTCCCTTCTGAGTCCTGCCATGCACCCAACTGGTATTTTTTGGTCACATGTGAGGCATTGCCGTACTCGGGAGAAATTGGGGCACAGATTTTGGGGTGCTTTGTCTCCTTCATTCCTTGTGAAAATGAAAAATTTTGAGCCAGAACTGCATTTTTGTGTAAAAAAATGTAATTTTTCATTTTCACTGCCCAGTTGTATCAAAATTGGTGAAACCCCTGGGGGTTTGAAATGTACACTATACCCCTAGATGAATTCCCTGAGGGGTGTACTTTGCAAAATGGGGTGACTTGTGGGGGGGTTCCACTGTATTGGTGCAACATAGCACCCACCATTCATTCCACCAAAATCTGTGCTGCAAAATCCAAAAATCACTCCTTCCCTTCTGAGTCCTGCCATGCACCCAACTGGTATTTTTTGGTCACATGTGAGGCATTGCCGTACTCGGGAGAAATTGGGGCACAGATTTTGGGGTGCTTTGTCTCCTTCATTCCTTGTGAAAATGAAAAATTTTGAGCCAGAACTGCATTTTTGTGTAAAAAAATGTAATTTTTCATTTTCACTGCCCAGTTGTATCAAAATTGGTGAAACCCCTGGGGGTTTGAAATGTACACTATACCCCTAGATGAATTCCCTGAGGGGTGTACTTTGCAAAATGGGGTGACTTGTGGGGGGGTTCCACTGTATTGGTGCAACATAGCACCCACCATTCATTCCACCAAAATCTGTGCTGCAAAATCCAAAAATCACTCCTTCCCTTCTGAGTCCTGCCATGCACCCAACTGGTATTTTTTGGTCACATGTGAGGCATTGCCGTACTCGGGAGAAATTGGGGCACAGATTTTGGGGTGCTTTGTCTCCTTCATTCCTTGTGAAAATGAAAAATTTTGAGCCAGAACTGCATTTTTGTGTAAAAAAATGTAATTTTTCATTTTCACTGCCCAGTTGTATCAAAATTGGTGAAACCCCTGGGGGTTTGAAATGTACACTATACCCCTAGATGAATTCCCTGAGGGGTGTACTTTGCAAAATGGGGTGACTTGTGGGGGGGTTCCACTGTATTGGTGCAACATAGCACCCACCATTCATTCCACCAAAATCTGTGCTGCAAAATCCAAAAATCACTCCTTCCCTTCTGAGTCCTGCCATGCACCCAACTGGTATTTTTTGGTCACATGTGAGGCATTGCCGTACTCGGGAGAAATTGGGGCACAGATTTTGGGGTGTTTTGTCTCCTTCATTCCTTGTGAAAATGAAAAATTTTGAGCCAGAACTGCATGTTTGTGTAAAAAAATGTAATTTTCCATTTTCACATCCCAGTTGTACCAAAATTGGTGAAACCCCTGGGGGTTTGAAATGTACACTATACCCCTAGATGAATTCCCTGAGGGGTGTAGATTGTAAAATGGGGTGACTTGTGGGGGAGGTTCCTAACTTTTAGCACTTATGGTGCCTAGAAACCTACATGGTGCCTAAAAAAAAATCTCATAAAAAGGAGGCTCCAAAATCAAGTAGGTGCTCCTTCTATTATGAAGCCTGTGGTTTGGTCAACGTGCACACTAGGGCCACATATAGGATATTTTTGAAAACAAAAGAATTGGAGGAATCAATTTTTAGTCACATTTCTCTAGTAAAATCTACTGTATTCGTTAGAAAAATGTATTAAAATTGAAACTCTGCAAAAAAAAAGAAATTTTGAAATTTCACCTACACTTTGTTTTAATTCCTGTGAAACACCTAAAGGGTTAACAAACTTCCAAAATGCTGTTTTGAATACTGTGAGGGGTGCAGTTTTTGAAATGGCATCATTTATGGGGGTGTCTCACATACAAGTCCCTCAAAGTCACA
Source organism: Crinia signifera (assembly GCF_055691185.1). NCBI lineage: Eukaryota > Metazoa > Chordata > Amphibia > Anura > Myobatrachidae > Crinia > Crinia signifera. The sequence continues at coordinate 95,754,010 of NC_139219.1, forward strand.
TCAGAACTGAACTGGTCCCTAATAAAATCAGTGTTTGAAATTTTCTTGAAAATTTGAGAATTTGCTAGTCATATTTGAAGCCTCCTAGTGTCCAAAAAAATGAAAAGGAGGTTGAAATAATGATTGCAACATAAAGTAGACATATGGTCTTTGTTAGTTATTAACTATTTTGAGTGGTATGATTATTTGTCTCACAAGCAGAAAATGTGACATTTTGCATATTGCTAAATTTTCCATTTTTTCACGATATTTTGGTATTTTTCACAAAAAAACACAGACTGTATCGACCAAAATTTACCACTAACTTGAAGTACAATGTGTCACGAGAAAACAATCTCAAAATCACTGGGATAAGTAAAAGCAAAAAAAAGTTATCCCCACTTAAGTGAGACATGTCAGATTTGAAAAAAAGGGCTCTGTCATGAAGGCACAAACTGGCTCTGTCGTGAAGGGGTTAAAGGTAAGATCATTAAGGATGTTTATAACTCTGATTGACAAATGTTGCTACTGAAATCCTACTGAATGTTCTGTAAGCGGAGGTCATTGTTTTGTGAATGGCACAATAGTCCAATAAAATATGTAGAAACTGCACTGCTATTCGTCAAACATCTCTCAGAAAGAGGGTTATAAAAAAGTATTTTCTAGAACGTCTGTGAATACTTTGCCTGGAGTTCATCAAACATCAATCTCCTGCAGTGAGTGAAGATCAAGAAACCCTCTTTTAATTGGATTCAATCGCTGGAACTTGCACTTGATGACTCCCAGCAACAGAATAATAGGCACTAAAGCCACTTTCAGAGTAGCTGCTAACCTACTATGCATGTTCTGCCAATGACATCAAACACCGCATCTTAAAACAATCTACATCTGCAGTAAAAGTTACAATACATAAAAGAGGAGTTTTCAATGTGTCTACAGCAAAATACATGCAAAATGTATCAAGTCAAGAACATTTGGTACTTGTGAGTTATCTGGACGCCCGATTTTTTGATTGTATGCCTTAAGTTAAGGCATACAATCAGATACGATGCGATGCGATATCGCATCGCATCGCATCGCATGCGACCATCGGATGCGATGACCCGATTTTTCCATAGGAATCAATGTTAAAATGATTACTATGGAAAAAGGGGTCCTTTTCATACCCCTACTATCCAAGTGGGCATGGAGTTGGATATAAACCTGTGGCGAGCGTAGCGAGCCACCGAGCCCGAAGCGTGGCGAGCGAAGCGAGCCCCGCGAGGGGACAGTATTCCGTGTCCCCTCGCGGGGCTCGCTACGCTCGCCACGCTTCGGGCTCGGTGGCTCGCTACGCTCGCCACAGGTTTATATCCAACTCCATGCCCACTTGGATAGTAGGGGTATGAAAAGGACCCCTTTTTCCCATTGAATTCCATGTTAAAATGGACTCAGTCCATTTTAACATTGATTCCTATGGAAAAATCGGGTCATCGCATCGCATCGCATCGCATCGCATCCGATGGTCGCATGCGATGCGATGCGATGTGCCCGATCCGACCCGATTTTGAAATCGGGCGTCCGGATAACTCACAAGTACCGAACATTTTTTGTCAATGATTGTTTTGAAACATATTTATAGAGTGCAGGGATTATATATCATAATATAACCACATACTTTAAGGTCAGATTCGGGCTGTAGACATCCAGAATTATACACACTCAGTATCCAATCAACTGCATGTTTGCTGTTTCCCCTGCCCACCGTGATCCATTTATTATTAATTTCTTTGTGCAAATACAATTGTGGCTACATAATTATAGTATGCAGCCACAGCATGATCCTATAGTATGGTAGAACATGGAAGTGTCATAAAATCTCTACCAGCCCAGAGCGTGGAGCGTTTCTTGGATGCAAGCCACTAATTGCAGTTTCTTATTTGTAATTTGCAGCAGCTGTTTTAGTGGTGCTGATTAACCCATTGAGTGCCAAGGGAATTTGTGGAAATAGGTGTTAAAATTGCCAAGCTAACCTTTGAGTGCCAACGTTGCTGTTAGAGATCCTTAAGATATCTGATAAAAATGCCAGCAACACTCACAGCGACTGTTCTTTTTTGGGTGCAACATTAGGGGGGAAATTTACCAATATGAAAAACCTAGTTTTTCGTATTGGTATTTCCCCTACAACTGCATACGACTGTTTCAGTCGTATGCAAAGTCGTGTTCCGGAGGGGAATGTACAAAGCAGTCATATACGACTGCTTTGTAACCCACCGATGTCGTAGGAATTCGTATTAGCTGGCCATATATACGGCCGCTAATACGAATTCGTACAGGCAGTCTGCACGGATCAGTCAGATCCGTGCAGGCTGCACCAGGCTGAAGGAGCCGGGGCCGGTAATTAAAAATCAGGGAACCCGACAAATAGGGGTTCCCCGATTTTTAACAACCAGCCCCAGGCTCCTGCTCTGGTTCCCAAAATACGGGGGACAAAATGAGTAGGGGTCTCCCGTATATTAAGAACCAGCCCCAGGCAAAACCAGCCAGCAGGGTAATGCCACAGCCGGGGGGGAGACTTTTTATACAAGTCCCCCCGGCCAAAGCATTCAGCCCTCTGACCAGTCAGCCTGGCCAGGGGCCCTGGGGGAGTGACGACCCCCCCAATGAAGGGGTCCCCCCCCTCCAGGACTTACCTGACCAGGCTGAAGCCTGGTGCTGTCCCCGATGCCCCTGGGCGGTGGGCATCGGGCTGATTCAAGTGTAAAAAAAAGATTAAACTATTGTTTTTTACTGTGGCACTACAAGTGCCAGCAAGCCTCCCCAGCAAGCTGGGACTTGGAGAACCACAAGTCCCAGCCTGCTGGACATTAAAGGGCCCGCTGGCACTTGTAGTTCCACAGTTAAAAAAATAGTACACAAAACACACTGACACAAATTTTAAATAAAAGTTTAATACACACATCACACACACACTGATACTTACCTATCTTGATCCCGTCGGTAGGTCACTGGCTCCCCCCGGCTGTGGCATTACCCTGCTGGCTCTTTTTGCCTGGGGCTGGTTCTTAAAATACGGGGGACCCCTACTCATTTTGTCCCCCGTATTTTGGGAACCAGTCCCAGAGCAGGAGCCTGGGGCTGGTTGTTAAAAATCAGGGAACCCCTATTTGTCGGGTTCCCTGATTTTTAATTACCGGCTCCAGGCTCTGTCAGCCTGGTGCTGGTTATGGCTGTGGGGGGGACCCCACGCCGTTTTTTTATTTATTTATTTTATTTATTTTTACACCGCAGCCTGCACGGATCTGACTGATCCGTGCAGGCTAAAACGAGAATACGACAGGAAAATGGTGTTCTATTTTTCTGCCGTATTTTCGTGGACAAAAGCAGCCGTATTTTCTATACGGCTGCTTAGTACATCAGGAACCACCATTCTTTTGAATGGTGATTTCTGTCGTATCCTAACAATGGTGTAGACATTTGTATTTGTAAATACAAATACAAATGTTCCATCCCTAGGACTACGAATTGTTGTATTTTGGGGATAGAAAATCCCGAAAATACAAATTCGTAAAAAAAAAAGGTGTATTTCTCCCTACGAATACACCTTTTTTCTACGAATCCATATTAGTAAATTTCCCCCTAAACTTCAATTAATTGACTTGGCTGTATTTGTATTTATTTATACTTATAAACAGTCGCTGTGAGTGACGCTGGCACTTTTAGCAGATATTTTGAGGATCGCTCACAGCAACATTAATAGACAGATAAGGAATTCTGTAACATTACAAACTGGTGACTCAGCATGGTAAATTACTCTTTTATATTTGACTATCCACATACTGTAGATTCCAAGTGAGAACAGTAAAGTGCACCAGGCGCAGTGATACCTGGCCCGAAGCGTGGCAAGGGAACGTGGTACACTAATTGGGGGTCCACACCCAAAAAATGTGAAAAACTCATATTGACCTTTTCATGTGTCCACCTTTTCCATGTCAGTCTTTTCTCGTGTTTTGACCTTTGGTCAATGCTGACGTTGTGCATGTTGACCTGCTGTCTAACTAATTACTGTCGACCAAAACATTGTCTGTGAGCTATACCACACCTCCTTAGCTCTGACAGTTCCATAAGCCTGCTGGAACTCATTGATTCAGTATTAAATAGGGGTGGATTGGGCCGCAGGGAAACCGGGACATTTCCCGGTGGGCCGGCCTAAAACTCATTAAAAATGGGCCGGCCGCGCTCCCCCCCTTGGCTGGGCCACAGGTAGTGGCTCCGGCACTTTGCCCAAATCCAAGATGGCCACGGGAGGGCTGCGGTCCATGCAAGCGGGCTACCAGCTCCCATTCCCCCTCTGGCCAGAAAGCAGCAGGTGAGCCCCCGCCCCCTCCACGCATCACATACACCGGCGCCACACACACCCCCCACACATTACTTACACCGACGCCACAGCCCCCCACATTACTTACACTGGCGTCCCCCCTCCCACGCTGTGCAAGAAGGTTCCAGGGCCGGTTTCAACTCCCAATCCGCCCCTGGTATTAAATAATACGGACAATGTTTATTAACCTATATTGTAACCTATATTTATAGGTTTATAGACTGACTTTTATTAACGATGGCAGGAGAAATCATTCAACGGCAAGCAACAATCAAATGAATACATCCACTCACATGCTACTAAGTGGATTCAGGTGGGGAGAGGCGTGCATTCGTCAGGGCGGCAGGCACACTTACCCGCTCACTAGGCACCGAGTGTACACTGCCTAGCAAGCGGGTAAGAATCAGGCCCTATATTTGCTTTGCTTTTAATAAAAGAATCTCAGATTTTTCAGTGTCCTAAGAAGCTTCTCAAGGGACTCACTTTCAATATACAGCCCATAAGTATCCACAATTATATTGTAAGGGTTCTACCTTAAAATTGGCTCAACAAATATACCTGAAAGTAATAAGAATAAAAATAGAAAAAATATTCACCAAGTTCCCTGCAGCTTTATTATCACATGCACTGGGAATCAAATTCAACTGAAATAGACTTTTGGTATTATTATTACAGAAAAAAGAACATCTTTCCATCACATGTCTATCTGATCTTTTTCTAGTAATCCTCAACACTTGCGTATTTGACCTCAGAACGGTGCTACTGTTTGGCTAGTTATCAAAGTAAGCAAACTTCATACCTGGAATTTTAAGCTTTGTAACAGCTGCCCGAAACACTGGCTGGCTTTTGCCTTGGTGACTCATCGAAGGCAGGGAGACCACATGTACAGACTCAGATGCTGATAGGATAAAAGAAATAAAATTAAAAGAAAATGTAAAGGCATTATCGTAGCTGATAAGAAGACCAATAACAGTTACTGTGGCTCCACGACCATCAGAATATTTAATTACAGTAGTGGCTACATACTATTTTATTACATCTGTGAAGCAACGTTGAATGTTTTATCACTGTGCAGTTGCACAACAACAATTAACAACCAAGTTTCTTAGCATCTGCCATTAGTAAGTTATCTCATGCTATCTATTTTATGCTGTACTCTTCACTACATAAAAATCTCATAGTGATAAATCCACAAGCATTTTAAATCAATATATCAGTACCTAGACAAAGCAATTGCTCACATTGCATCCAGTAAACCCGAACAAGTCCCAGATGTTCTATGGCTACCTAAACTAACCTACGCTATACTTTATTGTTTATTTTATATTATGTTCTGCTTATTCTTGTTTCTGCTGCATAAATCTTATAAAGATTTGTTAGATTAGCATGTTCCTCTTTACCATTTCCTTTGACATATTAGGGCTGGAAGCATCAAGTTTTAAAATGTGGCCAGACCACCGAAAACTGTCATTTTCTGCGGGTTGGCGCAGCATATTCACCAATTCTGTGGAGCCAGTGCTGACTGTAGCATCAGTTTTTTGTTTCTAGCTTACAGGAGTGGAAAAAGTTTGACGCACTGAGTTCAGAAGTGTATATTTGAAACTCTGCCTATTGTCAGAGTTTTGTATTCAGGGCCAACAGGAAATACAATTATTAGGTTTCACTAGAAGGTCAAAATATACCTTTTGCATTAATGTATATTAACCAATAGTTTTGGTACATGTGATAAATGATTGTATAATATTCGTGTGTAATAAAATCATATGTCAAATAAGTATCATACTGTAACTTGCCATAGGAGTCTAGGGAGGATTCTGCTTTCTGTTAACTTCAAAAACAATTTCAAGAACGGCTGTGTGACTGCTATACCTAATAGTCTCAGAAGTTGTGCAAAAGTATTTAAACAACATTGGACTCCTGCCCTACTGTAAGTCTTGGTAATATATTTTTTACTTTACTGTGACAGTACCATGTATTGGATTTGGAGCCATCTAGTCTGTCTGGCAAGTTCAAAACCTTAAAGAGCAAAACTCTAATGATGGCATTAGCTGCAGGGGCTGAGCTCTCTCAGCCAATCAGTGACCCCCATTCTTCTGGATGGCAGTTATCAAATCTCCTCTCTGCCAGCAGCTCCCTGGCATTCCATTACATGAGATAAATTGCATTCGATTTATTGAATGTAAAAAATGGCACATCAAGTGCCAAATCACATGCAACCCTCCTGGGGAGCTCCCCGGGGTATTAAAGGGAAATCAACTCCGACTTGTCCCTTGAACAAGTTGGACCTGTGTATGGGGGCCTTTATTCATGCTCTCTTTATCTACCACATTGATTAATGCAATAGTCTCCTTACAGGTCTTCCCAATACATCACCACTACAATCCATCCTGTATGCAACTGTGAGGATGATCTTCTTTACTAGATGTTCACTGCATGCAAAACTGCTCTGTCATTCTCTCCATTGGTTACCTGTATTCTTCTACTATATTAAATATAAAATACCTTTACTTATACACAAGGCAATAAACCAAATTACATCAATGTACATCTCTTTGCTTATCTCAAAACATCTCCAAACCCGACCTCATCACTCTTCACAAGATCTATGTCTCTCATCCACATCCCATTCATGATTACAGGACTTTCTTTAGGCTGCCCACACTCTGTGGGATGCCCTCCCATGCAGAGAATGAGTCTCTGCTAGTCTCCAAACCTTCAAGCGTTCCCTAAAAACGCATCTCTTCAGGCAGCTTATCAAATTCTGGAACTGCCCACATAGCCTCTATAAACCTAATCTGCAAATATAACTTCACTTATTTTCTCTTTCTGCACTTTCCCATCCTCTTGAGCCGAGGTCAACATTTCTGGGTGATCATATCATATACCACATAAAGAACATTTGCAAACTGGTGTCCCATGCATAGATAACACCTATCCTTATGTACTATATCAATGCCTATTTCCCTATGGATTGTAGTCTTGTGAGCAGGGCCTTCCTACCTCTATGACTGTCTGTATTTACCATGTTTGTTTTATCACTGTTTCTAATTGTAAAGCACAATGAAATTTGTTGCACTATATAAGAAACTGTTAATAAATAAAAAAACAAATATCTGTTGTGGACAACTTGGGATTGCAGATTTCTGAGGTTTAACCACATTTTTTGGGGATATTATATCCCACCCATAAGGCAGGATGCACTAAGCGAAAAATGCGGTAAAAATCCCGTTATCAGGGGTTTTACCGCATTTTGAAATGCAGGAAAACCCGCACGCCAGGTTTTCGCTGCAGGGGTATCACCAGCAAAGGATGGCAATACCTCATAGAAGCCTATGGGCTTCATAACGCGACCCAGCGCCACCCCGGCGACTCCCAGCAGACCCTGCTGACCCCTACTCACCTGTGTCTGGCCAGCAGAGTGCTGTGCTGCCAAGACCAGTGGCCTCCTCCACCCTGCACTGTACAGTACATCCTCTTCCAGGTAAAGGAGAACCCGCCTGCAGCAGCAATAGCAGCACTAGCCGGGTAAGAGAGGGAGGGGGAGCCGCCGGGGTCCCACTGCACATCGCCGCTGCAACGCAAATGGCAATTCTTACTGCAAGAGCCATCCTTTGCAATAATTATCACATATGTTAGGGCATATGCGATAATTATCTATGTGGTAGCCGGCGATGTGTGGTGGAGAGGGGCACCATAGACTGTGCACCATAGACTGTTAAAAGATCAGGCCATTAATATTGTATAGGCCAAGAAACATATTTCACTATATGTAAACATTACAGTACATAGATTGCTATATTTAACATTACATATTATATTGTGACTGGAATATTATCATTTATTTAACTTACCGCGGTGTTTATTTTCATCATTTCGAACAGTGGGCCTCAGAGGAGCATAGTTAACCCTTCTTGCACTCTCTCCCGGACTGGATCGACTGCCCTGAAATCTGCGAAAAGTTCTCATTCCAGGTGACTGGGGAACATGTGACCTGTCATCAGAAGAGCGAGCCCGCACCCGAAATGTTCTGCTTGGGACCTTCTTTTCTTAAAAAATACAAGACAAAAATAAAAAATGAAACTTGGATCAAACAGTATCAAGCATAATCCTTATGTAACCTTTTATGCGCATGTGGTCAAGTTCTATTACAATATCACAACTAGTTATTCTATGCCATTCAATGCAACTACTGTATAGCATTAGCAACCTACAGTGTTTCTAAATTTATTTAGCAATACAACACATATTATAATTGTAATAATTTCTAAAGTTTGTGTAACAGCATTTTTGCATTTGGGCAACTTGCACTTTATACTGCATTATCTAAACTGTATAGTACATGTACACTACAATATTACCATTGTAATGTATCCAGCTGTCACCAGTACGAGGAGCAGTTCAGTTTTTACATATCGATGGTCATCCATTCTGTTTGATTGATTGGCCTGAGGGCCAATCAATATACAGGGGTGGGGCTTTGTGGGTGTTGGGGGTGGAGCTAAGCTCTGTGTCCCAGCTCCTTAGTAAAAAAGCAAAATTGAAACTATTTGTTTAAGCTTGACATCGATGGTGGGAATCCATCTGGTTCTCCCCCATGGCAAAACTATTAGACATCAGCCATAAACCATCGATGATTTCTAATCATCGATGGTCAATGGCCATCCCTAGTATTTGCAAACTGCAACACATCAGAGATGGAGCTTTCATTCAGTAAACTGCATCAAATATCTGTTATCTTGCATTTTACAAATTGCTGTTAATAAATGTGCCTTTGATATTATATGTCCCACCTGCAGGCTGCAGTGTCCAGCAGTATGTGAGCATGTGTGTGCAACAATTGAGAGGCCCCATGCTACCTGCTGCTTACCAGCTGTGAATGGATGCTGTGCACAGGCGCAGAGGCAGAACTAGCGGAGTTGTGGGCCCAGGATATCAACTCTGCTAACTTTAAATCAGATGATTTGTCAGTTCCAAGAGCCTCACGATAGCTGTCAGCTCAGCATTTTAAAATGAAGCCACAAGTTGGATATGTTTAACAAATAATATTGTCTGCCAATATGAAAAATGAATGTTTTCTTTGCTAGTTCAGCAGAAATGAAAATACCACATTTATAATACTTCTGAAGCGGGTTTAGCCCTCAAACATCTGAAATAAATACAAAGGCATAGTTTTAGAATTATTTCCTTTGTCCATGTTTATTCTATTTCTTAGTAAGATGAGACCAATATGAGAGCACGGAGCTACCAACCACACTTATATAACATATATGAATTTGGAAGTAAAAGTCTTAACTTGTTTCTTTGTCCAGTACAGGCTGAACTGGGAGCTACATTCTTTCACAGGTGATTAAGCCCAGTTTATATGGTTGGCTGGATAACGTTCATACAGCTTGGTATTTTTAACATTTGCAGTTCAGGTTAAAAAGCAGATATGATTTATGAGAACAGAATACATTTCCACATCTAATGTTATTTTTCCTGAGTTTATTTTAAATGTTGTTGAACAGAAGTTTAAAATCCTGAAATGTTACAAGGGGAGTGCATGTAAAGACATAACAGTTCACTTTACCAAAATTCTTGGGTAGATTAAAAGTAACTGTAATAACAAAGGATATATTTAATATTCTACTTGAGTAGACAAAACTACTAGAAAATATGAAAATATATGAATATGAAAAGGAAAAAAATATCGGTACTTGTGTACTATCACAGCGCCCATCCCATCGCAGACCATAAGGCATGCAATGGTATGCGCATGGGGCTCGCTGCGCTCGCCATGCTTCGGGCTCGGTGGCTTGCTGCGCTCGCCACACTTTATAAATTCAACTCTACGCCGACGTGGATAGTGGGGGTATGAAAAGGTCGGAGGACGCGTACCGCAGCGCTCGCCACACTTCGGGTTCACGTTCATAGTGGGGGTGGCATGGGGGTGCATTTAACATTGTAAGCCCCCAGTAGGGTGCTTATACAATTTAACATCATATATGGGCTTATACAATTTTAAATTGCACCGCATCGCAGTGCATCGGGTGTATGCCATGCGATGCGATTAAAAGTTGTGTGACCAAATATCATGGGCGCCATGCTAGTACACAAGTACCAAAATATCTGCTAAGACATAATCCTTTTTAAATATTATAATGTACTTGTACTCCTATAATTATATATAACAAGAATGTCTTGCAATAAGTGCTAGGAACAGAACATTTAGCTTTATTTGATGACTTATTAAGAGTCATTAAATTTATGGTTGGTGTTATAACCAGGGCGTTAAGTGCTCAGAGGGAGGTGGTGGAACTCACTTTTTCACCCCTCCCCATTCCATTAGGTGGAGCCAGAGCCAGTGCTAGGGTGTTCAATGTATACCCAACAAAGTATAAATTTGTGCTCATTGAGAGAGAAGCTTGCAGACTAAAGCGAAGCTTGAATACTTAAGTCACTTGTGAGTTTAAAACAGAAGCAGGTGAGTTAGAATACAGAAAAAGGTGAGTTTGAACACAAAAGCCTAAACACATACTGTATTATTAATATTACCATCAGCAGTGCAGTGGATGCATTTGTTTTGCGGGAGACTTTCTGGAGACTCGGCTACTGTCCAATCTGTAAACGATTTTCTTTGCTGCAGGAGGAGATGCTGTGCTGCATGCTGAGCTACATAGGATGTCTGTGTCCTTGGGACCACCACTGCCTCAGAGAACCCCAAAAAGACATTCTGCCTGGACTGCTGTGGGCTCTGAAAGGCAGGGCCTCAGACACATCCACCAATTGGTCACACTTCAAAACTTATATGCTGCTCTTGCAGATCTGGAATGTATGATCAACACAGCCAATAAAGAACAGGAAGAAATGGGGACTCCTACTTCTGCTAACTATAGGACCAGGAAAATTTCATCTCCAAAAAGGACTGCACTTCTCTTGGGAGATTCCATCATTAGAGGAGTAAATCTGGGAAAGCAGAGAAACAAGTAAGGTGCTTACCTGGAGCCACAGCTCCAAGAGATAAAGATGGATGTTAAAAATTGTAAACGCACCAAGGAAAGATGGGGAGGTTGATGTCATTGTCCACCAAGGCACAAATTACCTGGTTAATGCTGAAGTCATGACCATAAAAAGATGAATTTAGGAAGTTTGGAACCGCTCTAAAACATGTGGCAACCACTATAACTTTTCAGAAGTATTGCCAGTACACACAGGGGAAGATAGAACTCAGAGCATCAGAAACTTCAATATTTGGCTAAGTCAAGCTATCTGGCAAGACAGGGCCTTATATAAAAGTGATGGCCTGCACTCATCTTCAAGAGGAACGAGAATATTAAGTGAGAATTTTTGATGCTTCATCAGCAACTATTTAAACTAGCAGAGGGGGACAGTGAAACAAATAAGAATGAAAAAATCTGCTCCCCCAACCTAGAGGTATTGGGCCTTATTCTAGTTCACTCTTTCTGACAAAATCCTTCTTAGATGGACAAAACCATGGGCACTGCAGGTGGGGCAGATGTTACTTTGTTCTGTGCAGATACAATTAGATTTAGGTGGGGTTTTACTTCAAAGTGAGATCTATTTTGCAGTGTAAAAATAAAGCAGCCCGTATTTACCCTGCTCAGAAACAAAATAACTCACCCAAATCTAATTATCTCTGCACATTTTACATCTGCCCCCCCCTGCAGTGCACATGGTTTTGTCCATCTAAGAAGGATTTTGTCAGAAAGAGTGAACTAGAATAAGGCCCATTGTTTCTGCAGGCAAATGGAACATGAAGTCTATCCACTGCAACAGAAGATAATGCTGATCAAAACGAATAGATATAGGCAGAAAGATGAACCAGGAGAAGCACAAACAAAACTTTAAGTGCTATGTGTGCAAATGCTAGAAGTTTAGGAAATAAAATCTCAGAACTAATTTCAATAATGACAAGGGATGAACTGGATATTGTGGTTATTACAGAGTCATTCTGCAATGAAAATCATGACTGGGACAGAGCTATACCAGGATATACTTTCTTTAGGAAGGACAGAATGGGAAGAATCAGACTAGGGGTGCAATATATGTGGAAAAAAAAGCATAAAGACTACCTTAATGGAAGGTATTGAAGAAAAAACCGAGGCCCTTTGGGAGACCATAGAAACATGGGAGAAGGTCATTATTCGTATAGGGGTGATCTACAGACCACCAGGTCAGGAAGAGGAACTTGACAAGAGCCTATTGCAGGACATCAATAAAATGGCAGGAGAGGTAATAATTATGGGAGACTTTAATCAACCTGATGTAAACTGGGAGGTGTCTGTTGCAAGTTCCACCAGAAGTGTAGAATTCTGAATTCATTGCAAGGAGCATCGATCCAGCAATTGGTGAGGAAGCCCACTTGTAAGGACACAATATTAGTCTTAATACTTACAAATGGTGACAGAATATCTGACGTTAATGTGGGTAAAAACCTGGTATCCAATGACCATCAAGCAGTATGGTTCAGAATAAAGACAGAGGGCAGTATTTAATGTCCCTAATCGCGATGTGCAGCCAATCCTGTTTAGGATTCGCTGCACATTCGCCGTGTTCCGGAGGGCTGGAGCCCTCGCTGCCAGCCCTCGCTGACACAGTATTCAATGAGGCAGGGGCTCACTGCCCCTGACCGCGAATGTGAACCCCTGCGGCGAGCCTGAGGACGGCGGCAGGCAGGGAGATAGAAGTCTCCCTGCCTGCCCCAGAACCTATGTGGGGGGAGGTGGGCTCCCCGGGAGCCAGGCAGCACAGGCTGCCCCCCGGGTGAGCCAGCAGGGGACTGGGTATTCACTGCACCCAATCGTGCATATGTAATGATCGGGAGCAGTGAATATATGAATATCTAATGAGCGGCTCTCGGCTCCCGGCCCCCTGCTGGCTGCTATGTGTAAAAATGATATGTTTTTTAAATTAAATATATATTCAGGTGCTATAAGCACATGAATAAAAATAGTATGCCCCTTCTCAGAATAAAATTCCTGATTTTTTTACACCAAATGTAAAACAACAAAAACTTTATTTTAAAAGTTCACTTTCCACTTCACCATGAAAAGATGGCGATTTGCTACACGGCGACACGCGGTGAAAATCACTTAGAAAGATAGCGAGAAGTGCACGTTGAATAGGGTGATTCACTTTCTGACCCAAAAAAATTACCTTCCAACGCGAAAATAGCACAAATTCGCTGTGAAACAGGGCGAATTATCCTCATTGAATACTGCCCAGAGACAGACTCACTGCACACAAAAACAAAAGGTGTTAGATTTTAGGAAGGCAGATTTTGTAGAGATGGGAAACTCTGTAAGCGATTCTTTGGCAGAGTGAAGGAACTTGGAAGGAGTGCAGGAGAAGTTGGAAAAAATGAAAAAGTGCAATACTAAAAGCAACAGAACTTTGTGTCAAAAGAGTTAGAAAAACACAAGGATAGGAGGCCAGCTTGGTTTGCGAAAGAAGTAGCAAGTATTGTGAACGCAAAAAGTTGCCCTTAAAAAAATATAAGCAGATGCAGAATAATGAAGACAAAGAGGTGTATCTTGTTAGACAGAAGGAGGCTAATCAGATGTGCAAAATCACAGGCTGAGAAGAAAATGACCCAGTCAGTGGGTAAAGGGGCGAAAACTTTTTTTAGGTATACTATGGCAGGCAGCAGTCTAATCTCCAAGGAGGCAAGACAAAGGTGGGTTTGCTATTCGCACAGGACCCTCAAAAGTATTGAGGAAAATGGGTGGACCCCTAATATGCTTATATACACAGAAAATGTATTTCTCACAGGGGGTGTGCTACCACTGGACACAATAGGATATGGACAAATAGCAAGAGAGAAAAGTGTGTCCTGGTGTGGTGCACCTAAATGAACTTAACGATTAAAATTTAGCTTTTATTGGTATCTCTTAAAGGCGAAATATAAAAACACACAGACAAAACAACATGTATGTGGATGTGTATTAAAAAGCGGTGGCTCTCTGACTCCACGTCCGTTTTGACTAGAGGTAGATATTGGTTTCCCCACAGGTATGGTATGCTGACACTTTTATTATTAATAACACGTAAATGCAATGTAATAGTGTCAATGTAGCTCAAGGCCCCTTCATGTAGGTGCGCACATACTAATACCAGTGCGGTGATCAATATAGATGAGCACAGTTTAGCTGGTGACCACAGATAATTTCAATAATTGTTGTATTTGTAATGGACTATCACTGTGTCACATGAGACACCGTTACTCTATGATGATGAAACTTCTCTAGATTTTAAAGAGCTGTAGTATTAATCAGTATTGGTGATGTTTCCCATGTGTCAGCATGGGTGTCAAACAATTATGATACAACATTGAGTTACTCAGACCTCTATTGTATAGGCTAGAATTGCCTTTATTGTGAGGGAGCTTCTATGTTGAAAAATGCGTCTGTCTGCCGTGATAGGTAGACTCTGTTAATTCACAAGAGTATATCACAGTTATTCTGTTAATGTGATTATTTGGATACTGAGTCCAATAGGCTTATAAGTATTTGGAAAGAAATAATATTGAAGGCGCTTGACTCCGAAGATAGTGAATTCGATGGGGGAAAGAATATATAGGACAAATTGTCAGTGAATTCTTGTTCAGAACCGTAACTATGTCAATCCATAAGACAAGTGATAAGGATGCGTACTTTTTACTCACAATCGGAGTGGTATGTATCCTCCTATCTGGGTTTCTTTATAGCAGGACATGTAATTAAAGCGTGTCCTTGCGTGTCCCTGTCACAGTGTCCCTCGTTGTGGGTATCGTGCAGGTTAAATAGAAAAAAGAACCGTAAGTAGATGGTCTGTATTGGAAATCAGCTATATAGAGGATAGCGGGAACCAGTCTTGCGTACCAGACTTACTAAGAAACATGTAGTCACGTGTGTATAAAGGTTTCTTTTTTATGGGATCACCAAGGTCGTGAAGATCTAACAGTAATATGTATGCGTACCGTACTTACGGTGCATAACACGGTGATACTCCTATCTAGGTATCTTTTAACACGATCCCCTCTGTGAGTTCTCAGCAACTGACTTTGGTCTCAAACAGTGCATGCAAACAGAGGATGGAGACCGTCTTAATGTAGGATAGTGCTTTTATTGCTAAAAAAGCCAATTTAAACACAAGTGAAAATAGTACAAATTTAAAGTACCTGAAAGATGACCTTATAACAATAAGGACATAAAGAATGGTTGGGCTCAGTCACTCTGCTTGCCAACGCGTTTCGACAGTCTCAGCTGTCTTTTTCAAGGCGCGTCAGAGAGCGGCCCTTGAAAAAGCTGAATGCGAAGCGCGCGCCGGCTAGCGGTGACGCTCTCTGACTCGCATCTGACTAGGATGTATTTTTGATTTATGTTTTTACCCACAGGAACCCTCTCATTGTAATGCGCACCACTTTATCACTGTGCGGCAGGCACCAGTGGTGATACCTTGAGACTATCGATCAGAAATTAGCTGGGGGCATGCCTTTTGATACCACTCTTACTTAAGAAACTTGCTGCTAATTAGAGACTGATTGCACAGTATCTAAGGCTATCTTTTATAAGGCATCATCGCTGTACCTTACACGTGTAGAGAAGGGCACGCTGTAACTTATCTACCATTTACAGCGACTATTGCCCCTACTCCTAAACTTTGGTATCAGCGCAGACAACACCTGGGTTATTCAGGTGGACAGCTACTAAGCATCCACCACCAGCTGTTGGCAGCGCCCCGGCTAACTGTACTAAGTGTGTCACACTGACTATCAAAAACAAACAGTGCTTGAGCACATTGATTCACTGTTACTTTAAGGGTGTATCAAAAACCTTACTTACAAATAAGTGATTGTTAAAACCATTATATGTCGACACAGACCGGTACTTTGACTCACTGTTACTTCAAGGGTATATTAAAAACCTTACTTATAAATCACTGAGTGTCAAAACCATTGTATGTCGACACAGATAAACTCTGTACGATAATAAAGAGCTGCATATACATTTTTCTCCTCTATAAGAGCAATTCCAGCCCAACAAGAGGATTTTGAGAAATTCTGACATATGCCTTAATCAGTGCTGGCCGACTGGTGTGTTGACCTTTTTGTGCCACAAGAGATTCATGTAGAAACATCTTATGACATATAAGTTCACCTCAATCAGTCTCTAATGAAGAGTCAATAAACATAGGAGAATACCACTGACACTGATTATTATCTCATGTCAAACCAATATAGTCTACCTACAAGAGTAGACAGGTATATCTTATTCAACACTGAGGCTACCTTATATCAAGGGCAATTTTAGCCTGCACAATGGAGGTTTGAATAACCCATGGTGCATTCATAATCGGTCGACACTCGTATTGGCCGACATCTGTGTTGACTCCTCATCTTCTTTTTGTCATTAAATTCTGCTATGTACTTGGCAATACTTATAAGCCTATTGGACTCAGTATCCAAATAATCACATTAACAGAATAACTGTGATATACTCTTGTGAATTAACAGAGTCTACCTATCACGGCAGACAGACGCATTTTTCAACATAGAAGCTCCCTCACAATAAAGGCAATTCTAGCCTATACAATAGAGGTCTGAGTAACTCAATGTTGTATCATAATTGTTTGACACCCATGCTGACACATGGGAAACATCACCAATACTGATTAATACTACAGCTCTTTAAAATCTAGAGAAGTTTCATCATCATAGAGTAACGGTGTCTCATGTGACACAGTGATAGTCCATTACAAATACAACAATTATTGAAATTATCTGTGGTCACCAGCTAAACTGTGCTCATCTATATTGATCACCGCACTGGTATTAGTATGTGCGCACCTAAATGAAGGGGCCTTGAGCTACATTGACACTATTACATTGCATTTACGTGTTATTAATAATAAAAGTGTCAGCATACCATACCTGTGGGGAAACCAATATCTACCTCTAGTCAAAACGGACGTGGAGTCAGAGAGCCACCGCTTTTTAATACACATCCACATACATGTTGTTTTGTCTATGTGTTTTTATATTTCGCCTTTAAGAGATACCAATAAAAGCTAAATTTTAATCGTTAAGTTCATTTAGGTGCACCACACCAGGACACACTTTTCTCTCTTGCTATTTGTCTTAATCTCCAAGGAGGGAGCAGCCAACTGGGCTCCAGACATGACTGCCCGCAGCTGCACTGGTCTCTTCAGGGAGTGGGGGGGGGGGGGGGGGGTTTCCAGACTCGGCTGCACTGCAATCTGCAGGAAGGGAGGGGAGTAGCCAGCGGGGCTTCTGCCCACAGTAGGAGGGGGGAATAGGAGCTTTACAAGCATGACTTCGGCTGTAGTCAGTTAGCCCCATTCCCGCCAGAGTGTACTCCTGTCCCTGTGCATGGCTTTGAATGGAACACCATCCAATATCACTCACCATCTAAGTGAAATTGCAGCCCCGTGAATAGAACTAAATCAGCACCAATATCCAGTTAAGAAGATTATCATAGAGCATACATGCCTACCTGACCCTCTCCATGAGGGAGAAAATGATCTATTCCTGGACTTCCCTGGTAATGTGGTGAAGTGCATTTCTTATCAATTACTGATTTTGCAGAATAAATGGAGGAGGGAGCCTGATCCAATATTTCAATTAGGGCATCATGGAGACATACTGTATGGGTATACTACTAAAATGCAAGTTTTTGAAAGTGCAGTTGTTGCCCATAGCAACCAATCAGATTCTAGCTATTATAATAAGGTACAGGATAAATTATAAGTACACTCTAATTGGTTGCTATGGGCAACATCTCTAATTCAATAAACCTGCACTTTATTAAATATACACCTTAACCCGGACTTCTAGTCCTAGACTGAATGGGCTTGCAGGCAAATCCCGGAGCTCAGCTACCCCCTGCCACGAACGCCACCTTCTAATGGCTGTTTACAGCCTCCACTGACCCCAGCACAAATCCTTCTCTCCCGCTGCTGTCAATGGACAACTTCATCCCCTCCTCCTCCCAGCCGAGACTGCTTGTATCCGCCAGGAGAAACGCTGCTCACTAGAGATCATGGTGTGGACTACAGCACACCCCGCCTACAAAAAATCTGCAGCTGAGTCACTTGATGCGACCTATAAGGTATGCCACACACCTAACGCACCAGTCACTTATGGAGAGCATGACCCCCCTAGTCATGCAGGCTGTAGCTGACATTACAGCACAGCTGAAATCATTAACTCACAGTGTGATGGTCACAGAGAATCAGCTTGGTGCTGTTATACATGATTTTGCTGATATAGCTTTAAACAGTGTAAAGGAACTCACTTCTGATATCTACTAGATCTGGAACAAGCTGGACCATATAGAAAATTGTTCGACAATAATAATATATGAGGCTTGTGGGATTACCAGAATCAAATTAAAGGGCCATTATTAGCCCACTTCGTCAGAAATACATTCCCTGATCTACTTGGGATTTCCCAGGAATGTCATAACCTAGTGATCGGGGTGCACAGAGTGGACCCTGCCCCCACCCCAAATAAACCTAGACACCCTGGGTCACTTTGTTTGGATGCCTACATTTTCTCCATTCTGGTCTGCTTCAAGACGTATCAAGGATTTGAATTGAGAGGGCAAAAAATTGTATATATTTCAGGATTACTCCATGGAACTGACTAGGGCCCGGAAAGCCTTCTCCACTGGTTTGCTCTATCCAGCTCACCTTCATATATACGATGGATCCTCTCACAAAGACTTTTTGTCACCAAGAGATACTGAAGCCTATCTATGAGAATCATCACGCGCCTCACCCAATGATATCAGTGATCCCAGCCCATCTAAAACCTGATTCACAGAAGTAATCCTTATGCTATCCATGGTCGTCCGACCATACACCAGCCCTGTTTACCTGTTCCCCCACCCCCTACTCCAGTCCACTGGATATGACCTCCAGCTCTCCCCCTGACGTCCCACGTATCATTGCCAACCTTACGGCTGTATGACTTTCCATATTACACCAAATTCAAAGTGGTCGCTGTACATTGCTGTCACTTCCTGCTGTAACTCCCCCCCCCCCCCCCCTCCTTATGTCAAGAAGCTCTTTGTCATACTTTTACCGGGTTGTATCCCCACCATAAGGCCATAAACTAGCTGGGGTTTTTTCCCTCTACTCGTTCTCTCTCCCCTGTTGTTATATTCACTGGGTTTGCGGACCTCCCCCCTGCCCCCATGCCCCTGATGATTACATCAGGTTCACTTCTGCAAACGTGTGTGCTGTTTTCCCCTGGAAGTTATGCATTCCTACACGGCTATATATCCTTGTGTCATTATTACTATCTTATTAAATGTGTTCTATGTTTGTTTGTCTCTCTCCTCCTCCCCCTCCTTCCCTTTCCCTCCTCCCCTCCTCAATACTTATGTGGAGAGATGAGAACCCCCGATTTTCTACACCATCTGAAGTGAATATTGGTTCCTGGAACGTGGGAGGTGTCAATTCGGCAGCCAAGAGAAGAAAGGTATTTTTATATAACAAACAACATTTGGTACTTGTGTACTAGCACATTGCCCATCGCATCGCAGACCATATTGCATGCGATGCGACGCGATATCGGCCGATGTTCTACAATGGCATACAATTTTAAAATTGTATGCCATTGTATATGGCATACAATGCCATACAATGCGATGGGATGTGATTATAAATTGCATAAGCACCCTAATGGGTGCTTACAATGCTTAAATGCACCCCCACGCCACCCCCCAAGTATAAACATGAACCCGAAGCGTGGCGAGTGCAGCGAGCCCGCGTGGGGCGGCGGTACGCGTCCTACGACCTTTTCATACCCCCACTATCCATGTCGGCGTGGAGTTGACTTTATAAAGTGTGGCGAGCGCAGCGAGCCACCGAGCCCGAAGCGTGGCGAGCCCCGCGAGGGGATGCGGATACCTTCAAAGGTATCCGCGTCCCCTCGTGTGTTTCACAGGTATCCGCGTCCGCTCGCCACGCTTCGGGCTCGGTGGCTCGCTGCGCTCGCCACACTTTATAAAATCAACTCCACGCCGACGTGGATAGTGGGGGTATGAAAAGGTCGTAGGACGCATACCACCGCCCCTTGCGGGCTCGCTGCGCTCGTCACGCTTCGGGTTCATGTTTATACTTGGGGGTGGCGTGGGGGTGCATTTAACATTGTAAGCACCCATTAGGGTGCTTAAAAGCACCCATTAGGGTGCTTATACAACTTAATATCGTATATGGATCAAAATCGCATCGCATGCCATCGGGTGTATGGTATGCGATGCGATCAAAAATCGGGCGACTAATTATCGTGGGCGCCGTGCTAGTACCCAACATTTTGACATTGCTCTTCAAGAAACTCACTTGATTCCCAAGTTTCTAAACTGGCAAAGTTAGGTTGGTCGGTATTTGCTTCCAGCCCCTTCACCTCCAAAGCCCGTGACATGGTGATTTTGATTAAACGCTCCATTCCCCACAAAGCACTCACCCCACTAACTGACCAAAGGGAGTGGTGGTGGTATGACCACATATATTTAGTTCAGTGACTTCTAATCCAATCTGAAAGACAAGAGAGTGACCACTTTTATGTGTGGCAGAAGGAATTTTCATGAAGCCCAGACCATTCATTGTGCACAGGAGGTCTTGGCCAAGGTGTGAGACCTTGTCATCATCCCATGCATTGAACTCCCTGAGGATGAGCCATCTCTGATTCTCCAGAACTAGACCAGCAATAGTGTCTGTGTTTAGATGATCCACCAATGTCCTACTTGTGGAATTACACTATTCACCCATGCAGTAACCTTGCTTTATATGGTACATTAGCAACTCTTTACTGTGCCTCCAGGAATAGTTCACCTATGTTATTATCTGCCTTCACTGATTGTCAACATGCCACAAAGAAGCCAAGGCTCCACAAAATCCCACCGTCTATTAATTTTCCAGTTAGGAATACCATCTACTACATATACAGGCCAATTTTCCCTGTTTCAGTTTTGAAATAAAAACTTTATCCCTTAGAAGCCTTAAGGCCCATACACACTAGAAGATTTTCATTTCAAAAGACCTTGGCAAAATCTTTGATAGATATATCTTTCACCAAAGTAGTGCGTACACACTGAGCTATTTTCCCAAAGAGCAAAAGATTTTCAGGAGGCGAAAGACTTTGCTGAAAATCTTTCATTAAAAGGCAATTTACATAATGGGCTGGGTTTGAATTCGAAAGGCGGGAGCAGAGGCCATTATATTTAGTGCATCTCTGTTCTTGGGGCCTGATTCAGAACTAATGTAAACCCCACCCTATGCTGCTAGCTAGGGCTTTCTTGATCTTTGCCAGGGGTTACATGCTCTTTGCAAGGGGTTTCATGCTCTTTGCCAGGGGAAGTTACTCTGTGCACTGCACTCCGTGGTAAAGGAGACAGCCAGGGAATAGCAGTGGGAAACCCAGATGTCTCAGAACAAGTCTATCTGTCCATGGCGCGGCTATTTGAAATGATGTGCCGGCTCGTGACTCACAAGCTAATCGAAGCTCGCGGCATGGCATCGCCTGATTGGTTGCCTGGCCGCTAGTCCGATTGGCTCAGGAGTCGCGAACCGGCGCGTCATTTGAAATAGCCGTGCCACAGATGGATGGACCTGCTCTGAGACAGCCGGGTATATATATTACTGGCTAATAAATTTAGTAAATAATCATTGGTGGGTAGTGGTGCCAGTGATATATACATTTCCGGCACGTGCCAACAATCTATATATTACTGGCTTATGATACGCATTGGTGCCCAGTGGTGCCAGTAATATATAAATTGCTGGCACATGCCAGCAACGTATATATTACTGGTTTAAGGATCTCATTGGTGCCCAGTGGTGCCAGTAATATATACATTGCTGGCACATGCCAGCAATGTATATATTACTGGTTTAAGGATCTCATTGGTGCCCAGTGGTGCCAGTAATATATACATTTCTGGCACATGCCAGCAATGTATATATTACTGCCTTATGATACGCATTGGTGTCTAGTGGTGCCAGTACTGGACACGCTTCAGGCACGGTGGCTCGCTGCGCTCGCCACACTATATAAAATCAAATCCATGCGTAGTTGGATAGTAGGGGTATGAAAAAATGGGGTGCATTTAACATGGGAGCCCAGATAATACATAAGTACCATGCGCTTATGGACTTTGACCAAAATTAATGCACAATAGTGAAATCAAATGTATTTATTCTGTACAAAGAATTTTTTCAGATTGGCAATTCACATAAAATTATTATATTAGATCCAATGCCTGACTTATATCCGCAGAAAACCCCTACGCGTTTCGTCCAATGAGGACATCTTCAGGGGTGT
This sequence comes from Crinia signifera, assembly GCF_055691185.1. NCBI lineage: Eukaryota > Metazoa > Chordata > Amphibia > Anura > Myobatrachidae > Crinia > Crinia signifera. The sequence goes on from NC_139219.1 coordinate 95,776,674, forward strand.
TCTGGATAAAATTGGATAATATAAAAAGGTTTCTTGATGGTTAAAAAGCGAGGTATAGGAAATAACGATATCATATGATATCAAAGCATTTTGTCAAACAGATGAGATCAGAAGTCAAAAATAAGGCTTTAGAAAAACAGCTGACCGGCTGATTTCTTCACAGCATTGGCACTCAGTAGTACATTCAGCTATAAAGGGGTGACTCATGTCATCAGCCTGAGAGCAGGAAACTGATGACTGATGAGAAGAGTCACCCCTTTGTAGCTGAATTGTAACACATTGAAGAGGCAGATCGACAGAACAGGCCCAACTTTAAAAGCTGTTGGGCCCATATCGTCGATAATGGCCGTGAATTGTCACGATCACGGACGAATCTCAACAATCCATGGGCCTTTACGCTGATGCGCCCCCTTTTTGCCAATCTCCATGCAGGACATTGAATCCTGCCTGGCGATATGCAGTCAAGCAAAATGAAAATGGCTGTCAGGACGGATCGACAGTCATGACCTGGATTGAATACCCCCCATAATCGCTAAAACACACAGATGAGTAGGATATATAAGGTTTGCAGCATATATTTAGTTTTATATATGTAAAACATTATCTGTATCTTTGCCAACAGCCTGCAATACCTAAAGCTACAACACTTGTGTTTCTTATCATCTCACCAGGTCAATGCCAAATTCTCCACTTAGATTTGAACAATATTGATCTAATATATTCCACTACAGATTGCTCTGTAATAAAATGCATAACACAGGCAATAAAATGCCTTTCCGCTTACAAAATGCCAAGAATATGTACAGTACCATATTTTATGTACTATGTATAGGATTTTAAGCTGATGCAGAATGTATTGAACATGTGCTATGTCCACCATTCAACGTTTTTCTTCCACAACAGAGACAAATATATAGAATTGCAGTTAGAAACTAAATTTTAAAGTTATAATTCTTTAAACAAATGCCTTTTTTGTATAGTGGTGGAACCAAATGCAGGATTTTTGGAGGGGTTTTCCAACTGTTTGATTTTAGACCGATGGTGTCCAACCCATGAAGGATTCATAATTAGCATGTAACAAGCGGTGGTCTGCCCCAAACAAAGTACATTTATGTAACAGTACTTCACATATGCAGCCTCCATGATTATGGAAATCCATACCAGCCCACATCTTCAATGGGAGAGTTGAGACCTCTATTGTGCTCAAGGCACACGCTCCTGGAAAGGGATGTAACCTCGGCAAAAGGGGTGTGGGTTTGAGGCAATGCCTCAATCGTGAGCCACACCACAATTTTCCATCAATTTGATGGTGTGCTTAGCCCACTGTGAGCTACTGGCATGCCTCCTGCATTCTATCTCAAGACCAAAGCAGCTGGAAGGTATGGGTTATCCACTTATTAGATTCTATTTTGTGTGAGACAACTAAGCACTTACACACAAACACACAAAATCTGCTGCCACTGGGCATGTAGTGGCCGCTGGCCAACCTGTGCTTAAGGGGGTTTCTGGGTAACTGGAAACACTCCCTGCTGTTAACTTTGAGTGGAACCTCTGCATTTGTATGATATGTACCCAAAATATGTAATTTAACAAGGATTTTAAAAGGTTGTCACCTCTCTGTTGGGCTTATATTGCCACAACATTTTTTGCAAGTAGTCTCCACTTCACAGTATAGCTCCAAAACCCATTGTCCCTTTGAGTGTCAACATTTCTGTTGTGCAAAATATTTGCTAAAAATGCCAGCATTGCTCACATTTGTTATATAAATTGTAAAAAAAAATTGTTGTGTAAAAAAAAAAAAAAGAGGTACTGGTTTCCTAGCACGGAGCCCACGATTTTCATCTTATGCCATCGTTTCGATCGCATTGCAGCGCATGCGATGCGATCGCATGCAATGCGATCAGACCTGATTTTCTAATTGTACAGGCACCCTGATGGGTGATTACTATGTTAAATGCACCCCCATTGTTAACGCCACCCCCACTATGAACGCCAACCCCAAGCGTTATGAATGCCAACCCTCACGTTCATAACGCGTTATGAACACCAACCCACACCCAACCCTTGCGGGCTCGCTGCGCTCGACACGCTTCGGGTTGGCATTGATAGTGGGGGTGGCGTTAACAATGGAGGTGCATTTAACATAGTAATCACCCATCAGGGTGCCTGTACAATTAAAAATCGCATTGCATGCCATTGTAATGGCATGCGATGCGATGCAATGCGATATTAAAATTGTACAGTGCGGGTCTTAGGACCCGAAAATTGGGTCCCATTGCATCCCATCGCATACCTTAATTAGTGGTATGCGATGGCATACGATGGGCGCCGTGCTAGGAAAAAAGTACAAAAAATATTATATTTCCTATAAACATTACAAGTCATTATGATGAATAAAAAAGTTTGGCATTTTTCACACCTATTTTGACAAATTAATTTGGCACTCAAAGGGTTAATATACTGTAGGTGGAAATTTCTCACCCAGAGGTTTTTATAATGTATTATAAAACGACCATTTGTAATCTAGGATTGTGCAATGGCAGAAGTCACCCAAATCTGATAGGGTTGGTAGGACAATTTATATTTTGGACATAATTATGTTACAGGAGCGCTGTCGGGAAGTCAAGATTTCTTCATCTCAAGTGGCACTAAAATGTGTAGCTATGGCAATGGATAAACTCCACCCTTTAGAGGGTGATGGCCTATCATAACAATTATTGAATAGTAAATTGCCTATACAAACCTGTAGACTCCATAGTATATATTTTATTTATTTATTTGTTTCTTATATATCGCGCACATATTCTGCAACGCTTTACAGAGAATGTCTGAACATTCACATCAGTCCCTGCCCCAGTGGAATTTACGATCTATGTTCCCTACCACATGTACACGCACACACAGACATTCTAGGGTTGAATTGTTGGGAGCCAATTAACCTACCAGTATATTTTTGGATTGTGGGAGGAAACCGGAGTACCCAGAGGAAATCCGCGCAAGTACGGGGGGAATATACAAACTCTGCACAGTTAGGGCCATGGTGGGAATGGAACCAGGGGCGGATCCAGGATAAAATGACAGGGGGGGCACCATGATAAAAGAGGGTTTAGGTGGGGGAGGGCCAGTGTTAGTGGTTCCAGTGTACATGCTAAGAGAGCGGCAGAGAGAGGGTGGCAATGGGATTAAAAATAGGCCCTGGCATTTAAAGTACGCAGGCCCACCATGGCAACAAAAGTGAAGGATGTAGTTGTGCGCGCGCCGAAGGCGCGCTCTGGAAAGGGGGTGTAGCCACTCAACAGGGGGCATGTACTTGAGTGTAGTGTACAACACCATATACAACTTCTACACATTATGCAACAAAATACTAGACCCCATTATACTTGCCCCTTAAACATGATGCCAAATGGAATGAGCCAAAATTCACATAATGCCACACGGATTGAGCCAAAATTCACATTATGCCACATGGATTGAGCCAAAATTCACATAATGCCACACGGATTGAGCCAAAATTCACATAATGCCACAAGGATTGAGCCAAAATTCACATAATAACACACGGATTGAGCCAAAATTCACATAATAACACACGGATTGAGCCAAAATTCACATAATGCCACATGGATTGAGACAAAATTCACATAATGCCACACAGATTAAGACAACATTCACAATACGCTTCATAAACAGGGACATTGTCCACCAAAGGTGCGCATTAAACATTTACACCAGGCATGTCCAACGTTGGCCCTCCAGATGTTGTGAAACTACACATCCCAGCATGCTTTGCAATAGTTTTAGCATTCTCTAATAGCAAAACTAAGGCAAAGCATGCTGAGATGTGTAGTTCTGGAGGGCCAACGTTGGACATGCCTGATTTACACCATAATGTCCATTGCACGTTAAGTTACACGGCATGATGTCCATTATGTATTATGCCAAACACCATAATGCCTATTAAAAATTATGCTACATACAGTAAGTGCTGCTTATCTACATGCTCATTGCCAAGGGTTTCATGCTCATTGCCAGAGGTTCCATGCTTGTTGCCATGTGGGATTACATGCTCATTTCCAACGGGGAATACATGCTCGTGGTAAATGGGGGACAGCCGCCGCCAGGCAGAAGTGATAGCCACTGACAGTGGCAGAGCCTGGCTGTATTCCGAGCACTGCAGGTCCCAGCTATTTGAAATAATACCCATTTCACACCAGAAAATGCATTCCCAGGTTGGCCCCTTTTACACCAGCCTAGTCCCTGCATTTTCTGGTGTGAGGGGGAGAGAAAACCACCCCTCCCCCCCTCCCCCCCCCTTTAATCAGTTATCTAATTTAACCAGCTATATCTTCGGAACTAACTGACCCATTTACATGAGACAAGTATCATATTGAAGAACTTTTGAGTGGGCTTTGAATGATTTTGGTCCAGTGAAACTGGAACGTTTGGTTCCAGAGTAATCTGCCCTCAAAGAACATGAACAGCCATGAAATTACATTTCATAAAGAAAAAAAATCGATTTACACGCTATATCTCCAGAACCGATTGACCGTGAGGACCATCCTGGTATCATATTGAAGGCCCAGCGATTTGGAATTGAATGACATCAAACCCAAGCTCTTGTGATGCCAGGGGGGGAACTGGCAGCCGTCGGAACTGGGTGGGGGTCGGAATTGACGGGTCCCATATTATCCTATGGGGAAAAAATGTTACAGCTTTGCCAGGCGATATCTCCGGTTCCCGGGGGGGCTAGAGACACGGGGCTGGGCTCGTTGGAAAGCTCTGGTCCTCATCTACAATGAATGAAAGGGGGGCACGTACCCGGGTGCCCCCCCCCCCCCCCCCTGAATCCGCCACTGAATGGAACCTATGACCTCAGTGCTGTGAGGCAGTAATGCTAACCATTACAGCATCCATACAGCATATATATTCAGACTGATGCTGGTATCATAGTTGTTGTTTCTCACTACTCAACAAGATTATCTGCTGAAGCCACTTGCAAGCCACTTCTGGGTCAAATATATTTCTTTATTCCATCTCCTTCCAATTAAAAACAGATGGGAATGCTAAATGTTACGATTAATTTTTTCATTTTTTTTTATGGTCGGATATTTAAAAGAAAGATCCAAACTAATGACTAAGAGTTCCCAAATTCTCTGAGAACAAAGGAGGTATGAATTCTGTTTTCATACTATAACAGCTAATAAAAAACATATAATACAGGGGTGCTTCAAAAACATTTCGGAAACACATTGGGTTTAAAAAAATATGGATTAAAAGCTACTATTTTAAGACCAACAAAAATCATATATTTATATATGTATTCATTAAGAAAAATAGAAACATGTGTCAAATTAGCGATATTTTTAAAGTATGATATTAAAAAGATTCAATAATGGATGTATCACACATCGCATTATGAATTTAATGCATCCTGCCAATTACTGCATGTATAGTGGTGTTTATTTAAACTTTATGCATGTACTGTAAATTTGCAAAATGACAGTTCTACCAATAAGAGCTTGCTATTGCGATATGAGGACTTTTGGGTTTATGAGTCAGGAATCTTTCTGCACATGCCTGCTCATTTGCCAGAACTGGGAGGGATCCTATTGATTAGAAAAGAAACCCATAGCATTCTATATGCAACACCATCTACAAATTTAATTACCTATCGGGGACAAACTTCAAAAGTTTCACTTTCTTGAGCTTGGCACACATGTGAATGAGGTCAAACCACTGAAAATGGTAGTCTCAAAAGGTCTGGTATCATTTTTCATTTGTGTTTTAATACCCGCATTGGTTTCCGTTCTTTATGAGAGTGCAGATTTTTTGTGGCTTAAAAGGGGCAGCTTTCTGCTACTAGGTCATGGAAGAAATATAACAAAAATAACTTTGACCAGGCATCGCCATGATAAGTCAAGATATGCTGTGTTTTTTTAATTCCTGAAACTGGCAATTTTCTTTATTCTAGGTTTCTTATATACAAGTCATTTACATGTTGCTGACTTTAGTTCTGACCCCAGGCTAGTGTCTTTAAAATCAGTTCTTCACTGAGCACATACAGTAGTCATTGGTTTATAACTATTTGTTGTAGACCTCAATGCAGCTGACACTATGGGGGAAATTTACTAAGGTCTATTCGTAAAAAATAGGTGTATTCGTATACAGAAATACACCTATTTTTTACAAGTTCGTATTTTCGGGATTTTCTATCCCGAAAATACAGCAATTTGTATTCGTATTCATGGCACATTCGTATTTGTATTTACTAATACGAATGTATACGCCATCAACAGAATACAATTAAGAATCACCATTCAAAAGAATGGTGATTGCCACTTTACTAAGCGGCAGTATTGAAATACACTTAATTTTCTTGGCGTATTTGGCAGAAGACTGCACGGATGCTTCAGTGTAAAACAAAAAAAAATTTTTTTTTTAAACGGCATGTAGTCCCCCCCCACACACACACACGGCCGTAACCAGCCCCAGCTCACAGAGCCGGTCCTGGTAGTAAAATATCAATTTGCGTAGGGTTCCACAGATTTTTTTAAACCAGAACCAGGCTCAAGGGCCGTCCTGGTTCCCAAAATACGACCAGCCAGCAGGGTAATGTCACAGCCGGGGGACAAAGGTATAAATCGGGCTGTATGCTTTTTATGTTTTTTGTTTTTTTTTTACAGATGGAGCAGCTCACATTGGAGCTGCTCCTGGTGACTATCACCATTCACCGCCTGCCACCATCTGACAGAAGGGGGCACGCGCACTCCGCCGGCTCCCCGTTGCTTCCCTGTTGCCGCCTGTTGCCGCCTGCAGCCCCCAGTAACCCTGCCCTTTCCCTGAAGCGGAGACGGGCAGGGAATCTGCTCCCCGCCACCGTTCTGACAAGGGGGCGAGCATGTGAGACGCTTGTGTGTCCCCATCAGCTCAGGGGATCTGGCGATTCCTCAGGCTGGCTGGGAGGCGCTCCATCTGTATAAAGTTATCCAGAACTAATAATGTGAAAGGAAAAGTCTTCTTTACCCAAGGCTTTTACCCAGCTGCTCTGTAAATTTTTTTTTGGAACATGCACTGGAAATTAAGCACCTTTAATCTAATCATACACTTGACTATATTTAATGTTGACAGATCCATGCTTTTTGTGCCAAACTGAATACCCATATAATTACTGTCAGCTTCAATGTGCAAAGAATTAAGAGTTGATGAATCGTCAACTCACATTCCAAAATACATGAAATATTACTCATAGGCTAAACACAAATACCCACATATATATATATATATATATATATATATATATATATATATATATATATATATATATAGTCCCAGGGTGGCCAGGCACTGCCTCCTAAGTCGGTTACCGTCTGGGTGCTCGCACCAAACAAATGTATGTATATTCCCAGCGAGGGTGCTGCACTCCAACAAAATGCTTCAGTTAGTCCATATAAAATGAAGTTTTAATAAGCAACGTTTCGATGTCAGCGCGACATCGTCATCAGGCTTCAACATAATAAAATACAAAAGAACATACCTTTATAACAAACACCCAGGTGAGTTCCCAGACAGTGAACGCTGGAGACCAGCCCCTCAGCGCAGGCAGATGACGTCAGCAGCGCGAGGAGGGTCATCCAGTGATTGTGCACCCATCACCAAGACAACAGCAATAAACAAATGGACGCGACCATGTCTTGTCAGGATCGTATACAAGCACACTGAAAAACAGAAAAACACATATCAATATATGCTGGAGGTATACAGAAAAACGCTATGCTAAATCATTAGAAGATGTACAAAAAAACATACAGAAAAACATACAGAAAAGCAGACAAAGGATAAGAATTAGCATATGAGCAAAAAATACATCAATGACGGATATCTCATATATCACATATATCGCATGATACAGCAAGCTATATAGGGTCAGAAACGGCAGAATATAGTATACATGACTAAATCATAATAAAGCAGAAATGCCTGTATGCTCATTAAGCCCGTAAGGTGCAACGGTACCTAATTTAATGATCCACCGAGCTTCGCATCGGAGAAGTGCAGCTTTGCGGTCTCCACCCCGTATGGACGGGGGGACATGATCTATCATGCGATATTTCATTGTCATTAAATTGTGTTTAAATGCCGCAAAGTGGCGCGCCACAGGTTGCTCACTAGTGCCGGCTATGAGAGCTTTTTTTATTGCTGACCTGTGGGCGGCCATTCGCTCCTTGAATGTACGCTCAGTTTTCCCTATGTAGGAAAGGCCACAAGGGCACAATATCTGGTACACAGTATATTGCGAATTGCATGAAAGGGTGTATCTGATGTACATTAGTTTACCAGTACGAGGATGGTTGTAAGTTGGGCCAGGTATCATGAACTGGCAGGTAGTACAGCTACAACGGACGCATCCCAAATTCCGTGAAGCTCTACCTATTTTACAGGGAGCAGCATCGGATTTAACTAAAATATCCCTAAGGTTACGGGAGCGCTTGTAGCTCGGTAGCAATTTGCCATTATTGATACCAATATCGGTATCAGTTTGAATCATGGGCCAGTATGAGTTCGCTATGTTTTTAATTTGTGGGCTGAGTGCATTGTAAGTAGTAACCCACGGTATGGTGGATGCCGGCAAGGGGTTAGAGATTTTAGGGACTAACAATGAATCTCGTTCTAAGGCCATGACTCTGTTTTTAGTGGCTAGCAGTTCTGACATAGGGTAGCCTCTGGCTAAAAAACGTTCTACCATCTGATCAAGATGGATGGATACCTGGCTGGGGTCGGAGACTATGCGTCTGACCCTAAGCATTTGGGAGTAAGGTAAACTGCGAATGGTGGATTTTGGATGACAACTAGAATATTCAAGGGCATTATTGCGATCTGTGGGTTTACTGTAGAGGCAAGTGGACAAACAACCATTATGTAAATTAATAGAAACGTCAAGAAAATGAATAACAGAAGGGCTCCAAGAGTACGTAAATTTGATGGGACTGGTGCTTAAATTGTGGGCATCAATGTAATTGCATAAGACCTGGGGGTCAGAATTCCAGAAAATCAAAAGGTCATCAATATAACGAGAGTTGACCCAAACAGAATCTAGGGTCCTCTCCAAAGGACTTTCCTACATTCCTACCACTATTTTCAGCGAACTCGACTGGACGGTCGAACAACAAAAATTGTCCAGACAACTTCGCCTTAAAGAATATTTTAATAAATCTCAACCCCCTCCCATCAGTGTCAGCACTATTGACCATGTCGACCAACTACCACAACAACTGTTGCGCATTCAACCTAGGTCGACTTTCGACCCACAGTCGTTTAATCCGTCAATTAAGACGTTTGCCCGCCTACTAAATGAAGATGTCTCATCAGCGGCACGCGACTACAAATGCTTGCACAACAATTTGAGTAGGGTCGAAAGATCTGCATTAAAAAATCTAGCCAGCGACAATTCGCTGGTATTTCGCCCAGCTGATAAAGGGGGAGCCCTTGTGTTGATGGATTTGGATAAGTACCATACACAGGTACTATCTCACTTAAATGATATTGTCACATACCGCAAGCTTGTTAATGATCCAACTCCGATCTTCGCCAAGGAACTCAAGACATTACTGCAGACTGGAGTGGACAACAACTATATTTCGACCAAATTACAAAAGGCTCTGTTACCTGATCATCCTGTGGTGCCCTTGTTTTACTGTACACCCAAAATACATAAGACACTGGTGGATCCACCCGGCCGCCCTATCGTGGCAGCCAGGAACTCCCTCATGCAACCCCTTTCCATCTATTTGGACAGCCAACTCCAACTTTGCATCTCTAAACATCCAAGGTACCTCAAGGACACCACCAGCCTATTACAGAGTCTTCAATCATTGACAGGTCTGGGTGAACATACATGCATGTTTTCGATTGATGTGTGTTCGCTCTATACGGCCATTCCTCATGCCGACGGTCTGTCGGCTCTTCGTCATTTTTTAAGTAACAATTCCGAATACTTGGGCCCGAATGTAAATTTTTTTGTTGAGCTTATGAATATGGTGCTAACAAAAAATTTTTTTCTATATAACAACGAGTTCTATCTACAGCTGATGGGCGTGGCTATGGGGGCGGCGGTAGCTCCCTCATATGCCAATGCCTTTATGTTTGAATTTGAACAAAGTTTCTTTTTTGATAATCCTTCCATTTTTCCTCATATGTTACAGTATTTTCGTTATATTGATGACCTTTTGATTTTCTGGAATTCTGACCCCCAGGTCTTATGCAATTACATTGATGCCCACAATTTAAGCACCAGTCCCATCAAATTTACGTACTCTTGGAGCCCTTCTGTTATTCATTTTCTTGACGTTTCTATTAATTTACATAATGGTTGTTTGTCCACTTGCCTCTACAGTAAACCCACAGATCGCAATAATGCCCTTGAATATTCTAGTTGTCATCCAAAATCCACCATTCGCAGTTTACCTTACTCCCAAATGCTTAGGGTCAGACGCATAGTCTCCGACCCCAGCCAGGTATCCATCCATCTTGATCAGATGGTAGAACGTTTTTTAGCCAGAGGCTACCCTATGTCAGAACTGCTAGCCACTAAAAACAGAGTCATGGCCTTAGAACGAGATTCATTGTTAGTCCCTAAAATCTCTAACCCCTTGCCGGCATCCACCATACCGTGGGTTACTACTTACAATGCACTCAGCCCACAAATTAAAAACATAGCGAACTCATACTGGCCCATGATTCAAACTGATACCGATATTGGTATCAATAATGGCAAATTGCTACCGAGCTACAAGCGCTCCCGTAACCTTAGGGATATTTTAGTTAAATCCGATGCTGCTCCCTGTAAAATAGGTAGAGCTTCACGGAATTTGGGATGCGTCCGTTGTAGCTGTACTACCTGCCAGTTCATGATACCTGGCCCAACTTACAACCATCCTCGTACTGGTAAACTAATGTACATCAGATACACCCTTTCATGCAATTCGCAATATACTGTGTACCAGATATTGTGCCCTTGTGGCCTTTCCTACATAGGGAAAACTGAGCGTACATTCAAGGAGCGAATGGCCGCCCACAGGTCAGCAATAAAAAAAGCTCTCATAGCCGGCACTAGTGAGCAACCTGTGGCGCGCCACTTTGCGGCATTTAAACACAATTTAATGACAATGAAATATCGCATGATAGATCATGTCCCCCCGTCCATACGGGGTGGAGACCGCAAAGCTGCACTTCTCCGATGCGAAGCTCGGTGGATCATTAAATTAGGTACCGTTGCACCTTACGGGCTTAATGAGCATACAGGCATTTCTGCTTTATTATGATTTAGTCATGTATACTATATTCTGCCGTTTCTGACCCTATATAGCTTGCTGTATCATGCGATATATGTGATATATGAGATATCCGTCATTGATGTATTTTTTGCTCATATGCTTATTCTTATCCTTTGTCTGCTTTTCTGTATGTTTTTCTGTATGTTTTTTTGTACATCTTCTAATGATTTAGCATAGCGTTTTTCTGTATACCTCCAGCATATATTGATATGTGTTTTTCTGTTTTTCAGTGTGCTTGTATACGATCCTGACAAGACATGGTCGCGTCCATTTGTTTATTGCTGTTGTCTTGGTGATGGGTGCACAATCACTGGATGACCCTCCTCGCGCTGCTGACGTCATCTGCCTGTGCTGAGGGGCTGGTCTCCAGCGTTCACTGTCTGGGAACTCACCTGGGTGTTTGTTATAAAGGTATGTTCTTTTGTATTTTATTATGTTGAAGCCTGATGACGATGTCGCGCTGACATCGAAACGTTGCTTATTAAAACTTCATTTTATATGGACTAACTGAAGCATTTTGTTGGAGTGCAGCACCCTCGCTGGGAATATATATATATATATATATATATATATATATATATATAGTAGTGGTTTACTACAAAGTTTGCCAACTCAATAAAATGTTAAAACGCAATCTGTGAATGGATATTTATGCAAAACAACCATTCGCATACGTGCAGGGAGATTCACTGTGCGTGCGGCGGGCACCTTCCTGCGGGCAGCGGGTGTCGTTTAGATGACCCGCAAAGCTGCCAATTTCGCAGCTTTGCTGGTCAATAAGAAATGAGGGCCAAGAAGTGCAACTATCACAGATTCCACAGTGATCCAAGTATTGATGCCTCACGGGGCTGTAGAATGGTTTACATTTTGCAGCGTTTGTTCATGTTCTACATATCACATTCAATCACTCACCGTGTTTACCACACAAGCAAAAGCAAGAGCTATTCAATTATTATGCACTTTTACACCAATATACTTACCAATCCAGGATCTAGCGCTGGTCTGTCTGCAGTATAGCCGGCTCACCCCACACTGACAGCGGGGTGAGCCGGCTTTCTCCATCGCAGCTAACATCCTCTGTAGCGCTGTCCCAGCACAATAGAGGCTGATAGCGTGATTGGCTTATGCGCCTCCATGGAGACGCATAAGCCAATCACGCCACAGAGGCTGATAGAGTGATTGGCCGATGCATCTCCATGGAGACGCATAAGCCAACCACGCTATCAGCCTCTGTAGCGCTGGGACAGCGCTACAGAGGCTTTTAGCTGCGACGGAGAAAGCCGTCTCACCCCGCTGTCAGTGTGGGGTGAGCCGCCTATGATGCAGGCAGACCAGCGCTGGATCCTGGATTGGTAAGTATATTGGTGTAAAAGTGAGGTGTGTGTTTGTGTGTGAAATAAAGTTATACTTTTCTCTGTGTGTGTCTTTTCTTTTAACATTCTTTATACAGGTGGACTACAAGTCCCAGCGGGCCAATTAACTCCCGTATGCTGGGACTTGTGGTTCTCCAAGTCCCAGCATACGGGGGAGGTCTGCTGGTACTTATAGTTCTCTTGCATAAAGCAATGTTAGGAATGTGAGAGTTAAACCTATCAGGCTGGCGTCCAGTGGCCAAGGACTTCAGAAACAGCCCCGGGCTTCAGCCCTGGATGGGTGAAGCCTGGAGGGGACCCCTTTATTGGGGGGGGCCACTACTCCAGGTACCCCGTCCAAGGCTGACCAGCCACGGTGCTCATGGTACGGCCGGGGGACCTTATATAAAAAGTGTTCCCCGGCTGTTTCATGACATCTCGGGCTGTTGAAACCTGGTGCTGGTTTCAAAATATGGGGGACCTCCACATTTTCCGGTTCAGGATGCTCAGGAGGGGGGACCCCACGCCGTTTTTTTTTTTTTTTACACAAAATCGCATATCTGAAAATGCGCACATTTTCATGACTGAATATGCGCACATTTTCAAGTCTAATAACCGCCCAAAATCATACTTTTTGGACGCAAATTCGCATCGCATTACATGTGCGACGTCGCAGCAAAAAATTTGATTTTCAAAGGTGCGGTTTCAGACAATTTTTTAACATGTCCAAAAATCGCCCCCTATTACATTTCGCCCAGAATTTCTTTCAGCAAAAATCGCTGGTCACTGCTGAAAATGGTACACTGACAATATGGTCGCCGAGCAATATATTGCTAAGAGATATTAAGACTAAATTGCCCATCAACCATATTGCACTGTGTGAACATCATTAGCAAGACACATTTTGCATATGTGCACTGCAGGTGGGGAAAATGTAACCTGTGCAGAGAGAGTTAGATTTGGGCGGGTTGTGTTCAAACTGAAATCTAAAATACATTAGCAGTGTATAGATAATCGCTTGCTGTTCGAATACGCTAGGTACGATCAGGTCTATATCACGCCCTGACTTGGATGTTTTTAACGCAGATTGTTCCTCAAAGCTCCAACCCTTTTGTTTTGCTTGAACCTTACTTGCCATCAAACCTATTTACAGTGTTTCAGCATGAGAAGAACAGAGCATCCTTTGATCAACATTTCACATGACATCTAGAAGTCTAAAATTTGCTGCATGTAAATTACAGCTATAATAAAGCTGTAATATGCTTCAAAATAATCTTGAGCTTTTTAACATTACAATATGCCCAGTGTACACTTAACATATATGTCTCACGCACAGAACATTTCTAAAGGTGTGTACACACGGGGGAGATATATTGCTAGCAATATATTGCTTGCAATATATTGCTGAGTAATATATTGCTCAGTGTACTTGCAATATATCTCCGCAATATATTTCTCAGCAATATATTGCTCAGTTTCCAGTTTTTCAGAGGGACCAGCAATTTTCCCTGAAAATTGCTAGCAATTTTGACTAGATTTTTTTTACCCTCTATTTAAATTCATTTATGATTGACATGGGTTGTGGGAAGTCCTTCTGGAAGGGAATAAATGTGTATATGGTGTATATACAGATGTAGCAGGGGTCATCTTTGTAGGGGCAGGATAATCTAGCGGCAGCAGCCGCTAGTGCCCCGCTCCTGCCAGGGGTGTGGGGGCACAAGACGGCCGTGCGCCCCTGCCACCCCGACACCAATGCCCCCTTCATTTATATTGAGCCCACATACTATTGGTGTGGGGCAGCATGGTAATGCTCATGCCGCCCACCGATGGTGCAAATCACCATCGATGGGCAGCATGAACATAATCATGCTGCCCGACACCAATGCCCCCTTCATTTTTTCAATGTCACATACTATTGGTGTGGGGCAGCATGGTAATGCTCATGCTGCCCACCGATGGTGCAAATCACCATCGATGGGCAGCATGAACATAATCATGCTGCCCGACACCAATGCCCCCTTCATTTTTTTTCATGTCACATACTATTGGTGTGGGGCAGCATGGTAATGCTCATGCTGCCCACCGATGGTGCAAATCACCATCGATGGGCAGCATGAACATAATCATGCTGCCCAACACCAATGCCCTCTAAAGACAGCCTATGCACTGACTAGTGCGGCTGTGGGGCGCGCAGGAGGTGTGGGTGCTGGCACAGTGGGGGGGAGATTTGCGCAGCAGCTTCTGTGCTGTATGCGCTGGCATTGACAGAGGAGGAAGCAGGGGGGGCGTGTGTCACGCTGTGACAGGGCGGGTGGGCGGGGCCTGGCCGGCATGTCACGCTGTGACAGGGCGGGTGGGCGGGTCCCGGGCCGGCATGTCACGCTGTGACAGAGCAGGTGGGCGGGTCTCGGGCCGGCATGTCACGCTGTGACAGGGCGGGTGGGCGGGTCCCGGGCCGGCATGTCACGCTGTGACAGAGCAGGTGGGCGGGTCCTGGGCCGGAATGTCACGCTGTGACAGAGCAGGTGGGCGGGTCCCGGCCGGCGCTGGAGGGTAGATATCGCTGGTCTCTGGTGCACAGTGCTTTGTGCACCAGCGACCAGCAATTTTTAGGCAGAATCGGAGGAGCAAGCTCCTGCGACCAGCGACCATGAAGGGCTGGCCGCGGGAGCGCGCTCCCAGCCATTTATCGCTGACTGCACATTAAATCACTGGCAATATGGTCACTGAGCGACCATTTTGCCAGCGATTTCATGCCTAATTGCAGCAGTGTGTACACAGCATAAATAACCATCTCTGTTTCTTTTTAATATAAATATAAATGACAAGCAGATGGTGAGAAAATATCTTTCCATATGTGAGGGATTATGAGTAATACTACTACTAAGAAATCTGCGCTACAGCGATAATAATATTGTAGTGGTTGTATTTTACAGTTTCACAATCTGCTGTGTCATAAAAAGATTTACACTGAAAACAGCATTTCAAAAAGATTTGAGAAAACATTCCCATTCACATTCTGTCATAAAAAGTCACCTGGTGTTTTCAAAGCGCATATTACTGAATTATGCACCACTGAAGATCAATGGATGTGTCATTTCTGTAAATAAAGGCCCATACACACTGGCCCTTATTCAGATCTGATCGCAGTACAAATTTGTTCTCAAAATGGGCAAAACCATGTGCACTGCAGGTGGGGTTGATGTAACATGTGCAGAGAGAGTTAAATTTGGGTGGGGTGTGTTGAAACTGAAATCTAAATTGCAGTGTAAAAATAATGCAGTCAGTATTTACCCTGCACAGAAACAAAATAACTCACACAAATCTAACTCTCTCTATACATGTTACATCTGCCCCCCCTGCAGTGCACATGGTTTTGCCCATTTTGAGAGCAAAATTTGTACTACGATCAGATCTAAATAAGGGCCACTATGCAATGCTAGTAGCAGCCGATATAGTTGACCATATTGCCCCACAGCCGCGGATGGCCGATATTGAGTGTACATACTGGACAATATCGTTCAGTAGCATCACCAGGACCAGCTGAACATTGAAGTCATTGGCTATATAACCAAGTTGACTTGCATTTTCAGCCAGTGGTAAGTGTCATTATCGATATTGAATGTACACACTAGAGGATATTTTAAAGGATATTGCTAAGAAGCCTCTTTTTTGAGCAATATCTTTTATAATATCTTCTAGTGCCTAGGTTCTCAAAATCGGTCTTTATGACCCCACACAGTACATGTTTTGCAGGTCTCTTCACAGAATCAAGTGAAATAATCTGCTCTACCTTTGGATTTTTAAAATGCTTCAGTCAGCAATAAGCGCACCTGTCAGGTGACCTGGAAAATGTGAACTCTGTGGAGTCCCTAGGGCCGAGTTTAAAAAACCACTGCTCTATTGTGTATGGCGCATAAGTCTTATGGTGTTACACAAAGTTGTGCTTTCAACATAACTTCTGGGGTCAGATGTACTAAGCTTGAAAAGTAATTAAATGGAGAGTGATAAACCTCCAGCCAATCAGCTTCTACCTGCCATGTCACAGGCTGTGTTTGAAATATAACAGGTAGGAGCTGATTGGTTGGTGGTTTGTCAGTCTCCATTTTATCACTTTTCAAGGCTTAGTACATCTCGGCCCTGGTCTGCTTCAAAACGAACCTTTTGAAGAAGTTTATCTAGGCACAAGGTCTGTAGAGGTGGTGACAGGCAGCATAGTGAAAACATGATTGTGGGGGATATAGCAGACAAAAAATATGATCACAATGGGCCCACAATAAAGGGAATGATTTAACTACTATAATAAAGATAATTGCACCCATCTGCAGGTATCACACATTTTCTATATGAAAAAGCAAATAACATTATTTCTTAGGTTCTCAAACGCTGTTCTCAGGACCACAAACCATTCATGTTTTCCAGGTGTCCTCATAGAATCACAAGTAAAATAACTGACTCTACCTGTGCATCTTTTAAAATGTGTCAGTAAGTAACTAGTATACTTGTGCACCTGCCGGGTGACCTGGAAAACGTCAATTGGTTGGGGACCTGAGGGCTGAGGGCATACCTCCCAAAATGACCCATGCCGGGAGAGACACAATGCTCTTTTCCTGGACTTCCCTATTAATTTATTATTGCCATCACCTGTTTTAAACAGGTTCATTGATATAAAAGGTGTTTCACCACAGGTGATGATAATTATACATTAAGAGGGAAGTCCAGGAATAGAGCATTGTGTCCCTCCTGGAGAGGGTCCTGTTGGGGGGTATGGCTGAGAGGCATATTTAGACCTGATCCCATGGCCGTGAGTGTGCAGCGGGCAGTGGTCAGGTAGAATATATATTACTATATACTATATATA
The DNA here is from genome assembly GCF_055691185.1 of Crinia signifera. Taxonomy (NCBI): domain Eukaryota; kingdom Metazoa; phylum Chordata; class Amphibia; order Anura; family Myobatrachidae; genus Crinia; species Crinia signifera. Next base: position 95,794,217 of record NC_139219.1, read on the forward strand.
CTGATTGAACTAAAATTAATTTCTATTTTTAGTCCCAGAGTGGGATTCGAACTCTCCTACATTATGCTTTGCCGTTCATAGTCGGGTGCGCTACGTATAGTGCTATGATGGCCCTAGACTTCAACTGTGTAAATTTAGATAAATTTATACTCTTTATTATTCTATATAAAAAAAAAAAAACGTTTGATGATTCCTTATTATAAACAATTATTTAGTAACGTATATGTTTTATATGTGTTTTTTTAATTGATGAATATTGTGTATGAAGAACTTTTTAGTTTAAGCACTAAATCATATATTACAATGGCAACTCACAGCTTGATAAGAAGGGACATAGTTTCCGACCTTTGAACCTATAATCAACCAACAGGTGCATTAGATTGTTGCCTTCCAATGATTGGACAAGCTACCTTTTTATACCTGGGTTGATCACCTACAGACCATCTTCTGATGAAACCGTCAGTAATAGGAGGACGGAGAAACGCGTCAAGACGTATCTTATCCCGACCGTGACTACCATCCAGATTGCCTTATTTGCTTACACCGTGCTTCCAACTGCCGCACTGCTCCAAAAAACATCTAAAGGTGTATTGTTCCAGTGTACTCAGCTCAGGTGCGCACAGACGTCTATTCCATCTGACCGTCCGGGTTTATTGATACACTCTCCAGCCGTGTCAGCTACCAGCGTTAGCTCTCATCACATCAGAGCCACGCTGGTTGTCAGCAGACCAGCTGAGACCCGTCCACGACGCCTGCTCCCGGTACTGGCTCCCATACCATCGGAGCAACACCGGTAGTAGCGGGTGTCCATATGGAGACAAGATCACCGCCGCACCTACCCCCAGGAACCAACTGGTAATATAATCCATTACTTACATAAGGAGCATCGCTTCACTGCTAGCTATCAGCTGTTCACCAGCATTTATCATTAAAAAGGAACTGTTACACTGACTTTTCAGGAACTGTTTCAATTAAGGCTCAATTATCGAAACTGGTTAACCATCTAAGGTTCATGGTCGGATGTTTTAATGAATGTTTAGTGCTTAATGCATATTTTTTAAATTTATTGTCTGTCTGTTTTTTTATAATATAATGTATTAAATGAATTATCATTAACTAAGTAAAAAAAATATATATATATATATAAAAAGATCAACACAGTGCACTCTCTTGCTTTATATATTCTTTTTCTCTTGGTTAAAAAGACGGTACTCTTTACCTAGAAGGGCGCCAGCGATTGAAATCGCGGTGATCGGGGGTAAAAATCGCGGTGATCGCGGTCATCGCGGGCATCGCGGGTAAATCGGGATGGCCGCGATGCCCGCGATCACCGCGATTTTCCCATAGGGAACAATGTTAAAACGGCAGATTGACCGCGATTTTACTGTTAAATGCCTCAATGGACCCGATTTGGGTCCAAATAGGCCAAATTAACCCTTAAATGTCCCCCCACATTTTTAACGCCACCCCACGATCCACGCCAACCCGAAGCGTGGCGAGCGCAGCGAGCCCGCGAGGGGCGGCGGTACGCGTCCTCCGACCTTTTCATGCCCTACTATCCACTAGGGCGTGGTGTGAGAATATAATAGTGTGGCGAGCGCAGCGAGCCACCGAGCCCGAAGCGTGGCGAGCGCAGCGAGCCCCGCGAGGGGACGCGGATACCTTCACAGGTAGACGCGTCCCCTCGCGGGCTTCACAGGTGTCCGCGTCGCCACGGACACCTGTGAAGCCCGCGAGGGGACGCGCATAACTGTGAAGGTATCCGCGTCCCCTCGCGGGGCTCGCTGCGCTCGCCACGCTTCGCGCTCGCCACACTATTATATTCTCACACCACGCCCTAGTGGATAGTAGGGCATGAAAAGGTCGGAGGACGCGTACCGCCGCCCCTCGCGGGCTCGCTGCGCTCGCCACGCTTCGGGTTGGCGTGGATCGTGGGGTGGCGTTAAAAATTTGGGGGCACATTTAAGGGTTAATGGGCTCTGTGGCCCATTTAACATTGATTCCTATGGCCAAATCGGGTGGATTGAGCCATTTAACAGTAAAATCGGGTCCATCGCGCCTTTTAACATTGATTCCTATGGGAAATCGTGAGCATCGCGTCGCGGGCATCGCGGGTACATTTATGGCCGGCCGCGACGCGACCGACACGATTTTCATGTTTAACATTGGTTTCAATGGGAAATCGCGGGCATCGCGTCGGTCGCGGCCATACATAAATGTACCCGCGATGCCCGCGACGGGCGCCCTTCTAGGTAAAGAGTACCAAAAAGACTATGTCTTTTTTTGGGAGCATCAGTCATTGAGCTGTGTACCTTATAGATAAAATACATATTTATTATATACACTAGGTGATTCATCGCGCCCTACGGGCGCTCTTCACACCGTCGTAAGGGGCTGCGCCCCCTTAATTTGTGAACGTTTGTATATGAGAAATATGGTTAGAATTGTATGAAAGATGCCCTGTATTGCAACTTAGGTGTCCGCGAATCGCGGGAGGGGGGGTCGCGGAGGGTGCCGCGAATTGCAGTAGGGGGGGTCGCGGGGAGTGCCGCGAATTGCAGGAGGGGGGGTTGTGGGGGGGTGGATGCTGCGAATCGCGGGAGGGGAGGGATTGCAGAGAATCGCGGGAGGGGGGTCGCGGGGTGGGTTGCCGCAAATCGCGGGAGGGGGGTACGGGGGCGGGGTTGCGGCGAATCATGGTAGGGGGGGTCGCGGGGGGTGTGCCGTGAATCACTGGAGGGGGGGTCACGGGGTGGGGTGCCGAGAATCGCGGGGGGGGGTGTGTGTGCCGTGAATCACGGGAGTGGGGGTTGCGGGGGGGTGTGGGGGGGGTGTGACGCGAATCCCCACAAGAAAAAATCAACACAGAAAGGTCAACACATGTAAATGTTGACATAAGTGTGGCACTTCATTGGTGTCCATGTCGACACATGAGAATGAATATGAAAACATTCAAAAAATGAAAAAAAAACTTCAAAAACTCATGTCAACCTTTTTCATTGTCGACCATAGCCATGTCAGTGTTTTCCATGTGCAATTTAATTCTGGAGCTGCAGCGAATCGCGGGGGGGTGCTGCGAATTGCGGGAGGGGGGGTCGCGGGGGTGGGTGCCGCAAATCGCGGGAGGGGGGGTTACGGGGCGGGGGTTGCGGCGAATCATGGGAGGGGGGGTCGCGGGGGTGTGCCGTGAATCACGGGAGGGGGGGTCACGGGGTGGGGTGCCGAGAATCGCGGGGGAGGTGTGTGTGTGTGTGCCGTGAATCGCAGGAGTGGGGGTTGTGGGGGGGGGGGGTGACACAAATCGCCACAAGAAAAAAATCAACACAGAAAGGTCAACACCTTCATTGGTGTCCATGTCGACACATGAGAATGAATATGAAAATATAAAAAAAATAAAAAAAAAAACTTCAAAAACTCATGTCAACCTTTTTCATTGTCGACCATAGCCATGTCAGTGTTTTTCATGTGCAATTTAATTCTGGAGCTGCCGCGAATCACGGGGGGTGCCGCGAATTGCGGGAGGGGGGGGGTCGCGGGGTTGGGTGCCGCGAATCGCGGGAGGGCGGGGTTCACAGGGGTTCCGGTGGGGGGTTGCCGCGAATTGCGGGAGGTGGGGGGTCACGGGGGGTGCCGCGAATCGCGGGAGGGGGGGTTGCGGGGGGGTGTGACGCGAATCGCCACAAGAAAAAATCAACACAGAAAGGTCAACACATGTAAATGTTGACATAAGTGTGCCACTTCATTGGTGTCCATGTTGACACATGACAATGAATATGAAAACATTCAAAAAATGAAATAAATCTTCAAAAACTCAAGTCAACCTTTTTCATTGTCGACCATAGCCGTGCCAGTGTTTTGCATGTGCCATTTAATCCTGGGGCTGCCGCGAATCGCGGGGGGTTCCGCGATTTGCGGGAGGGGGGGGGGTTGCGGGGGGTGGGTGCCGCGAATCGCGGGAGAGCGGGGTTCATGGGGGTTCCGGTGTGGGGTTGCCGCGAATTGCGGGAGGGGGGGGGTCGCGGGGGGGTGCCGGGGTGCCGCGAATCGCCGGAGGGGGGGTTCACAGGGGTTCCGGTGGGGGGTTGCCGCGAATTGCGGGGGGTCACGGGGGGTGCCGTGAATCACGGGAGGGGGGGTCACGGGGTGGGGTGCCGAGAATCGCGGGGGAGTTGTGTGTGTGTGTGCCGTGAATCGCGGGAGTGGGGGTTGTGGGGGGGGGTGGGGGGGGTGTGACGCGAATCGCCACAAGAAAAAATCAACACAGAAAGGTCAACACATGTAAATGTTGACATAAGTGTGCCACTTCATTGGTGTCCATGTCGACACATGACAATGAATATGAAAAAATTAAAAATAAATCTTCAAAAACTCATGTCAACCTTTTTCATTGTCGACCATAGCCATGTCAGTGTTTTGCATGTGCCATTTAATCCTGGGGCTGCTGCGAATTGCGGGGGGAGGGGGGTTGCCGCGAATCGCGGGAGGGGGGGGTCGCAGGGGGGGTGCCGCCAATCGTGCAAGGGGGGGTCGCGGGGGGGGTTCTTTTTGCCGCGAATCGCGGGAGTGAGGTCGCGGGGGGGTGTTTTTTCCGCGAATCGGGGGGGGTGGTCACAGGGGAGGGTTTGCCGCGGTTCGCGGGAGGGGGGGGTCGCGGGGTGGTGGTTATGCCGCGAATTGCGGGAGGGGTCGTGGGGGGGTTCTTTTGCAGCGAATCGCGAGAGGGGGGGTCGCGGGGGAGCGGGTGTTTTTGCCGCGAATTGCGGGAGGGGGGGGGCGTGCGGGGGGGAGGTTTTGCCGCAAATCGCGGGAGGGGGGCGCTCACCTGGTGGCTGTGGAGTAGCAGTGCTGGGCAACATGGGAAGGCAGTGGGTGTCTGGCACTGTCTGTGGGCTCACTGGGCTCGTTCTCTGTCACATACCTCCCAACATGACCCAATGCTCTGTTTCTAGACTTCCCCTTAATGTATGATTGCCATCACCTGTTTTAAACAGTTTAATTTCTCAGAAAGGTGTTCAGCACAGATGAAGGCAATCACACATTAAGAGGAAAGTCCAGGAACAGAGCGTTATAGACACAGACACCCACTTTGAGTGACAGATGTAGCCAAATATATAGGAGATTTAATTTTTGCGCCTGATTTGCCCTTTGGGTAATTTTTCTTTGTTTCCAGTGGTCAGGTAGAAGCTGCCCCGCTATAGTGAATTCCTACTTTGCAAATGAATGTGTACGCCATGCGAACTGAGGCATGGGACTAGCAAAGACATCTCAGCCGTGCAAAAATGTCTACCATTAAATTATTTTTTCACTGGTCACCACTCATTGCAGACTCAGAGTAGCCAGAGACTTACTCGGCAGCTTCTATGAAATCAACCCGATTGAGGCTGGACCTGACGTCATGCATCCTCCTCTAACAAGCTTTGGCACACCTGCAATTTCCCTGACACTCCCAGCATTCTTTCTGTCACAACTAGCATTTTTTATAGGACTTCCACTAAACTGCCGGTTACACCCACAGACACCTACTTCCTGTCATCACCTTGCGAACAGCTAGCAAAGAAAAAGCAGCAGGCTTTCATCGCAGCGCGGCATCACACATCTTAAACCTGTGACAGCTGCCTTCTTTGTGATAAGGTAGTTGGCAGGTGAACTCTAAACCAGGAAACAAGCACATGTTAATTTTAGTTATAATGTGTCAGCAGGTGTCAGGTTCTTAAGAGACTGGTTGTTAGTGTAGGACTTGCAGCGAAATGGGGTCTCTTGGTGATGGGCTGCAAGCTTAAATGCATTGATCAATTTATGAACCTATTATTTATTTGATTATTTGAATATTAAGGTGAGTTAGTTTATTATGGTGAATGTTGAGCCCCCTGTATCTGTATATATCTACATATCTATATCAGAGTGTCCCAACCAGTATAATAGCTGTACTGTATTTGTAAAAGGTCCGGAGGTAGTTCAAGGTATGCAGCTTGTGCAGCTCTCCTTACATGTGGGTTCTTCCAATGGCCCAATTCTGAAATTGGATAAAGAATGGGAGGCCCACAATGGTGTAGTACGTTTTTAAGAGTAAAATGCAAGCCATGCTCCGCCCAAACGCATTTCGTCCTGGTGTACTTAGTCAGTGGGTGTGGTTTGTTAGAGACACTTATGGTATTTATAGTGTCACTCATATCGGATCCATGCCCTTCAGGGTATTTAATAAAGGGAATTTATTATAGAAATGACCCCATCGAGAAACATGGTGGATCCATAAGCTTAATACTACAACTCCCAATGGGTTAAATGAGAGAAGTGATATTGTCCCATTTTTATAGAGAACCTATAGGCATATATTCTTGCTTTCTAACCCTTATTCTACGTTCTTTATTGTTATTATTTGAGTTGTCGCTTTCTGATTTTCCGTTAAGGTTAGAAGCAGACTGTTATTTCGGGAAAAGTAGTTGCTTTGGGTAGATAATATATCCCTTTAACATGATACTATGCTAGACCGTGCTTTGCGAGTGTTGAAAAAAATTTAAAAAATATAGAATTCTTTGATTCTTTTTGATTATTGTGAATATAAGTTATATTCTGGAACCTTTGGTTTTCGGAATAATTTGCATAACGGATATTTGGATAAGGGATACTCAACCTGTTTATCATTTATATTGCATATTGACAACAGTGATTTGTCTTTCATTAATAATCAACTTATGGTATGGTTAAATTTTATCTGCATCTCCACAATGCTAACATTTGGCACACACCTAAAGATTTATCTGTCCTATCTGTTTGGTAGGAGCAAAAATCTGGTAATGTGTTGGAGCCAATGACAATCATCTATTTACTCCCAAACACAGGAAAAGCACAAAAACAATTGTTTGTATAAATTTGTTGAATCAAACAGATTTAACCAGTTTATATGACTAGTTGAATGACTTATTGTCATTTGCTTCCAAACATTAGCAGATTTTTGGTTTAACCAGAGAGATTGGAAAGATAAATATTTTTAGGTGAGTACCCAGCTTTGGCAGAGCAAATCTGAATATGTCAATCACAGTAATCAAGTCATAGGCAAATGCAGGGGGGGGGGGGGGTCCGGTTACACAGAAACCCCCATCCTCTTGCCAAGTGGTTCAAATTATGACGATAGCATTGGAATATAATATGATTACTAGAGCTGCCTCCACATCATGCAGTGTAAGAGACAAAGCAGAGCTGATTCACATGCCCAGTGGTAGCAGCTTCTTCTACTAAAGGTTGCTGTGTGTGTGGGTCTGAGTCCTCAATCAGTGCACTGGACCAGAGAGCAATTGCCTAAAAGAAGAGACAGGAGCCTTACCATGAGGTGGGAGAATGTGTGTTTTTTGAAGGTGCAGTACTGGTTCTATTATTTTTGTATATTTATTAATTATAATAATTTTTCCTGACAAGTTTAAATAAAGCCTATAATATAGTATATTGTTAGACATATATAGTAATAAATAGTATTACTGTATTCCATACAGTATCCAGTGTATAAAAAGACAAGTGTGTACATTAATGTCCAGGGTAGGTATTAGGTTCTTGCAGCACTCCCCAGACACCCACTCTTCATACAATATTCCACAGAGTGGTAATATTACTGCATTTGGAAACCCCCCCCCCCCCCCCCCCACACACACACACACACACACACACACACACACACACACACACACACACACACACACACACACACACACACACACACACACACACACACACCCTCTAGAAATCCTGCATTTGCCACAGCAAGTTCATCACAATAAAGCCATAATGTATTTATGTATGAGGTCACTAGTCATATGAAAATGAGAGCCATCTTATGGTCATTTTCTATCTGGTGGTTCAGCCACCTCATAGCATACAACCACCATACTCAATCAACCATTATGCAAGCATATGAATCATTGATACATCAATATATAAAAAAATAGATATGACTGAAGTGAATTGTGGGGGAGGGGGATATATAAGCTCAGACAACAATGCTGCATTATGCGCCTTCTATACAGATGCCTTCTGCGTGCATTACTGATCAGCTGCTGCATCCGAGAACATCTGCATGAGCATCAGACATCTGAGTAACCCCTTAGGTTCCTCAGGATGGCCATGGAATTCATGCTGCTGAGGACATTAAAGCTGCACCAAAGGACACAGTCACTGGCTTCAGAACGCTCAGCAAATGGGGCAGAGACTCCCCCCATTTATCATAAAGCTGCATGTTGCCACCTCTGATCTGCCCCCAAATGGCTGCCGATAATCAGGGTACAGCATCCAAGGCACTGAAAGCAATATCGCAGAGTGAGAACATGGTCAGACCATCAGAGATGTACTTAATCCATCAGGTATACGTACATCAAGATTGCATACATCAAGTTTGCGTACAGCTCTGAATTAGGCCCTCAAAACTTTATTATCTAAATATCTTTTTTATATGGTCATTTTCTTTAAACGTCACAATATACAAAAATGTTTTGAAACCTTGTATTTTAAATATGTGATATATTCCTTTGTGGATTGAAAATGATCAATTGCAATTACCTACTGTAGTTCTTTTGTGCGAATAAATGCAAAGAGGTAACTTATCTGGTTCATAATGGAATGGTAAAAACGATGATCTCTCCCTCTAGATACTCACAGCAAGCTTCCAATGTGCACAAATCCATCCTGCAGACAGGATGGGGTCCAAAAGGGGATTTTGGATTCAGCGACCTTTACTCGAAATTTAGCAACTATTATAATGTTATGTATTAGATCATTTTATAGTGTTTGGCATCACTGTGAGCTCTGGATTTTTAAATAACATGTCATGCATCAAGAAGAAGTAGGCAAATCATTTACTGTTGTATGAAACACTGAAGAAGATTTCCCGTGCTGGCATAACCAATCTACTTAGTGCTAACATACCAATTACAGGTGCTATACATTAGGCAACTATCAGGGGCAAATTCCCCATTCTGCTGATGCTTGAACACATCGTAAAAGCTTAAATATGCTGATTCTGCCCCAAAAATATCAGCATTGGTGTTTTTTAAATTCCCCAATGGATCACGACCACCGAAACCAGTTGATCGTGAATTAAATCACCACTGGCAGAACCGGGGAATGAGCTGTAGATGTATAGCCCACATTAGGTTAAAGATCAAATTACGTGTTGAAGAGCAAAGTACATCTAATCTGTTCTCCCAATTACGGGGGTTATTCAGACCTGCAAGATCATAGACCTGTGATTTTGCGGGGTGGCCGATTGTCGATCGACTGCGCAAGTGTATGGATCGTAGAGTGCATGCACAAGGCCATTCAGTGAAAAAATCCAGTTAGCCTACGCAAGTTGATTGACAGGAAGCCTGCGTTTGGAGGTGGACACCTGCTGTTTTCTGGAAGTGTCAAGGCAAAAAGCAGGTGTGCTTAAGAATTTTCAGGTAGGGCATGTGATGTTAGCTCTGGCCTCAATCAGCCTGTTTCTATCACACAAGCTGAGTCGGGATGATCGCAGGGCTTTGCAATTTAGTACAACAGCAATCAAGTCTGAATAACCCCCAATGTTATGTTAAGGGTTATCTCAGCGAAAAGATTACAAACACATTAGGGTCATGTTCAGCCTCAACAATACCATAACGTTTTCTCTTCTTAGTGACTGAATATATATTACAGGACCTGGTATACATGGTAGTTGTTACTTTTTTAAGGTTTAGCAACTTGCAGTATATAAATAAAAAATTTCAGATGTCCCTGACGCCAACATACTAAAATATTGTTGTCACTGGTACAAAAGGAATGAAGCAAGGAAATCCTTGGAAATGTTCTGCTGTGCAGAATTAGATAAGTGTCACACGATTACATTAGTTATGTCTTCTTACAGTATGCTTTCAATTTACATAATAACAAAATATCAGTTTATGGTTTCTAAACATATTTTTCACTTCTGAACAGTGAATTTTATAGATCTAAATAGTCAATTCAATCAGGTGTGAGCTAGTTTATGGATTATGTGATCAATTCAATTACAAACTCGTATTGCTTGAGCAGGGGAAAAGTTAGGGCAAATCTTTCTTTCAAGATACAAAGGTCAAGACACAGTAGTGCATAACCTCTGGTGCACCTTTAATAATGATGAGTCAGGCACTTAGAGGGATTTAAATAAGATCATTTGTCCAATTCAGACATGCCAGTTGTCATGTGAATTTCTCTAAAAAGTGTTATTATAGGTTACATGATGTGGGACATGTGCGTAGAGATATAAATGATGAGGGACAGGTATGTGGAGGTGTTGTAATGATGGCAGAGTGTTTTTTCAAATTTGCTTGCAAATAAGAGGTAAAACTGTTCCTTTCATATTTTTACAAAACTATTCAAATGTTGAAAAATTACTTTACAGATTTTTTTCTGTACCGAAAATGTTTGATAACAAACAATTACTTGCTATTATTTCTTATTACAATCAGTAACCAGTACAAAAACTAGCCATTTGACAACATTTAAAACCCTTTCCTCATAGCCTTTAACATGGTCCTGGTAGCTCAGGTGCCAATTTATTGGGGCCCATGATGGTCTGCCCACATTTTCACATACTTCTCATAGGTCGTTTTTGTAGAAAAGTTGCACAACCTTGCCCCAATTACATATATACGGAACGAGGAAAGGCTAAATAAGCACTGACTAGGCATATATTGACATAAATCTGTTAATATATAATTCACTATTATTATTTCTGCTTTGTCTTTTTAGGTTCTACACTGGAATTTTATTAAAAAGAACTTTGACTCCCAATAAGATCTGACTTATTACATAAAGGTGTAGCACTATGATACTATCTAACAAGAGTAAAGTACAGTAATTATTTAAGTGATAGATTTTCTTTTCCTTTCTCATCAGCTGTCACTCTACACAGTCACAATAAAGAAATTCAGGTACTTGTGTACTAGCACGGCGCCCCGATAATTAGTCGGCCGATTTTTTAATCGAATATCAATCCCGAATAGTAGAAAGAAACCCTCATACGTCAGTTTTTCTCTCCATATTATACTTGAATTCGACAATCATATTTTACATTTAAATTTATGTTTTGTGGATGTGTATGTCAGTACCATTTTGCTTAATAAACAATACAGAATAAAAGTTATATTTTATTATAATTACTTCTATTAGCAACTGACTAACATACAGTATCCTGCCCGTAGATATATTCTCTTTAGATTTCTTTACATATAAGTAGTGCCCCAACAGAGAGTCTTCTTTTCCCCCTCCCCTATAAAATAGACTAGTTGTAAGAATGGCACTCATTAAGAATATGGCACTCATTAAGAATACTTGCTCAATGGAAATGTAACTTCTTGAATTCTTATCAAAATAACTTCCTTGAACCTTAATTATAAAAGATAGACCATATTCAATAACCATCCTATTTCTGATCTTTATTTGATTTCAAACTGTGATTTCTATTTGAATTTACATTTTGATCCCAGAAACTATAAGCAGCTATAACGTCAATAATTGTACTTTTATGCATTAATTTGTACAGTAATGCTATGCATGTGGTCATTTTATAATGAAGGAGAATAATGACGGATAATAATATTTGATATGGGACTCCTTTACTGTTTTTTCCCCCTTTAAAATAAATCTAAATACAAGTAATTTGGTTTATTTTTTCTAGAGATCCCTATATTAACCCCTTCCTGACAGAGCCAGTTTTTGCGTTCCTGACAGAGCCCTTTTTTTCAAATCTGACATGTATCACTTAAGTGGGGATAACTTTTTTTTGCTTTTACTTATCCCAGTGATTTTGAGATTGTTTTTTCGTGACACATTGTACTTCAAATTAGTGGTAAATTTGGGTCGATACAGTCTGTTTTTTTTGTGAAAAATACCAAAATGTCGTAAAAAAATGGAAAATTTAGCAATTTGCAAAATGTTAAATTTTCTGCTTGTGAGACAAATAATCATACCACTCAAAATAGTTAATAACTAACATAGACCATATGTCTACTTTATGTTTCCATCATTATTTCAACTTCCTTTTAATTTTTTTGGACACTAGGAGGCTTACAATATGAATAGCAAATTCTCAAATGTTCAAGAAAATTTCAAACACTGATTTTTTTAGGGACCAGTTCAGTTCTGATGTGACTTTGAGGGACTTGTATGTGAGACACCCCCATAAATGATACCATTTCAAAAACTGCACCCCTCACAGTATTCAAAACAGCATTTTGGAAGTTTGTTAACCCTTTAGGTGTTTCACAGGAATTAAAACAAAGTGTAGGTGAAATTTCAAAATTTCATTTTTTTTGCAGATTTGCAATTTTAATACATTTTTCTAAGGAACACAGTACATTTTACTAGAGAAATGTGACTAAAAATTGATTCCCCCAATTCTTTTGTTTTCATAAATATCCTATATGTGGCCCTAGTGTGCACGTTGACCAAACCACAGGCTTCATAATAGAAGGAGCACCTACTTGATTTTGGAGCCTCCTTTTTATGAGATTATTTTTTAGGCACCATGTAGGTTTCTAGGCACCATAAGATGCTAAAATTTAGGAACCCCCCACAAGTGACCCCATTTTGCAAACTACACCCCTCAGGGAATTCATCTAGGGGTATAGTGTACATTTCAAACCCCCAGGGGTTTCACCAATTGTGGTACAACTGGGCAGTGAAAATGAAAAATTAAATTTTTTACACAAAAATGCAGTTCTGGCTCAATATTTTTCATTTTCAGAAGGTATGAAGGAGAAAAAGCACCGCAAAATCTGTGCCCCAATTTCTCCCGAGTACGGCAATGCCTCACATGTGACCAAAAAATACCATTTGGGTGCATGGCAGGACTCAGAAAGGAAGGAGTGATTTTTGGATTTTGCAGCTCAGATTCTGGTGGAATGTTGGTGGGTGCTATGTTGCATTAGCAAGAACCCCCAAGCACCAATACAGTGGAACCCCCCCACAAGTGACCCCATTTTGCAAACTACACCCCTCAGGGAATTCATCTAGGGGTATAGTGTACATTTCAAACCCCCAGGGGTTTCACCAATTTTGATACAGCTGGGCAGTGAAAATGAAAAATTACATTTTTTTACACAAAAATGCAGTTCTGGCTCAAAATTTTTCATTTTCAGAAGGTATGAAGGAGAAAAAGCACCCCAAAATCTGTGCCCCAATTTCTCCCGAGTACGGCAATGCCTCACATGTGACCAAAAAATACCATTTGGGTGCATGGCAGGACTCAGAAGGGAAGGAGTGATTTTTGGATTTTGCAGCTCAGATTCTGGTGGAATTTTGGTGGGTGCTATGTCGCATTAGCAAGACCCCCCAAGCACCAATACAGTGGAACCCCCCCACAAGTGACCCCATTTTGCAAACTACACCCCTCAGGGAATTCATCTAGGGGTATAGTGTACATTTCAAACCCCCAGGGGTTTCACCAATTTTGATACAACTGGGCTGTGCAAATGAAAAATTACATTTTTTACACAAAAATGCAGTTCTGGCTCAAAATTTTTCATTTTCAGAAGGTATGAAGGAGAAAAAGCACCCCAAAATCTGTGCCCCAATTTCTCCCGAGTACGGCAATGCCTCACATGTGACCAAAAAATACCATTTGGGTGCATGGCAGGACTCAGAAGGGAAGGAGTGATTTTTGGATTTTGCAGCTCAGATTCTGGTGGAATTTTGGTGGGTGCTATGTCGCATTAGCAAGACCCCCCAAGCACCAATACAGTGGAACCCCCCCACAAGTGACCCCATTTTGCAAACTACACCCCTCAGGGAATTCATCTAGGGGTATAGTGTACATTTCAAAACCCCAGGGGTTTCACCAATTTTGATACAACTGGGCTGTGCAAATGAAAAATTACATTTTTTACACAAAAATGCAGTTCTGGCTCAAAATTTTTCATTTTCACAAGGAATGAAGGAGACAAAGCACCCCAAAATCTGTGCCCCAATTTCTCCCGAGTACGGCAATGCCTCACATGTGACCAAAAAATACCATTTGGGTGCATGGCAGGACTCAGAAAGGAAGGAGTGATTTTTGGATTTTGCAGCTCAGATTCTGGTGGAATGTTGGTGGGTGCTATGTTGCATTAGCAAGACCCCCCAAGCACCAATACAGTGGAACCCCCCCACAAGTGACCCCATTTTGCAAACTACACCCCTCAGGGAATTCATCTAGGGGTATAGTGTACATTTCAAACCCCCAGGGGTTTCACCAATTTTGATACAACTGGGCAGTGAAAATGAAAAATTACATTTTTTACACAAAAATGCAGTTCTGGCTCAAAATTTTTCATTTTCACAAGGAATGAAGGAGACAAAGCACCCCAAAATCTGTGCCCCAATTTCTCCCGAGTACGGCAATGCCTCACATGTGACCAAAAAATACCATTTGGGTGCATGGCAGGACTCAGAAAGGAAGGAGTGATTTTTGGATTTTGCAGCTCAGATTCTGGTGGAATGTTGGTGGGTGCTATGTTGCATTAGCAAGACCCCCCAAGCACCAATACAGTGGAACCCCCCCACAAGTGACCCCATTTTGCAAACTACACCCCTCAGGGAATTCATCTAGGGGTATAGTGTACATTTCAAACCCCCAGGGGTTTAACCAATTTTGATACAACTGGGCAGTGAAAATGAAAAATTACATTTTTTACACAAAAATGCAGTTCTGGCTCAAAATTTTTCATTTTCACAAGGAATGAAGGAGACAAAGCACCCCAAAATCTGTGCCCCAATTTCTCCCGAGTACGGCAATGCCTCACATGTGACCAAAAAATACCATTTGGGTGCATGGCAGGACTCAGAAAGGAAGGAGTGATTTTTGGATTTTGCAGCTCAGATTCTGGTGGAATGTTGGTGGGTGCTATGTTGCATTAGCAAGACCCCCCAAGCACCAATACAGTGGAACCCCCCCACAAGTGACCCCATTTTGCAAACTACACCCCTCAGGGAATTCATCTAGGGGTATAGTGTACATTTCAAACCCCCAGGGGTTTCACCAATTTTGATACAACTGGGCAGTGAAAATGAAAAATTACATTTTTTTACACAAAAATGCAGTTCTGGCTCAAAATTTTTCATTTTCATAAGGTATGAAGGAGAAAAAGCACCCCAAAATCTGTGTCCCAATTTCTCCCGAGTATGGCAATGCCTCATATGTGACCAAAAAATACCAGTTGGGTGCATGGCAGGACTCAGAAGGGAAGAAGTGATTTTTGGTGGTGGAATGTTGGTGGGTGCTATGTCGCATTAGCAAGACCCCCAAAGCACCAATACAGTGGAACCCCCCACAAGTGACCCCATTTTGCAAACTACACCCCTCAGGGAATTCATCTAGGGGTATAGTGTACATTTCAAACCCCCAGGGGTTTCACCAATTTTGATACAACTGGGCAGTGAAAATGAAAAATTACATTTTTTTACACAAAAATGCAGTTCTGGCTCAAAATTTTTCATTTTCAGAAGGTATGAAGGAGAAAAAGCACCCCAAAATTTGTGCCCCAATTTCTCCCGAGTACGGCAATGCCTCATGTGTGACCAAAAAGTGGCAGGACTCAGAAGGGAAGGAGTGATATTTGGATTTTGCAGCACAAATTCTGGTGGAATGTTGGTGGGTGCTATGTCGCATTTGCAAGACCCCCAAAGCACCAATACAGTGGAACCACCCCACAAGTGACCCCATTTTGCAAACTACACCCCTCAGGGAATTCATCTAGGGGTATAGTGTACATTTCAAACCCCCAGGGGTTTCACCAATTTTGATACAACTGGGCAGTGAAAATGAAAAATTACATTTTTTACACAAAAATGCAGTTCTGGCTCAAAATTTTTCATTTTCAGAAGGTATGAAGGAGAAAAAGCACCCCAAAATCTGTGCCCCAATTTCTCCCGAGTATGGCAATGCCTCATATGTGACCAAAAAATACCAGTTGGGTGCATGGCAGGACTCAGAAGGGAAGGAGTGATTTTTGGATTTTGCAGCTCAGATTCTGGTGGAATGTTGGTGGGTGCTATGTGGCATTAGCAAGACCCCCGAAGCACGGTGAAATGATGAACCTAATAATCCATAGATGTGTGGTATATTTTAAAACACTCCTTTATACATAGGCCGGGTTTGTCGGGGCAAGTTTCACAGTGGAAAATAGTTTCCTTTCTTATTTCCTTTTTATAGCAAACTTTGCACCTTTTTTGTGTCCTGCCCTTTCTTGCAGTGGAGGGGATTTCGTTCGGAAAATGCTGCCCTGGTACAATACGGGGGCCAGTACTAGAAGTACTGGGGCCCTCTGCCTGCTGGTTCCCAAATACTAGGCCCTTTATGACTTCCTCTTGAAAGTGCATAAATGTCCCCCTCTGGCCGGTAAAACGGAATAGCACGTAAGCGTTATACAGTGCCATCTGGATGATATACACGGCCAGCTTCTTGTACCAGATTTTTGTTTTCCGCAGGGCACTGTACGGCTTCAGTACCTGATCTGAAAGATCCACTCCGCCCATGTACCTATTGTAATCCAGGATACAATTAGGTTTTGAGGTGTGGGTACTGGTACCTCGTACAGGGACGGAGGTGGTACTGTCTCCGTGAATTGTTGTCAGTATAAGGACATCCCTCTTGTCCTTATATTTGACCAACAACATATTTTCGGTGCATATTCCCCTGCTTTCACCCCTTCTCATTACTTGGGCAATGTGCGTTTTTGGGAGGCCTCTTTGGTTCTTGCGCACAGTACCGCAAGCTGCTGTACCTCTTGAACCAAGGGCCTTAAACAGGGGGATGCTAGTGTAAAAGTTATCCACATAGAGGTGATAACCTTTATCCAGGAAGGGGTGCACTAAATCCCAGACAATTTTTCCACTAACACCTACGAGGGAGGGGGGGCATTCTGGCGGTTCAATTCTTGAATCCTTCCCTTCATATACCCTAAACCTGTGAGTGTACCCTGAGGTGCTTTCACACAGCTTATACATTTTTATGCCATACCTTGCCCTCTTACTGGGAAGGTACTGGCGGAATTTAACCCTTCCTTTAAAATGTATAAGGGACTCGTCTATGCAAATGAATTTATCTGGGATGTACATCTCTTCAAATTTGGCACTGAAATGATCAATGACCGGCCTGACTTTGAATAGCCGGTCAAAGGTGGGATCATCTCTGGGTGGGCACTGTGCATTATCGTTGTAATGCAAAAATTTAAGGATCGTCTCAAATCGAGCCCGGGGCATGGCCATACGGTAAAATGGGGTGCTGTACAGAACATCTGTACTCCAATATTGCCTAATTTCTGGCTTTTTTACTATGCCCATATGAAACACCAGACCCCAAAACGTCATCATCTCTACTGCATCTACAGGGGTCCACCTAGCAAATGATGACGTGGGGTTTTGAGCAATAAACTGCTGGGCATATAAATTAGTTTGGTCCACCATTAAATTTATAAAATCATCAGAGAAAAATAATAATATAAATAAAAAAAAAAGGTCCTGCGCCAAAAATTGAGCACAGATGTTGGTCAGTAACGTCCGTCACTGAACAGCGCTCAAAGGCAACAGGAATTTGATCCAAAAAAAAATAAAAAATAGATCAACCCTGTGCCGAAAAAGCTGATCAGTGATGTACGTCACTGATCAGCGCACAGTGGCCACAGGACACCCACAAAATCACAGTGTGTGTAAAAAAAAAAAAAAAAAAAGACCCCACAGCACCCACAAAAAAAAAAAAGGTGATCAGTGATGCGACACTGATTACCAGTGAGGGGCAGCAGGTGCACAACCTTTGGTGCAACTGACAGTGCAACTGGCAGCAACTGACAGGTATATATAAAAAAAAAACCTCTGCACCCCCAAAAAGTTGCTGATCACCTCAGATATAGTGATCAGCACAAAAGGCGGGGGCAGCAGACACAAAATATATCACTCTCTATCACTCTCTGTCACTATCTCTCTCTATCTCTCTATCTCTCACTATCTATCACTCTATGACACTGCAGCAGCAGCACTGACAGTTATATATATGAAAAATAACCCCTGCACCCCCAAAAAGTTGCTGGGGGTGCACAAAAGGGGGGCAGCAGACACAAAATATAGCAGTCTCTATCACTCTCTGTCACTATCTCTCTCTATCTCTCTATCTCTCACTCTATGACACTGCAGCAGCAGCACTGACAGGTATATATATCTAAAAAAAAAACCTGCGCCCCCAAAAAGTTGCTGATCAGTTAATTTATACTGATCAGCACAAAAGGGGGGGCAGCAGTCAGTTATATAAAAAATATATAGCACAATCTGTCACTATCTCTCTATCTCTCTCTATCTCTCTCTCTCTATCTCTCTCTATCTCTCTCTATCTCTCTATCTATAGCTCTATCACACTGCAGCAGCACAAAATATAGCACTCTCTGTCACTAGGCCTCTCTATCTCTCTCTATCTCTCTCTCTCTCTATCTCTCTATCTAATAACTCGCAGCAGCACAACACAGCACAGGATGTCACAGGATGTCACAGGATGTCACAGGATGTCACAAGAATAAGCAAGATCCAGGCAGTGATCAGGTAAGTATTTAGAGGGGTTCTGGTCAGTAAATGGCTGCAGCTGGGCACGGTGACCGCACTGCACGCTATTCCAGGCCGGAATGGCGTCTGCAGTGCAGTCACCGTTAGTTTAAACCCCCCTCCATGGCTGTGATAGGTTCGTCGGTCCGACGAACCAATAACGGCCTTTGGGGGCGGGCGGGGTGAGGTGGGGTGACACCAGTGTCACCCTTACACCCCGCGGTGATTGGTGCTGTACTTTACAGCACCAATCACCTCCGATCCCTGTGTCACCGGCGAACGTTATTCGCCGGTGACACAGAAAACGCTGTGAATGGCTGTTCACACTGAACAGCCAATCACAGCGATCGCCGACGGGGGGGCGGCATCGCAGCCCCCCCTGGGCATGCAGGGACATGTCTGCTGTCAGGGACAGCAGACATCGTCCCTCTGTCACTGCGTCTCTAGACGCAGTGACAGTTAGAAGTCATGACGTATATATACGTCATGTGTCGGGAAGTACTTCCCGGCCATGACGTATATATACGTCAAATGTCGGGAAGGGGTTAAGAGTACATAGCCATTGGTTGGCATCTCTGGCAATGTTCTGCCCCTGCCAAGAGTCTATAATTTCCAGAAGAATTGATCCATTGTATTTTCTATTTTGCATGGAGATCACTTTTAAGACCAAAAATAGGATGCTAAACAAAAAACTACTTAAGATGTTAAATAAATGCATACGCTGGTAACAATGCAATATAGAACACACTAATACAATGGGGCAATTCTCCCTCATGGGGGTCCACGACACCCCCAGAAAGGAAGAATAGAACCTGTATGTCAGGATCCCCACGGTTGGGCATTTAACAGTTGGGATTCCGATGTTGCTATACTGACCATTGGAATCCCGACAGTTGTGAGGTCATCTGGCTCCCATTTTTACTTGTATAGACATATAGGTTTACAGCATAAGTGTGGTATTTAAGAAGATTGCTCTAATGCTTGCCATTGTATTCTTGTGTTCTGTATTGCATTGTTACCAGCGTTACCAACTGTCAGGATTCCAACAGTCAGTATAGCAACATCAGAATCCCAACTGTTAAATGCCCAACAGTGGGGATCCTGACTTACACGACACCCCCAAAGAAGGAGAATAGAACCTGTGGCAAGTACAGCGACCCACCGAACCCACAGGGTGACGATCGTCAGTCAGGATTTCAATGTCAGTATACTGACCGTCAGTATCCCACATACCACACCCGTATAAACAAGATGAATGCACAGTAAGTACTCTGTGTCACAGTGGCCTATTTATCAAATAATATTACTATATAATAGAATATTCCCTGAAAACAGCCAAATGTACCTTGGAGGGTCCCTCCATTTCCGACAGCAGCCACTGCCCCCAAACAATACTATGGGGGCTACAAAGCTGTCTAAGCTGCTACTAAGCCCGGTTCTGAAAGGATAACAGCATCTTCAGATGACGTTACCTTACCCTATAGTAAACTATGGGCTACTAATTAGAAAGTTGATAGCCACGCATTGACTGCCAGGGACCTTTAAAAGGAAGATGTGTAATAGCATTACGCCAGGAAGGACTGTTATCTCAAGGCAAAAGAAACTTAAGGTGTGTACACATGGTGCAATGTGGCGGCTGCCGATATCAACTCGATATAGTAGCCGGGACCCGGCAGAGAACGAGGAACAGCGCGGGGAGGGATAAGTGGAGGCCATACTGCATTGATTAGCATTGCCCTCCTTTTAAACGAGCAGATTGAAGCAGATATACAGTAGACTTGTCTGCACAGTCTATTTCTGCTCTTGACTTGATGCTATAAGGCCGCACATCAGGATCGAATCTGGATTGAATGCAGCTAATACTGTGTGATTCTGACTAACTTTCTGTTCATTTTGACTATAAAGTATACAGCATTAGTCAATCCATGTGAAAATATTCATTTTCACTTTGAAAATGTATGCAAAAACTATCTATCCCATTGCATAAAAAATGTGGATTGTGATAATTATGCCCCATAATGAGGTGCATTTAATATCACATTCTTCCTGCATCATTTTGACATAATCCACACATCACTACACTGCTGTTGGGATGACCCAGCTACTTCCATAATATAATCCTTAGGGGATATGCTATCAGCACCAATGCTGCCATCTTTATGTTGCGATGCCAGCATTAATCAGGTATTATGCTTTGCAAGATTACATGTGAAGCATAATCCCCAATAAGTAGCCCTTGGGACCCACAATAAAACATGTTTTTTTGTTCCATAAATGATCTGGGCTAATAGAATACGCCATAAGTCTGTAGCCCCTCCTTATTCCTCTCCTCACATCATGACACTACTCTTGCCACATACAAAACTCCTCTCACTGGTATAATCTAAGTGGTCCGCTCACCACTTTCCACAAGATCAGAAAACTCATTTCCTGCTGCTGTGAATATTCTGCTGATCTCCCTATTGGCTGCTTTATTCAAATGCATTGGAGTGGGGGCATAACAGATGAACAGGAGAGGATGATTTAAGACTACAAAGTACGGTAATTTCAATCTAACATTGCTAAAAATAATTTGCTACAAAGTGTTTTTCAAGTTTACTGTAAAAATATTAAACGGGTCTACTGTCCTAAAAGGAGAGAGATTAATTCAGGTGATGAAACACTGTATAAGTGAACAAATGATTGAATTCATAATTCCAGCCCTCTGGTTACAAAGAAAAAATGTGAAGTAAATTAAATTGGAAACAGAGTTTATTGTTTTAACTAAGCCATTTCTTGTGCCAGAGAAAAAAACTCAAAGGCGTAATTGCAACATTTTGAGAAATTAAACAGAGCAATGCTAATCTTGGCAAAAATGCTGATTACTTGTAGAACATCCTTATTTGGTTTATACAAAATACAATTACAGGTTTGTTTTTAACAGACTGTGCATTGTTAGACTACACAAAGGATCATTAATTGTATAATAATAATAATGGATATCTGGTCTTATGTGATTGCAATAAGACAATATGCAACACATTTATGCCTATTTAACGGGTTGGGATCATTTGGTCTATTGCATTATGGTCGAAAGTCATTAGGTCGAATCCATTAGGTCGACATGCTAAAAGGTCGACATGACTCTAGGTCGACATGGGAAAAGGTCGACATGATTCTAGGTCGAAGGGTCATTAGTTCGACATTGTCTATGTCGACATTCACAAGGTCGACATGGGGTTTTTCACTGTTTTTTTACCTGAATGTCAACACAGTCGACATGGACACAGTTTAAAGTGCACTGCATCCCCTCGCATCGCTCGCTGCGCTCGCTATGCGTCGGGCACGGTGCCTCGCTACGCTCGGCACACTATTTTATTCTCCCACCACGCCCTAGTGGATGGTAGGGCATGAAATACCGCCTGTCGGCACATGTTGGCTCAAAAAACAGTGAAAAACTCCATGTCGACCTTGTCGAACTAATGACCTGTCGAACTAATGACCTTTCTAACTAGAATCATGTCGACCTTTTCCCATGTCGACCTAGAGTCATGTCGACCTTTTAGCATGTCGACCTAATGGATTCGACCTAATGACTGTCGACCATAATGCAGTAGACCAAATGACCGCATCCCCTATTTAACATATTATCAGACCACAGCCAAATGGCACATTGGGGGAGATTCTCTAAGAATCTCTGCCCCCCTTCGCATTTATAATTATCACATATGTTCTAACATATGCGATAATTATAGCAAAGGACAGCTCTTGCGTTAAGAGCTGTCCATTGCGGTGAGAGTCGCCGGGTCCCAGCAGGTCCTGGCGGCTCCCCCCTCCCTCACACACCCGGCGCTGCTGCTGCTGCTGCGCCGGGATCTCCTCCTTCCTGCACCCGGAAGAGGATCAGTGCAGGGAGGAGGTCACAGGTTCGGGCAGCACTGCTCGGTGCGGGGCAGCGGAGGGTTGCGGTAGAAGCCCATTGGCTTCTATGGGGCATCGCCAGATTTTTCTGGCGATGCCCCCCGCCGCGTTAACCCGGCGGGGGATGCTTACAGCATCCTAAAATGCGGTAAAAACACAGATAACAGGGTTTTTACCGCATTTCCTGTTTAGAGAATCTCCCCCATTGTTGGATATACAACCCCAGTTCTTAATTCAGGTAAAAATAAAACACTTAAGTATCTTTTGGGTTAACTATCAAAAATGTTGCCCAGTAATTTATGTCATGTTGTTAATTGAAGGGCAAGCTTATAACAATGGGGGTTATTCTGGTCTGGTCGCAAGGACCGTACATTGGCAATATACCAGTTACAAGAGAAGCAGTGGTTCTGTCTGTATTAACTGGTCTGTCCCATCTCTATGTTAAACTGTACAACCCTGTGTGCAGAGTTAAGAGGTACAATAAATATAGAGCATACAGTATTAACCCAAATACCTCTTTCTAGCCTAATATAGGGCCTGATTCAGACCTGATCACTAGGCTGCGTAAGTTCACAGCCTAGTGAAAAGGTAAACGCCGCTCGCCACCCTGCCCAATGCCCCCACACCCCCACCACCACATGAATCCCCTCACTGGCATGAAAGGGGATGTGTACACCAACACATCCCCCCTCATGTGGTTGCACGGGTGAAAAATCATTTGATGGTGGCTAACCATTGAATGGTTTTTTTCTCCATTCGTTATGAAGTCAGCCTGGACTGACTATGCATTTCAGCGCTGTCCTCTGAATTTGGGGCGGGTGCTGTCGCCATGTGACGTCAGGCGCCCACCTCTAATAGGCATTGACATGCCTGTGTTCACAGGGGAACGCTCAGTGCCCATAAAATGCTGTCTGTTCACCTGCTCCAGCCCCCTGCATGTCCCCTCCCACTAAGCCTTTCGCTCCCAGGTTTTGCCATGCACATACTAGCGCATGCGCAAATCCTGACCATCGGGGACGGGGATGAATTCGGCCCGTAATAAACTGGTCTGAATAAACCCTATAATTTGACAGCAGATAAGAAATACTTTGCTCATCTAGTCTTCCCCTTTTTTAACCTTATGATAACCTCCAAACCTATTTGATACTAAAGAACCCATTTTTGGGGGGTTAGCCACAAATATTAAGTATCTCCCAAATGTATGAAGATACCTGCTGTGATCCCTCTATTTCTGCCAGCAGCCACATCATCCACAGAGACCAGATTGTGAAGCAATCATGATATTGGCTACTGCAGCTTTCCCGATATTGGGGCAGATGTATTAAGCCTGGCGAAAAGATAAACTGGAGTTGAGATAAATTGGAAGGAGATAATGCACCAGCCAACCAACTCCTAACTGTCATATTTCAAACACAGCTGATTGGCTGGAGCAATATCTCCTTCCACTTTATCTCCAGTTTATCTCTTCGCCAGGCTTAATACATCTGCCCCAGTATCCATTGTAGCCTATGGACTAGAAATTGCATAGCTGGCCAAGAAGAGGTTTCCCTGGAACCCTCTACCATAAGTAGCAGATGTTTAGTGCAGTCTAATTGTCAGCGCATGTTCAGCACCTTCAGGGAGCCGCCAACACCACATTGAAGGGACATGCTCCTTCAAAATCCCTTGTATCTGTGGGAACTGGGGACTGATTAATACATATGCATGACATGGCTGTGGATGGCCCTCTATAGCTAAAATTGTACCTGGCACCGTGCACCCCAGCCCAACCCGCCACTGGTTACCATGTTCTTACTCATTCTTCTAATATACTTAGATCAACATTTGTTTTATCCCTACAAAATCTTATCCATTCAATATATGTTAAGCTGGGTACACACTGGAAGACATATCGTTAAAAATATGGCTGATATTGCTATAGTTATTGGTATATATGGAGCATATTGTCCAGTGTGTATGCTCAATGTCCTTAACTATTTGGGTTAACAACCCTCCTGTCCTCTATACATGCAGCTCTATCTTGACTATCTAGTCAACAACAGAATGTATGGGGGGTGGTCATTGGTCAGTGTGTATGCACTATATCATGGCACAAAGGATGTAGTTAACAATTTCAGCAGTGCCAGGGTTTGCCCAGTGTTCACCCAGAATTAGCTTATTTAACAGTTTGTGATGTGTAGAAGAAAATGTTTGATAACATGTGTGTATGTAGATTACATCATCAGAATGTTTTCATACACCAGGGTTAAAAGTGGAGAATCCTTTGATAATTGATACATGGTAACGTGTTTGTGGTTATCCACATGCATATTGTAAACTGCGGGCTATAGAACTATTTTATTTTCCACTTCACTAAAGTAATCATTTGTTTAACATAAGGATTTGCAATCAGTGGACAGTTCAGCTTTGAGTAAGCCACATTGTAAGGCAGCTGCAGTAAAAGGAGGGGTGTGGTAGAGAAGAGCTACACTGTCTACATAGACAGGTGGATTCTATTGGTTGAAATGCATTAACTCCACAGAGTCAAAAGGTTGACAGTTAGGACAAGAGGTACAAATGCTTATTAGGGTCAAAAGTTTAACATGACAAGGGTCGACACAAAGTATCAATGTTTTTTTTTTTTAGCTTTTTATGTGTCATTTTCTGTATTTAACTATATCTAACCCCAAACAGTGAAAATATGTATCCTTGTGGACTTACTTCCCTTGCCATACTTCAGGCAAGGTGGCTCACTCTGCTGTGCTCGCCAACAGTTACTATTACCAATTTATAGTTATTGCAGATGGTGAAGCAAAGTTGGGGGGAAAAATCATGAAAAAACAAAAACATTTGTGTGTCGGCTATCAGCAACTTTTGGCCATGACGCCATTGTTGTACCTTTTGACCTTACATACTATCTAACTTTTACCTGTTGACCTCTTGATCCTGTCGACCTATTAGGACACCCTATTGACGTATTGACTTTCGACCTAGACACTGTCGACCTCATAGGAACCCCCAAATGAGCCCAATACTTTACTAAAATTTTAATAATTCATATCTTAGTGGCCCGTGTGAAACGTTTGCATGTGAATAAAATACAATTCATTTTATAGCAAGGTTGGTGGTTTGTAGTAGGATGAAAGAAGAACCGGCTCATTTGTAGCTATTTCGAGTAGCCGAGCAAAACGTATTAGAACATCCAGGGAAAGACCCCTAGGGTCAAAAGTCAATATTTAACCTGGATTTTTAATCAAACAATACAATGTGCAATTGTAAATGAACAATTCTTCAGAAGAGGAGAACTTAATCTATAAAACAGTACCTAATTTATCGATTTTGGTTAAGTATGAAGGGACATAAAGGCATGGTCGTCAAAAATCACCTTCTAGAAATATTGTACCGTATATTCGAGTATAAATCGACCCGAATATAAGCCGAGGCACCTAATTTTAAAACAAAAACCTGGGAAAACTTATTGACTCAAATGGGACCCTCACTCAAGTATAAGCCGAGGGGGGCTTTTTCAGCATAAAAAATGTTCTGAAAACGTAGGCTTATACTCGAGTATATATGGTATATGATAAGGATTTTATGTAAGTTAGAGGTACACACATAAACATAGCTGGATCACAGAGTAGTGATACTACAAATGAAAAACATACAAGGCTATTACAAACAATAATACCTGTTATATTCTAGAAAACTGATCTGTGACAAAAATCCATAGAACTATGATAAAAGAAATAAGTTTCACTGTGAGTTCTTTTCAAGGCTTTGGAAAGTAAGCAGCATAATTGTGGCATTGTGCTCAATGGTTGCGGAAATAAATATTGACAATTAGATTTGACAGACTTCATTTTCCGTGTGATTCTGTAATTATATCATTAGACATGGCATGCATACTTTGGTTACAATAGAGTATTGATAGCACTTGCCAGCCGTTGCAAGCAGCTATTTAAAACCTCAAACAAGCTTCCAGAAAACTGTTAAATGATGTGGGTCAAACCATTGCAGCTGCGAGACTTCAATGGGAGGTCTGCTATTCTCTTTTACAATGGTGCCTAAGGCTCCAAACAATTTCATAGTCTTTCCCACTTACAGCAGTGTAAATGTTTATTCTTATTATATACTTCTCAGTATAGAGTGGGGTAGAGAGAAGTGAAGCACGTTAACAATGTCAAAAAGAAAAAAGCACTGAAAGAAAAGTAAGTTAGTTAAATTTGATACCATTGCATAGAGGAACGTTAAAAGCATTTATGGAGAGAGAGTAACAAGGAAAATATTGAATCTTGGTTAGCTAAAAATAATTCAGTGTTGCAGACAGAACGTAGACAGGATGGAAAATATGTTCCTAGTGTAGATAAATACATAGTACCATTAACAAAAAAGGTTATTCAAATGTAAAAACCTTTATTGGATAATAGCATTGACAAGAAAACAAACCAATGAAGCACATAACACAATAATAATAAGTTGTGTAGACATCATAAGCACAATATAAATATATACCGTATATATTTTGATCCAGACCCCTGTTTTGCTCTAAATTTTAAAGAATATATAAGTTACTGAGCACAACTCAAGGCAGCCTTACCCACAGACTCCCCTGTTGGCAAGGGAATCAACACAGGTATACACAGGTATACAGGAATCAACACAGGTATATTGTGGTGTCACAAATGTTATATAACACAGAAATTCTGTATCTATCATTTTCTTTCTTTATCAAAAGTCTATTTCAATAAAAAGTGTTCAATGAAGGTTAGATAATGTTATAGATGTGAGTGTGGCTTTATGGGAAATATAAATATTATAGTAAAGGTGGTCACTCCAGATATTCAAATGGTCTAAATATTATTTTAGGTGCCACACCAAATATGTAATAAGTGTGTGTTTATAAAAGGTCAGTTAGTTTTTGGTCTCCTGAAAGACCCTTGCATCTTTCATCCAGTGCTGCTCTGACGTGTCTGGATTCTGAGTCATGGGGAATGCAAAAGAATTGTCAAAGGATCTGTGGGAAAAGGTAATTGAACTGTATAAAACAGGAAAGGGATATAAAAAAATATCCAAGCAATTGAGAATGCCATCAGCAGTGTTCAAACTCTAATTAAGAAGTGGAAAATTAAGGATTCTGTGGAAACCAAATCACGTTCAGGTAGACCAACAAAAATTTCAGCCACAACTGTAAAGAAAATTGTTTGGGAAGCAAAGAAAAATCCACAAATAACTTCAGCTGAAGTACAGAACTCTCTGAAAAATAGTGGTGTGGTTGTTTCAAGATGCACAATAAGGAGGCATTTGAAGAAAAATGGGCTGCATGGTCGAGACACCAGAAGAAAGCCATTACTATGCAAATGCCATAAAGCATCCCGCTTACAATACTCTAAACAGCACAGATACAAGCCTCAAAACTTCTGGAACAAAGTAATTTGGAGTGATGAGACCAAAATTGAACTTTTTGGCCACAACCATAAATGTTACATTTGGAGAGGAGTCAACAAGGCCTATGATGAAAGGTACACCATTCCTACTGTGAAACACGGGGTGGATCGCTGATGTTTTGGGGATGTGTGAGCTACAAAGGCACTGGAAACTTGGTCAAAATTGATGGCAAGGTGAATGCAGCATGTTATCAGAAAATACTGGAGGAAAATTTGCACTCATCAGCCTAGAAGCTGCGCATGGGACGTACTTGGACGTTCCACAAGGACAAGTCGACTTGTCATTGGCTACAGCAGAATAAAGTGAAGGTTCTGGAGTGGCCATCTCAGTCTCCTGACCTCAATATCATTGAGCCACTCTAGGCAGATCTCAAACGTGCAGTTCATGCAAGACAGCCCAAGAATTTACAGGAACTGGAGGCTTTTTGCCAAGAAGAATGGGCAGCTTTACCATCTGAGAAAATAAAGAGCCTCATCCACAACTACCACAAAAGAATTCAAGCTGTCATTGATGTTAAAGGGGGCAATACACGGTATTAAGAACTGGGGTATGTAAACTTTTGATCAGGGCCATTTGGGTAGTTTCTGTTGTCACTATGATTTAAAAAGTAAACAGTGTTTCAGCGCAATGTATGTCAGCTGAATATAGGTTGATCCAATGACCGTATCGCTTTCCCTATGGGTTTAGTGGGTGACAGGATTAAGACGTGGACAGTTGGTCACTCCTACATTTACTGGATGGCTCAGTTTATATCTTTGGATGAGGCACCTTTTTAAGCAGGCTCTGAGGACATCAGATAGAGAGGTGCGAGAGGTATGTGGGATTTGAAGGTGACCCTCCTAAAAAAATGTGATTATGCATGGTTTGCTGAGATATTGGTTTTGCATCTTGGTGGGGTTAATATTGATAAGTAACTAATTATCAATGATCAAACATTTGGGCAAGAAAAATATTCCAGTATTCCAGATAAATGCACTGCCCAAAACTTCCTCATCCTGTTCATTCACAAGGGAGGAAGAGCAATATGTTTCCTTTACAAGGGAGGGATGCAGATATTCTGTGGCCATACACTGCTTTAGCTGCCTGCTCCATGCTGCGTACGGTATATCTTATGATAATAACGAGATCTCTCACATACCCAGTGAATCGGCCAGGAGGAGAGACACAGCTGGGATTGCAAGAGGGGAAGTTTTCGGTCTATCGCTTCAGCAATAAGATGTTTATACATTGTATAGGTGGTAGTGTACCTGATGTTATAATACTCTCCCCCCCCCCCCTCCAAGATTTGGAATCACTGCTGTAGGTAGAAAGGGGGAGAGAGAGGGAAGGCAAAAGAAGGGGAGGGGGAAAGAGAGTACGAGAGGTAGATAGGGGGAGCGAGGCAGAGGAAGAGAGGGAAAGGGAGAAAGATAAAGAGAGAGAGTTATTATTTTGACTCCAGAGGGCACACACCTCCCACATCACCACTGGTGTTCTAAGAAGTGCAAATAACTTTTTCCTACATTGAATCCTCATGAGGGTATGACTCTTTGACCACTGATTATTATTATTATTTTATTTATAAGGTGCCACAAGTGTTTTGCAGTGCCGTACAAAGGAACAGTACAGGGAGACAATACAAATAAAGAGCGCCACAGTACAATACACATTACAGCTTAAATATAAGTAGTGAAGACTCAACCAACATACTATAAGAGGCTTGAGGCCAATAATGGAGATGAGTATGCAGACAAAGATGGTCACTGAGTGTTTGAGTATAGGAGAGCTGTGAGTGAAATGTGAAGAGAAGTGGGCTTTGACAACAGGAGGGAAGAGGGCCCTGCTCGGAGGAGCTTACAATCTAGTAGGAAGGGCAAACAGACAGATTACAAGAGGTGCAAGCAAGTGGGTGGTGGCTAGATAGCAGGATGTGAACAGGTTCATATGATCATATTAGGAGGCCAATAACTAAGGTCCCTTCACATCGCCGTAAGATATCAATTCATATCTAAGAAACCAGTGACCTTAATATAAGTTGTACCCCTGATGAAGTCTCACTGAGACGAAGCACGTTGGGTACTACTTCTTTTTATTACCATCTTCACCTAATACAACACTATGAGTGATTAAGAGGAAAACAACCTTACATTTGGTTGGTCTTCACCATTGACGTGTGAATATAAATTGGACTATTTAAGATAATAACCTTATTAACCATAACCTGATTTATACTGCAGACTTGAATGATCTAGCCTGGCAATAGTGACGCATGGGACAGCGCATAGCAATCACTATGGGGCATAAACACTGAACAGTTTGTGCTTAATTTCTAAGCGAACTAGGACGCTTGCTTAATCTTTCTGTGTATATCCCTCATGAGGATGACTTAGATGGATGGAGGAAAGAAACATGAGTGCCCAGTCCCAGTACACTCAGTTAAACTCATTGGGGTATATGCCTACCTTGCATTTAAAGCCTTCTAAAGCTGGGTAGACATTTGTACAATCACATTTCACTATTTTACTATAGACTTGTTTGGAAATCCTGACATACTGTACATCTTTAAAATCCTTAGAGCACAGATGCATGTTATTCCCCCTATAATCTACTTTATGATCTTCGACCCATATCTGTCTAAAATACCAGATAAGAGGACACAAAGGCAACAACAGCATAGGCATAGCGGTTGGGCAGATCTGCCGGCAGTGCGTACTTTAGACGTAATTCAGACCTGATCGCACGAATTTGCAGCAGCCAGCGATCAGATAGATGCTAGTGTTCATTCTAACACCCGCCATCTTTCAAAACCCATGCAGTTCCTCTTCCCTGCCTGGGGTGTCGCTGTCTGCTGTGGTGTTTACTGCACAGGTCTGGTTTGCATTTCAGTGCTGATATACAGACCACACTGTGCTAGAAGCACTACAGCAGACATCGACACCCCAGGCAGGGAAGAGGAACTGCATGGGTTTTCAAAGATGGCGGGTGCTAGAATGAACACTAGATGCCCTGCTATAGTGAAATCCTGCCTTGTGAATTAATGTACATGCTGTGTGAATAGATGTGTCTGGCTAGGGAAGAATTTGCAGCCATGCAAAAATGTCCAAAACTATACATAAGTTTGCTCAGCATCTAATGATTTTTCCACTGGTCGCCACTCATCACAGGCTTAGAGTAGCCAGGGACTTACTCGGTGGCTGCGATGAAATCAGGATGATTGAGGCTGGAGCTGACATCACACACCCTCCCCTAAAATGCTTGGGCATGCCTGCATTTTCCCTAGGCACGCCTGCATTTATTTTGGAACAATGTAGTAAAAAAAAAAAAAAAAAAACCCAGGCAAGCTTGGAGAGGCAGCAGGCACTACCATATGACTACTATATTTAAGCTTGGAGAGGCAGCAGGCACTACCATATGACTACTATATCTAAGCTTGGTGGGGTAGCAGGCACTACCATATGACTACGATATCTAAGCTTGGAGAGGTAGCAGGCACTACCATATGACTACTATATCTAAGCTTGGTGGGGTAGCAGGCACTACCATATGACTACGATATCTAAGCTTGGAGAGGTAGCAGGCACTACCATATGACTACTATAGTTAAGCTTGGAGAAGTAGCAGGCACTGCCATATGACTACTATATCTAAGCTTGGGAGGTAGCAGGCACTACCATATGACTACGATATCTAAGCTTGGGAGGTAGCAGGCACTACCATATGACTACTATATCTAAGCTTGGGAGGTAGCAGGCACTACCATATGACTACTATATCTAAGCTTGGGAGGTAGCAGGCCCTACCATATGACTACAATATCTAAGCTTGGGAGGTAGCAGGCACTACCATATGACTACTATATCTAAGCTTGGGAGGTAGCAGGCACTACCATATGACTACTATATCTAAGCTTGGGAGGTAGTAGGCACTACCCTATGACTACTATATCTAAGCTTGAGAGGTAGCAGGCACTACCATATGACTAATATAGCTAAGCTTGAGAGGCAGCAGGCACTACCCTATGACTACTATATCTAAGCTTGGGGAGGTAGCAGGCACTACCATATGACTACTATATCTAAGCTTGGGGAGGTAGTAGGCACTACCATATGACTACTATATCTAAGCTTGGGGAGGTAGCAGGCACTACCATATGACTAATATATCTAAGCTTGGGAGGTAGCAGGCACTACCCTATGACTACTATATCTAAGCTTGAGAGGTACACTACACTTGCAAGATATCGCACAAACAGGTCAGGAATCAAAAGAACATCCTGACCATTGTGTACCCAGCTTTACAGTATTTAAAGTTAATTCACTGTGAAGGTCATTTGACCATAGAAATTCTGGATTACCAAATTCCGATTTTACCTCTGAATGTCATTTCCCAGAAACATAGTTATTCCTGTTGCTTGTACAAGTTGATTTATGAAACTGCATAAGCAGAGAAATATGGAGGGATTTCCTGGAGAAATCCCCTTTGAAATGAATACAGATAGACAGGAGTTTAGAGGAATGTACATAGTGAACGATAGAGCTCTAAATGAAACATTCTTTGGATTTATTTCTCGTATATTGGTATTGTTTCTGCTCTTATTCCCCAGAATTCTTGTGAGAAATATTCCACCAATTACTTTTCTGTTTACTTTACTTTGTGTCACATACCATGTTACATTTTCATTTCTGAATGTATCATTTTGATATGATTTCTGCCCCAACATGATCTGCAAAACTCACTAAACAAAAACATACAATGCTTTACATTAGAAGTGGTACAGATGTAGCCACACTTATTGTGGCTACATCATGGCTGCTAGTGGCCATTTGGTGCACTAAGCCGCACCCACAACTCAGGGCACTGGGTTTCACCGGGCTCCCAGCCAATGTACTATATATATGTAATGGACCACTGCTATGACTTAGGTTGTTCTTAGTTAATTGCAACCCTTAGTACAGATAAGAGAGTTAATCCCAAATTGAGAGGATTGCAAGCTAGTGGTGGGATTGAAAAATGTAGACATTTCCAAGGACAAATGAGAGAATTAGAAAACCATGACCACAATGTGTGTGACACTCACGGCTGGTATTAGAGATGGAGGAGTTTGTTCAATTATGAGTAATGTATAACTGAAGTTCCAGTTCAAGCCAATCAAATTTTGATTTGGGTAGATGCAAGATGCAAATATGGGCCCCTCTCAATTCTAGTAACCAGATCAGACATACCAGGGATACAACAGGAGGGGGTGCTGAGCAGTGAGTACAAAAGATAATCAATAACACAGTCAGGGGCAGAACTCTGGGAGGCAATGGAGTCATCTGCCGCCGGGCTTCTGCTCCCAAGGGGGCACCTCTCCTTCCCTTTGAGTTTGAATCAGTTCATCGAAAGCAGTTGATATTGCTAATGTGGCTTACTCCCCCTTCTAACATTATTTTTGCAAGTGTCAAACCCTGTATTAGACCCATGACCTTACTGGAGACAGACACCTTACTGAATGAGCTATTTGGGGGGGCACCAGTACTTACCTTGCCTCCGGGCAACTGGGATGAATTTATGCCACTGAACACAGTACTCAAGGCACACGCAGTATAGCAAATTATAGTAAAATGTTGATAAGAAGTACCCAAGTTGTGTGGAGCCTGTGTGATGCAAAATGAATAAGAAGTTCATTTTTTTCTTATTTTAACATAAGGGCAACGTTCCCCTGCCCAGAGTAGGAAATATGTACAGATGGAGCCATCCTCATCTAGCCCTTTAATAGGATTAAGTGAGTTATGGGATTACTCTGCTAATCCCGTACTGTATTGTTCTATGTATTGTATTGCGGCTGAGAACAATAGGCCACGGTGAGCCATGCCTCACCATGGCTATCCAGAGATGGCTAGATGAGGATGGCTCCATCTGTATTATTCATTAAAAAAAGAAGAAAACTAAAACAGTGCACAATTCACTGTAATCCTACTATGGCATCAATTTAACTTATTTTGCATTATTGTGTCTTAAATGCTTTGATGGAATCAAACATCACCTGCGACAGTCATCATCATCAACAACAACATGCAACTCACCCTAGGAACTTGTTCTCCCAAACTAGTGTCCTCAATGCCCACCATCACTTCAGAGGTACTTTAATAGAGAAAAAAATTGCATGCAGGCTGATTGTGCCCCCACCCCCTCCTCTCCAGTAGTGCAGTAGATTCGTGGAGTCCACATCAGGTGGAGCCATTTTCCCAGTGACTTTTGCACCTGTGCAGCCAGGGCCAGACCAACAGAAAGGTGTGTATAATGAAATAGGTGTGCGGTGTGAGCCCCTTGGACACACTTACACTTGGGAAATAGGCTACAGAAGTTCTTGTCAATACCTGAGCCATTGCTAAGGCCCAGTAATTTTGTTAACATATAATATAATTTTGCCACTCCCCCCCCATCCTTCCACCCCAACCCAAGTTCGCAATATGCAGCACGGCAGTGAGTGACAAGGTGAGGCAGAGGGTGACGGAGAGGCAGGTGGAAGAAAAGTTTGACAGGGAGAAAAGGTGAGTGCCAGCGAGAAAAAGTGAGTGACAAGAAGCGGGAGACAGGAGCAGCAGTGGGCCCCTTAGTCCTCAGGTACCCCGGTGCACTGCACCTGCTGCACCAATGGTAGATCTGCCTCTGTATGAAAGACATTAATGGTCATCATTTACTTTCTGAGAGGAAAACACTTCCTCTCCAATAACTCAGGGGCTAATTTATGTTTGTATTCAATGGGCAATTATCATGCAACGGAGTGAGTATCTGCAGACTGTGTATATGCTGCAATCCTTCTGCACTGAGAACTTTCTTGCAAAGTGATTGACAGGAAGTGGTCATTTCAAGGTGGTAATAGGGAGTTTAAGGGGAGTAGTTTGGAAAATGCAGGCGTGTCATGGCCATTGTTAGGGTGCATATCTTCTGATAGCTGCATGATAGTATGTGCAAATACATGGCATCTTATTCAATACTGCTGAGGCCAGTTTGCATAGCCATAGAGCAGCCCTCATCTTTGATGTTCTCTTTAATTGCGTAAAGTCCGCTAATGTGTTTGCAATTACGAATGAGTTTGCGATGAGTCCCGTCAAGCTGGGTGGCTGCTTCACTTACTAACATTAACAGCTCCGTTGCCTAGAGAATCGCTGTTGTTAATGCATTGGTACAGTATACTATAAACATTAGGTTTGCATTTTTGTAAACTATTAAAAAGTCCAACTAAATGGCATCACACTGGAAGATATTTTTATAAGGCTGGTGACCATCCCAAAACAAATAACCTCACATTTTATTTTTTACTTCATAATATGTCATCCTTATTCTGATAGCACATAGTCATTTTTTGAATAGCCTTTCCATTATAAATAGTACAGTGCTGTTACACAGCAATAATAAATCTTGAAGCTCAGAAACCAAAATCCCACAAACCGCTTCCAAGAAAATTAATACTGTATGTATTTATTCATTTTTATCAGACGTGTGCTCCTTGCCAAATACCGTAAGCAAAGGTTTATTTGGCTCCATCTGGACTTCAACCTAGATTCACTCAAGTACAGTAAGGAATATCCATAGTAAGTCTTCCGCTATTTCACAGTAAAACTTTTAATTATTGTACATTGTTTCAAAAGCCTGGAATTTGGCTGATCAAAGAATGGTTTGCTTAACGGAGCAGCCAAACACAACAAACTGGGGATCTTTGCAGACATTGCAGCATATAAATAAATATATTTAGGTGCGTCTTTATGAGAAATCGACTAATAATGAAGATAAACCTGTATATCACATCTGCCAAATGCCCCTGCTTTTACAAGGAACTTATTGCTGGCATGACTTACTGCCATGTGATGTACAGGGCAAAGACAGTACTCCTTGCACTTTACTAATGTTATCAGAGCAGCAAGTCAGCCCCAGAGGGGAAAAAACCTTGGTTATACAGTGATCGCACTCAGTGAAAAAATATTTGGGTCCCGGGGACCCCTCATTTTATAGAGTTGGGGACCTGCTCCACAGTTTCTGGGTTCCACCACATATTGTGCTTTTGAATTACCCCCTCTACTGTCTCTTCTGCCCCCTAAGAGAAAATGTAGTAAGAGTGGAGTGAGAGACAAAGAGGTTGTTGGAAAGAGACAGCGAAAAAGGGAGAGGAGCAGGAAAAAGAGAGGAGTGAGAAAAAGGGAAAGAGGGCTTCATGAAAAAAGAGGGAATGAGAGATAGAGAGAAGTGTATGAGAGAGAGGGTGTCAGACAATTGTGGAAGAGCAAGAGAGAGGGAGGGGTGTGAGGAGGGGAAAGAGTGTCAGGAAGACAAGAGCAAGATAGTGAGCTGTCAGGCAGGGGAAAGAGAATGAGAGAGTGTATCAGGGTGAGAAAGGGGTTAGAGACAGAGTGAGAGAGAAAGGGGGTCAGAGAGAGAGAGAGAGTCATTGCCAGGAAGAGAGAAGGAGGAAAGAGATGAGTTGGAAAAGAGCAGCGGAGAGAGAAAGGAGAGAGAGAGAGAGAGCAGCGGAGAGGAAAACGGGGATGTGGAAAGAGCAAAAGAGAAGGGGTGGAGGGGAGAAAGAAAGAGAGGGAGAGAGGTGAGACAGAGAAGGGTTAGGGAGTGAGTTGGGGGGTTCGAGGTGACGGGGTTTGAGGTGCCTGGGTGAAGTGGTGGGAGAGGGTGAGGTGACAAGAGGGGATGGTGTCAAGAGGGGATGGGGTAACAAGTGAGTCTGCCCAACACACAGGGACACTAAATGGAAAATGGTCGTATCGGTTTATCTTCTACACCAGCAAAGCGCATCCCAGGGGACCCTCACTTTTTAGAACAGAGCCCCGGGTTGGAAATTAGGGGTAAAATATATGCTATAGCACGTATTTGCGATCATTGGTTTTTCATTAAATTATTAGAATCTATTATTTTAAAGGCAGTACAAAGTGTCCTTTCCCATACAAGAGACGCATTAGCACAGAACATGTGTCTTTGTAGGCAACAGTTGTGGCAGGCAAAAATAGTTGTGTCCAAAGAAAACATTTTCTGGAGCACTGACTGTTGTCAGCCATTTCCTGCTACTAAACAGCCACAGCCTTTCAATCAGACTGGCTCTCTAGGTAGACTGAAGTTACAAGAGATTGTTGGAAACTCACTTTATCTTATAAGCCTAGTGGTGGTAGGTTTCAGGGAGCAGAAATCCAGCACTCAATGAACCTGTATCCCACTTGATGGCAGTAGGATCTTGGAGCTAAAAATAAGGAACATGCACTTGCAGAATCAAATGTATAGCTAGCAGGGGAACATGAGCCAGTTGAAAGTCTGACTTGGTAAGGGAGTGAGTGGGGGCAGAGTGCTGGAGGTGAGACAGCGATCAGTGAAATTGTAGTGGTAGAGGTGTCCACAGAGATGAGGTTGTAGATTAATAATACACCTTTCACACCGCACCAGACCCAGGTAATTGTTGGGTTTCTGATGTGTCAATGTGGGTCAAGGTGTGGTGTGAAAGCACCAAAGCTTATAACCCAGGTCGACCAACCCAGCAATTTGATCCCAGGTCCAACCCGGCTTCAGCACTTTCACATTAAACACGGATCATCCATTATACAGAGGGTGACCCTTGTTTAATGTGAAAGCCCCAGACCCATGCATGGCCTCTCTTCTGAAGTAAATTATTTCTTTCTGCAGGAATTTCTTTAATGAACAATAGGACAGTACTTTCTACTACAGGTTGAGTCTCCCTATCCTTATATTCCGAAAACAAAAATATTTCATATCAGAATACTTTTATTGTTTTGTTACCTTCCCCTGCCTCTTTTTTAATACTTACCTCGTCCCTCTGTGTCCACGGCGGCCATCGGAATCCTCTTCAGCTGCATCACCAGTCCCAAGGATGCATTGCGCCGCTGCACCGGTGACGTCTCTGACACAGCAGCGCAATGCATCCTTGGGACCGGAGATGCTGCTGAAGAGGATTCCAATGGCCGCCGTGGATGCCAGGGGACACCGTGGATTTCAGGGGACCATCGAGGCACCGCCAGGGAACCAGGAACGTATAAAAAAGATATTCAGAAATCCGCAAAAATGCCTTATCCAAAATGCTTTCGGATAAGGGATACTCAACCTGTATACGTTATATAAGACCTGCTCTGGACCCTTTGCTAACAGTATGCACAGGTCACAATGCCTTATGATCTATAAATGTAAAAACAGTACTTGCAGTTTTCAAATCACATACTGTATAAAACTGTTCTTTAAATTTAGCAAGTTGGACATCACACAAAACCTCTTACTCCTGACTCCTTTGTCATCTCAATATTGACTTTAAGATACATCTATCTATACATCTACGTCTACCTGTCCGCTGGCTGATGCACATTCGTACAGCAGCGAACTGGTCTGAATTAGGCCTAATGTTACATAAATTATGTCTAAACCTATTTTACGCATTCATTCTAAGGTTATTATTTTGGGAGCCAATTAAACAGTATATTTTTGGAATGTGGGAGGGAACCTCCCCGGAGTAAACCCACACAATCACGGGGAGAATATACAAACTGCACAGTTAGAGCCGTGGCGGGAATCTAACCCATGACCTCAGCGCTGTGAGGCAGTAATGCTAGATTTATCTCCTCATTTAAAGATCAAAAATATCCCGCCGAAATAATTCAAAAGGCAGTAAAAGAAGTGGAACAGATAGAGAGAGCAAATCTATTGGACTCCACAAAATCGAGTAAAGACAAGAAATCTAATCTTAATAGAAAAAATAATATAAAAACTTTAGGCCTTAAAGATAGGACCACCCAGTTTGTCACACAATTTAACGAGTGTTCCAACGAGATCAAAAATATAATTAAAAGAAACACCACTTTGTTGCTACAGGATGAATTTCTACAAGACATAGTAGAACCTAATGGGGGAATCATATTTAGGAAAGGAAAAAATTTAAAAAACCAATTAGTGCATAGCCACTTTGATAATAAACAACAAGAACCCCCCAAAAATATGAATCCCACAAATTGGTTGCCAGAAAAACCATTAGGTTTCCATAAATGCGGAAATTATAAGTGCTTGACATGTACAAATTTAAAACAAAGAAAAATCTTGGATTTTAAATCCTCCTCAACAGGTGAAACATTTCAAATAAAAAGCTTCCTAAATTGTAAAACTGCGTTCGTTATTTACATCATTGAATGTGGTTGCGGCCTACAATATGTGGGTCGCACCACCCGTTGCCTACACACAAGGTTTTTAGAACATAGACGAAATATTTTAGGAGGAAAAATGAACCATCCCCTGTCGAAACATATATTCAGTTGCCAAGGTGCCTCATTGAAGAACATAGAAGTAAAAGCCATTGAACAGGTTTTGAGCACCAGTAGGGGCGGTGATAGGTTCAATAGACTCTGTGGCAGAGAGGCCTATTGGATCTTCCGCCTGGGGACAATGGTGCCCAAGGGTTTGAACGACACCATCGAACTAAACAACATTTAGGTGTTAACCATCTTATTATAAATGCCATTGTTAGCCTTCTGCTATATACTCTGCTGTCTTTCTTGTTATTGGGTTTTTGGGGGGAGGGGGATGGGGGCTATTGTCTACCCGGGGGAAGGGGGATAGGGGGAGGAGGGTGGTTATTGGGTCTATTATTTGCGATTGCATCTGATTGATATGGGCACATTCCTGGTCCCTCCTTTCTTTGGAAAGGTTAGAGGTCCCTGTCTGTATATATTTATAAGAATTATCCCTGGATTGTATCTTTATTACTGTTATAAATGACATCATCATGCAGGGCTACCTATATACCTCTTGGTCCCTTTAGTGTATGATAAATATGAACCTATGTGTAATATAACAACTATGAATTATACTGAAAAAATCTCTTTCCAACTTGAAAAATGAATTTTCTCCTTTTTTAAATATATTTTATATATATTTATATGTTTCTTTTTTCCTTTGATTTTATTTTATAAATAATATACCTGTATATATATATATTTTTTTTTTTATATATATTTTTTTTTATTTTTATTTTTATTATATATTTTTTTCTTATTTATTCCTTATTTATCTATTATGACTTTATATATATTTATGTTTTGCTCTGGATGAGAAAAATATACATAGTCAGTGTCATATATGGACAATTAACATATTAACAAAGAATGTTTATACACATGAAAACATATCTCGCTCTATTAATTATATATATATATATATATAAAAATATGAATTACTATTTTAAAATGAATATATTCTATGTTATTCGTTACATGTTAAATGTTGTATGTTAAAATCCCCATTGGAAGTCGATCTTCATTGATAACCCCGTACAAATAAGCACAATGAACTTTGTCATTTCCTTCCGTCACAGAGAATGAGACCTGTCAGAATCAGCGTCTAAGTTGCCTAGACAACTAATGATACTCATATGCTGGTCCGACCGCGTGACACGCTAAGCAAATCAAAGCGAGGCTTGACGCGCAAACGCCGTCGTGACCAACCACGCTGAGCCGGCAATATCCCCGGCGTAAGGGAAGATAAGAGAAAGAGGCTTGACACGCATAGCGGGAGCATGCGCAGTCGGCCCAATATCACAATAAAAGGCGGAAGTGATCTATCTGGTCTAAACCACTCCTGAGGAAGCCGCTGATAAGTATCGTGAGGCGGAGAAACGCGTAGAGGAACGAGGGGGAACTTATGTGGCTACCACTAGACACCACCAACGATCAATTCTCGGATATGACCGTCTAATTGAACGAAACATCGGTCGGAGAACATCGCGGTATCTACAGCCTGATATACCCCACCACTGTTCACAAGCCTGAATACCATAAGTATAAAGCCTAAAAACCTTGTATGTGCACAACAAGTGTTGGGACTGTTACTATAATATTTCCGCTACAATTACCACTAATTACCTTTCATGCATGCTATTAACTACTAACCAGTCCTGAGGGATGAGAATTGGACTAACCACATATATGTTGTAAGTCATGTTTGTCTAATGTTGGCCACATTATTGTTATATTTTATATTTTAAATAAATTTTCTATTATTCAGTACAGCGCTGCTCCATATTTCTTTTTTCCTTGTCTATTCAATTATCAAAGGGGTTTAGGTAATCCCCCTTTTTGGTGCAGCTGCAGTACAGAATAAATCTAATCAGCGCTCAATATCACTCTGGTTTGCAAGTAATGCTAACCATTACACCATCCATACTACAAGCATTTATAATGGAGCTGAAAATGTGCAAATACACCATATATGTGTAGTCGTGCACAAGGGCGTACTGTATGTCACAGTGCCGGGACCGAGAGACAGCGCTGGATGCATTCTCCTAACAATTGGACCAATCTCACTAAAGAACACCACATCTAAAAGCTGCATAGTTTTCTGTGTGGTTTGAAATCGCTGCTCGATTCTTTGTATCCGTATACTGTTTATACGGATCCATGAGTCTGACATTGTGGTTGTGATCTGCCAAACTGAAAAAATACCGTTTTGGAAAGTAGGTTAAAAACAAAACACTTTGATACATCCCTTCTAGACCAGATTTTCCAGGATAGACGTGGTTTTGCCAATTGACTGTAAATCATGTGTCTGTTTCCTTTGAACTGAGGACAACTAGGGCCAGATGTATCAAGCTTCAAAAAGTGATAAAATGGAGAGTGATAAACAGCCAGCCAATCATCTCCTACCTGCCATGTCACAGGCTTGGTTTGAAAAATGTCAGGTAGCAGCTGATTGGTTGGTTGTTTATCACTCTCCATTTTATCATTTTTGAAGCTTAGTACATCTGGCCTCTAGTGAGAATGTGTTTCTATATGCTTATATATCCACCTAATGGAGCAATTGGTTATATATGATGCAAAAACATTCCAAGAATCCATAAAATGCTTCATCAATGTATACACCTGCCATTAAAACAATCTAGTGTATAGATCAGGGGTTCCCAATCTTTTTCTAATCACGGCACCCTAGAGTATCAGAATTTTTCCAAGGCACCCCTAGGCCCCCAAAAATATATATCAAATTAAGTAGATTGCATTTATATGTGCGTCTTAGGTTCAGATATTTGGTGAAGGGCAGGATTTGGTTCTGATTGTACACATTTTATGATTGGCAGCCACCAGCGCTGGTTTTGTCCAGAAATAATTGACCATAAATAATTTGAATTGGTCCTGGACGACCAACAGGAGGCACCCCTGCAAGTGTCCCGAGGCACCCCAGGGAGCCTAGGCGCACAGTTTGGGAACCACTGGTATAGATGATCTTGTTAGAAGCCACAAATGCATTATAATTCATTTTACTATTAAGTGGCTCCAATATTACATAATATCTGATGTAAATAGGTAACAAGCTAAGCTCTAAAGTGGATCCATGGCTTGAAATCTGGCATTTAATTTTTTTTTTTTCATATATATATTTTTTTATTAATAAGCACTTTTAAATACATATATGAAACGTTCCATTATAATAAATGAACATCACCTCGAAAAAGATGTATAACACGATGTGATAGAATTGTTGATTTTACAATAAATGGTTTTAACATATACATCATACATGGTGTGAAATTGTTGACATTTTGGTTCAAACGAGCTGTAGGGATGTTTATTATATGGTAATCAACATTTAACAATGTAGTGAAGTTCTAGAGATTTGCCAGTA
The DNA here is from genome assembly GCF_055691185.1 of Crinia signifera. Taxonomy (NCBI): domain Eukaryota; kingdom Metazoa; phylum Chordata; class Amphibia; order Anura; family Myobatrachidae; genus Crinia; species Crinia signifera. Next base: position 95,836,715 of record NC_139219.1, read on the forward strand.
TGCTCCCCCCCCCCCCCCCCACCCCAGCCCATCACTGATAATTTTAGAAAGTGGTGAAGTATAAAATTGATGCCACAATTACAGGGTGGTCTTCAGATATTGTGCGCAAGAGATACCCGGATGTGTCTTTTAGGCTTTTGTGTAGAAATCTGGCATTTTAACCTTGTACTAAAGCCCCATACACATTAGACGCAGGGTGCCAGCATCGGCAAGTGCATACCGACGATGCCAGGGACAATCAGTATGCCTATGCCAGGGGCAAAAGGGAGCAACGGTCAGGGGAATTGAATTGACTCAACAGTTCTAAAAGAACTGGAACTATTCAAATAATAAAATTAGGTCAATATTTGTAGGGCAACTTGTGAGTTTCTAGTATGTAAATGTGCTCTTATGGGGGTAATGCAAGGGAATGAAGTGATGTTATATCCTAGTTGTTGTAACCTGCAGAGCTTGGTAAATGGAGGGCTCTTGTTTTTGTACTTCCAAATGTTGTGCCCCTGTTTCTGTGAAGAGTTTTCATTTCCATTAGTAAGAATTTAAATGAATGTTAATTTCTTTTTAACAGCATAAAAAGTCTTACTACCTATGGAAAAACTAAACATGTGGTGACAGCTGGAAAAATCCAGCCATGTCCAACACCTGCTACACATCACTTATTATTTTTGTCCAGCTCTAGAGATGCCAGAATTTTGAGTCTTTAAGCATTTTGGGAAATAAAAAAAATAAAGAACTTAAGCTCTGCACTATAGCAATATATTGTTCTGTGTGCCCTTTTCAGCAGTGACCAGAAATGGTTGCTGATATAAAGGAGACTCTCTGCTGGGGGAAACAGCATGCTCCTCTGACCAGCAACCACCCCAGGGCTGGTTGCGGGAGTGCACTCCCACCGATAGTGACCCCGTACACAGGGGGATATGGTCGCTGATGATATAAGCTAGAATCGCCACATGTGTACAAGGCTTTAATGATATAAGCCAGTGATTCCCAAACTTTTTTAAATCACAGCGCACTATAGTATAAGCCTTGTTTTCAATGGTATCCCTAAGCCAAATGTTGCTTATTGAGAAACTGAGGGAACACTATTAAATGTAGTACATGAGATGGTGTACAGGGTATCAGGGTTTATTGGCAGAGACCACTGCAAGTTTCAAGCAGCACTAGGGTCGAACTGGCCCACAGGCATATAGGGGAACCCCCACCCCCACAAGGGCCCCACGGCCTGGGGGCCCACATCCTCCTCTAAGTATCAGGTACTACACTGTCCAGTTAAATTACACTTTATAGACTTCATACTGCACAGGACTATGGTGTATTTTCTACAATGCATTTCTTTTATTAATCTGGAACACTGCATGCACTATTAGTATTTATTATATACAGGGGCGGATTTAGGGAGGAGGGCGCCCCTAGGCACAACAATAATGTTTACTAAGTAGGACAGTTTATAGGGGCAGTATCTGCACGTCCTATCCATTTACGCTCTATTTAACATGGAATATAGTACAGTACAGTGGATATTTTGCAGTTATTGGTACATTTTGGGCTGAAAATACTATCACAGGCATCCAAGTGCCGCCCCCAAACATGTGCCGCCCCTAGGCCGGTGCCTCACGTGCCTAATGGGAAATTCGGCTCTGATTATATATACTTATTATGGTGCCCAGAGTATGCACTCCATAATGGTTAGCTAAACTTCTGTGGAGGGTAGTCACACCCCCTCTGGAGAAAGGCCGCACCACTACACATTGGCCTCTAATGCTAATTCTGCATTGTGGGCCCAGTGCCATTTCTACAGGCAGACAAGCTGTGAAATCGCACTGGGCACCCGCCGTGACACCTGCTGTCTCTACTATTGCCAGCCCCACTTTGTACTACGTGCCTGTGAGCTGTTCTGCCCCTAGTACTCCACTTGGTGGGTGGAGTTACTCTAAATGACGCTGCTGTATCCTAACATCACATTATCCTAACATCAATTATGCCGCAGAGGAGCAGGCATCTGTAATCTTAGAGCATGCTAACAGCAGTGAGCGAGGAAGTGGACAAGTGGACAAGGCACAGTGTGCGCCTCCCAGGGTCCAGACCAGGACAAGCAACTTAGAGAGATTCAGCACCACTCAACAAGAAGCTGGCAGACAGCCACGGCAGCACTATAAGTGGTGACTTCTTCAGTTCACTTACCAACGGTGTGGTGTCTGGGTGTAGGCTGTAGCAGACCAGATGGTAGTGTACTCCTAACGTACACTTCGCATCCAAGAACATATGTCCCAAAGCCTTTGATAGAGGCTCACTATCAAATGATTTTATTCGCCGCCCCCCCCCCCCCCCGCCGCGATGCCAGCGCATATTTACTAACATATGCGGCTGGCATCACGGTGCGGTGATGGAGACCCCCCGCGATACTTGTACTCTGGTGTGCGGGGGGTCTCCATCACCTCCCTGCCGCCTGGCTCTCCCCTCACGCCGGGACAGCTAAGCATGCTGTCCCCAGCGCCTCCTCCTCCCCCCTGCAGCCGGAAGGATGTCCGACTGCTTCACTAGGGGGAGGAGGGGGTTTACCTTCCGGGGTCCAGGAGGACCCTTCAGGAAGGTAAGCCAGAGGGGGGGTCGGCGAGGCGGCGGGTTTGTGTCGGAGGCGGCGGGCGGCGAAAAGAAGCCCATAGGCTTCTATAGGGTATCGCCACCCAAAGGTGGCGATACCCTTCAATGCGGTATCATTTTTGATACATTGGAAAATGCGGTAAAACTGGGGTTTTACCACATTTTCCGTTTGATACATCTCGCCCAGTATCCGGCCTGTTGCTGAAGTCACACACTCTCCTGTAACACAATAGGGCATGTCTGCATTTTCCTTGATACTCCCAGCTATTTTTTCTTTTGGCATGCCTGCATTTTCTTGGCATTCCTATTAAATATCAATCATCTATTGAACAACTTGCGAATAAAGTAGCGGGATTTCATCACTGGCCAGCGTTGTGCATACACATGTGCCATGCGATACGGTCACAATCGGGCCCCTGGACTAAAACATGCTGCACTTACATTCAAAACTGAATACACGCTACACAACTTTTTAAATTAGGAGAATGTGGACTCCTGTTCAAAGGGAAGCCAAGGGCCCCTGATAAGGGGGCGTGGCCTATAGAATAGGAAGCATGCCCTCACGAGAATTCCGTGACTGTAATGCCCCCTTTCAGACCGCACTTTGTAAACGGTATATTGCCGTTTTTTTACCGTTTTAAAACTGTAATCTGTGCGGTCTGAAAGGTGCAGGACCCCTTAACCGTGTTACAAAAGCCGATTTTGTAAAACGGTTAAAATGGAGGGTCCTACCCGTTTCAGACCCGGTATTTTTGCATAAAAATCGGGTCTGAAACAGTATTTAGGACCCAGACAATGAGCTGGGTCCTAAATTCAGAGCAGCGAATATTTAATGAACACTCATTAAATATTCGCAGCACTGGAGCCGCCCCCCGCCGCCCCCACCCCCCCCGCGCATGTGTCGACACCCCCCCACGCGGCGCGTGTGTCGATACCCGCCGTGCAGCCGGTACCTTCGTTGTGGATCCCGGCAGTGAAGTATGGTCAGGGAAGCACTTATGGAAAAAAAAGCGTCTTTCAGAAAATGGCTGCCCCATAGGAAAACCTGTTTTAAAAAACTGTCTTTTGTATGGGGGCAGCCATTTTCCGAAAGTCACTTTTCTTATAAGAAAAGTGACTTTCGGAAAATGGCTGCCCCCATACGAAAGACAGTTTTTTAAAACTGGTTTTCCTATGGGGCAGCCATTTTCTGAAAGACGCTTTTTTTCATAAGTGCTTCCCTGACCAACTGCAGTGCCGGATCACGCAACGGAGGTACCGGCTGCACAGGGGGGGGGGGGTTGTAAGCCCTGGGGTGGGGGGGATTTAGGGGTGTTAACCCCCGGGGGAGGGGGGGCGGCGCGCGCTGAAGACTGGCTTTGACCCTGAAAACGGGTCTGCCAGTGTAAAAAAAAACGCACTTAAACGGTAATATACCGTTTAAGAGATGCGGTGTGAAAGGGGTTTTACCTGGCAGACCCGTTTTTGGAAACGTTTCCAAATACAGGGTCAAAGCCAGTTTTGCGGTCTGAAAGCAGCATAAGCCTACTGGGGCATGCCCAGCACTCTGAGAGCTGCTGGCCATGCTCCATGTCCCTCTGTCTTCTGTAAATTGATGTTGTGCACATGCACACATCATCTATTCACCACTGCTTAGAGGGTGGGACAACCCCAAAAGAAAATGGGGACAGTTGGAAGGTATGCTTGATGCAGGGTAAATATGGTCTGCTTTTGCATTTAGCCCACAAACACTGGACGGCCACTTTATTTTTACACTGCAATTTAGATTTCTAAATCTCTCTGCACATCTAAATCTTCCCCACCTGCAGAACAGCATGGTTTTGCCCATGTGCAAGGTTACTTCTTTCTTACTTTATTTCTGAGTCAGAATCAAACCCATAGTCTGGGATTGTGAGTGTGGCATGTTCACCTCCCTGTGCTTGGCCAACTCCTGACCCATTTATGGGTTTATTTTTATTACAAATATAAAAAGTGTAATCTAAATGTATTCAGTACAAACTATATATAAATAAGGCTAGATGCGCATCACCTCTGAGGTAAAGTACCACCAGTGACCACTAAAGGCCTCTTGACAGACCAAATTACTCACAGAAAGTGAAAGCAAAATAATATGTTTCAAATTTGCTGCAAATGGAGAGAGGGAGCTGGGAAGACAGAGATTGGATGTAGGAGCAGATAGGGACTAAGAGATCAATTTGGCTGGTTTTAACTAGTAAACAATAAAGGAATTATAGTAGCATGATTCAGAGAAAGACAAATAGCAGTAGCGACGTACAGTAGCAACTGTATATTTATTGTAATACTGCAGCCAACGGCCTGCCAACTGGCTTCAGCTCTAATTTGCTGTGTTATGCACAAAGATGGACCATCAATTGGACATTGGCCACATCATCGTACTTCTGAGCAACCCAATGGCCACTAGTGTCAAATGAACTGTGCCTGTTGACATGGGCGGATTCAGGGGGCACCCGGGCACATTCATAGCTGAGGACCGGGGCATTCCAACAAGCCCAGAACCGTGCTGCTAGTCCCCCTGGAACCAGAGATATCGCCAGACAAAGCTAGAACATTTCCCCATAGGATAACTTGGGACCCCATAATTCTGACCCACACCCAGTTCCATCGGCTGTCATTTCCCCCCGCGGCATCACAGAAACTTGTGGTGGATTTCATTTGAACTCATATCGCAGGGCCTTAAATTTGATACCAGGCTGGTCCATATAGGTCAATTGGTTCCAGAGATATTGCGTGTAAACTGATTTTTTTTATTTCTGAAATGTAATTTCATGGATGTTCATGTTCTTTGAGGGCAGATTACTCTGAAACCAAGCACCCCAGTTTCATGGGACTAAAATCATTCGAAGTCCACTAAAAATATCTTCAATTCAATACTGTCTCATGTAAATAGGTCAGTTGGTTCCAAAGATATAGCAGTTAAACAAGATAGCCGGTTAAAGGGATGAGAGGTGGCTTTCTCTCCCCCTCACATCAAAAAATGCAGAGACTAGGCTGGTGTAAAACCCTGCATGATCCTGGGACAATATTCCCAGGTAAATCCCTGCACTGGTGTGAAAAGGGTATTATACAGTCAAACAGCCTCCTTCTTTCTGCCCGCCTGTCAATGGCTGTAATTTCTGCCTGGCGGCGGCTGTCCCCCAGTTACCATGAACATGTATTTTCCCTTGGTAATGAGCATGTAATCCCACATGGCAATGAGCATGGAACCCCTGGCAATGAGCATGGAACCCTTGGCAATGAGCGCGTAGGTAAGCAGCACTTATGTAGCATAATTTTTAATAGGCATTATGGTGTTTGGCATAATACGTAATGGACATTATGCTGTGTGGCTTAACATGTAATGGTGTATGGTGTCAATTTTTAATGCGTGCCTTTGGTGCGCAGTGTCCCTGTTTATGAAGCAGATTGTGAATTTTGACTCAACCCCTTCAGTGGTGGGGTTTTTTTTGGGGAGCGCTCCCCACGGCTCTACCACTACCTCCCTGGGTCCGGGCAGCGCCGCTGCACTGTCATTCAGCGGCTGCCCGGACCTGCGCCCCCCCCCCCCCCCCCCGTGCACCGCGTCCCTGTCCCTGACTTCAATACAAAACTCGGAGGGGAGGAGGGGGGAGGGGGGAGGAGGAGGGAGGAGCCGGCACCGCAGAGGGGAGGGAGCCCGGCTGTAAACAGTGGCAATCCCGAGAATTTTCCGGGCTTGCCAGACTGGGCACTGAGGCACAGCCCGGAAAATTCTAGGGATTGCCACTGAAGGGGTTAAGCATTATGTGTAGCATTATGTGAATTTTGGCTCTATCCGTGTGGCATTATGTTAATTTTGGCTCAATCTTTGTGGCATTATGTGAATTTTGACTCAATCCATGTAACATTCTATGAATTTTGGTTCAATCCGTGTGGCATTATTTGAATTTTGGCTCATTCCATTTGGCATCATCATGTGGGGAAAGTAAATGGGGTCTAGTATTTTGTTGCATAATGTGTAGAAGTTGTATATGTGTGGTACACTACACTCAAGGACATGCCCCCTTTTGAGTGACCACACCCCCTTTTCCGGAGCGTGCCTTCGGCGCACGCACAACTACATCCTTCACTTTTGTCACCAATGTGGGCCTGTGTACTTTAAACGCCAAGGCCTATTTTTACTCCCATTCCTGCCCTCTCTCTGCTCTCCACTCTGTTGCCTCTCCCTTAGTATGTACACTGGCACCACTAACACCCTCCCCCTCCCCCTCCCAAACCCTCTCCTATCATGGTGCCCCCTCTGTCATTTTCTCCTGGATCCGCCCCTGCCTGTTGCCAGTCCTGACACCGGCATATTCCTATCACAAGCAATTCCAGCCTCCTCCTCCTTAACCACGGGGGAACGCCTATTGTTACTGAAAGGATCATCCTAATCATCCAGTTACAATCTGCATCAGGATGCAAGTGCCAGATTTTTATTTCCATCCACGTCTAAATCAGGCCCAGTGTTCCAAGGTCCAGATGCATCGGCTCAGCTGCAAGCATCACTGGAAACTCATTTAAAATATCGACAACTATGCACAAGAGGAAGGAAGCGGTACATCTGTCAGAACAGACTTAGGTCTACAGTCATTATGTCGACCCCGGAAGGTCGACTGGCCCCAAAGTCAACAGGGTAAAGGTCAACATGGGTCAAGGTCGACATGACTTAAGGTCAACATGGGCCAAGGTTGACACGGGTTTAGGTCGACATGAGTTTTTCACTGTTTTTGGACCCGAATGTCGACACAGTCGACATGGACACAGTTGGAGTTGAACCGCAGCCCCTCGCATCGCTCCGGGCACGGTGCCACGCTACACTCGGCACACTATTTTATTCTCCCACCACGCCCTAGTGGATGGTAGGACATGAAATACCGCCTGTAGGCACATGTCGGCTCAAAAACAGTGAAGAACTCATGTCGACCTAATGACTGTCGACCTAAACCCATGTCGACATTGGCCCATGTCGACCTTAAGTCAAGTCGACATTGACCCATGTCGACCTTGGGGCCAGTCGACCTTCCGGGGTCGACCTAATGACTGTCGACCTAAGTCTGATCTGACCGATGACCGTTTCCAAGAGGAAGCAGAAGACTGACACAGAGTTGTCTTTTACCATGTTGGAAAGTAAAATATGTACCATGCATTATATATATCCATGACATATAATAGCTAACTTTTCATGTCAGTGAAAGGACTAAATCCATCGACTACTGTATGTTAGAAATGATTACCCGTGATTTTTATTTTCAGACTTCAAAAAGCTTTTTCAGTATTTCCAGGCTGGATGTGTAGGGAGTGCAGACACCTGTAATCATTGTCACACGTATGCTAAAAGAATTCCAATGGAAAATATACTTACAATGCTTACACGTATGCTAAAAGAATTCCAATGGAAAATATACTTACAATGCTTACTGTGAATACGTTGCAGCAGCAGAACCCAATATTTTCCAGTTTCAATAGCTCATTTTAATATAAAATATGGTTTATTTATTTAAGTACTTTAAATAGTTCACAGTTTGTCTTTCCACTAAAAATCTGTTCTGTTAAGCCCCGTGCACACTAGACGATATGCACAAAATGATATAATTAACAATATTATCGTGCATATTGTTTAATATGTTCATTCTGTGGCTCTGGGGACTTCAAGGGATATTGCTAACGATACAGTTATCTGCTTATATCACATAGGCTTAAGTGAACACGGAATATTAGGTAATATGACAGGTTCCTTGTATTCTTAGTTGCTTAACTGAAAACTACTGTACATCACTTTTGATTAAAAACAAAACAATTAATACATGCCTAAACACACAACTTTTTAATCATTATGGCATTTTTTCTGTACCTTAACACAGAAGTGGTATTAAGAAGACATATCAAAAGTTTCAAAACACATACAATTGTTTGTAGACAATTAAAAAGTATGTGATTTCTTAATGCACAGACATGTACAGGAAAGGAGTTCAGGGAGAACTTTGCATTATTATTTATAAATTGGAGTAGAAACCACTGCACAGGTCCAGACAGGCTGTCATCGCTTTAATCCGGTGCACTCATCATACAAAAGGTACATACTGTATGTCCATAAATTAAGAAAGGAGTGTTGCTTTATTTTACTAAGTGCTCGCTAATTTTATACCATAGGGGAAAACAAAGATTCCTCAAAAATCATCAAACCCTTGTTTCCCTGCTAATATTAAGTCCCTGTAATCGATCCAAAAACCAAACAATATGGTTATCTGCCTGAGGAGGTTTAGTAAAGCCCCATACACACACTAGAAGATATTGTGAACAATATCGCTCAGAATGGGACCTCTGTGCGATATCGGTCACAATATCGTATAGTGTGTACACTCAATAGTGTTTACGATGCGCACTCCCACCTCTTTAATGATGATTGATGTCCCAGAACACACAGGTCAATTTGGCTATCTAGCCAAGCCACCTGCCTGTTCAGCGGGTCCCAGTGACGTCACTGAACGATATCAGTAAGCGATATCATTCAGTGTGTACCCAAAATATCGGCCGCCCATGGCCGATCTGGTTAACTATGCACACACACGCACACCTACTATGTATATAGAGCACAGTGTAAATGATCACTCATTAAATAATAACACTCTGAAGTGTTCGCCATCAGGATTGTCATAGGGTAACAGGTCAGTATGGATATACAGTAAGTAATGTGTCCTACCTGTTACTGCCACTGATGAGTCTAGAAGAGTCAGTAACACAAGAGCCAGGAGAGAGAGGGAAGCAGGCATTCTTCTGGTCCTATTCCTTTGAGCCATCCTTTACATGAAACACCCAAAGAAAGTTGGGAGACTGCAGGCAGCAAAAGAGAAAGCTTCAGAAAAAAGGGAGCCTAGGACAAGATGCAAAAAAATTCCTTCTGTGAAACTGCACCAGACACTACTCCTAATAGATCCAGAAGTTATCTCAGCCTTTCCCCTTTTCATCTGTTCTTTCCTTTGCAATTCTTCTCTTCAGAACAGAAGGAAATGATGTATTGGATCCATTAGAAGTGAGAGGCTGCCATCTAGTGTAACTCCTGTCCCAGCAAACTATGGAAAACATTCTTGTGGTTAGTAAAAAAATCAAGGAGTTTTTAACTCGAGCACAACTGAAAAATATCCAATAGGTGAGTTTTTTCTGGGGCTATATAAATGCACAAGATGGAATGATAAGTATTTCCCATAAAGGCTGTCCTGGTCCCTGTGTACAAAGGTTGTACATATGGCATGTCAATATAAAAACCCCAAAACGAGGAGTTTTCTTTTCTTTACTACCGTATATGCCTTTCAATTATTGGTTTATACACTTCTGTCACAAGATCATAGCTTTACCTTTTCTTATTTTTTCACTGTCCCACAGTCTGCCCCCCCCCCCCTTCTCTGAATGTCCATCACTGCACCCATTCACTGGATGTCCCCCAGCATGACCCTTCTTCAGTGTATGTCCCCCAATCTGCCCCCATTGACTGTATGTCCCCCTGCCTGCCCCCTTCCTTCTCTGTATGTTTCCCAGCCCCTTGTGTGAGCCAGAGGACGTAGAGGCAAAGCAGGTACTGCAAGGACAGGAGTTGCTTGAGTTCCCGCTGCTGCCCTCCTCCACTCTGCATGTTACGGTAGCAAGCTTCCCCCTTGCTGCACCCCCTCCCCACACACTGTCACTGTGATTGTGGAGGAGGGTGATATACAATTGCAGCTGCAGGGGTTGGATGCATACTCACCTGAAAGACGCCAAACACATCTGACTGTGGTGGCCGGCACCTCCTCACTGCTGTAGACATCAACGTAAAAGGCACGCTCGCCGGGGCCCCACCTTTAGTGCTCAGATGCTCTACCCGCTGCTGGCTGGAGGCTGCGGGCCACTTGAAATGATAGCATGGGCCACAATTGCCCCCCGGGCCGGACTTTGGACATGCCTGGTCTAAGGCTACAAGCACGGGGCTATAAACAGACAAATACACCTAGCAAAATAAGGTTGTAGCCATTGATTATAATTAAAATTTAGAACAGGGATAGCCCTACCCTAATTATATTTTTACGCAAATAAAGATTTTTTTTTAGCAATTTTGAGGCCCTTTAACAAACTAACTTTGATGGTGTTCATCAATGTGAATTACAGGTTCCACGAGGAAAACCTTTACTGGCAAATATGTCAAAAAGATACAGAGCAGCCTGTAATGGTGGATTCCAGCAGGGCTAAATTACTATTGTGTGAAAAAGATGTACACACTGATGTGTGTACAGAAATTGGATGATAATGGTGACAACATCTTGGGTGACATTCTATGGAATGAGAGAAAAGCGCATATATTTTTCGCACTCCACATCGCCGCTCTTCGCACTTTCAGAAATCGCATTTTTTAGTCATAATTCGCATATTTAATGGGATGCGCATTAGAGGCTAAAAAGTGCAATGTAGTGCGATTTGCGGCGAATTGATGCGAAATTATGTCACTAAAAATACCGGGTTATTACCTGGTAACGGGTTTTCCTCTACTCCGCCATGGCAGCCATCATGTATGGGTTTCTCCCTGCTGGCAGGGGCGGATTGGCCATTATATCTACCGGGAACTTTCCCGGGAGGCCGATGGTAGTGAGGCCGAATTTATAGCTGCAGGCAGCAGGGGCAGCAGAGAGCACAAATATACAGCAGCTGCTCACAGAGACGGCTGCTGTCAAATGTCAAGTGTCAGTCATGCGGGCTCTGAGCTTCTGACTGACACCTCACCCGCCCACTCAACCATGGAGGCGCTGGGCAAGAGAGGCATCCTCTCTGCTGTCCTGCTATTGCTGGTCCGGCTGCTGCACTTGCCACAGTGTGTATTATGAGTGCAGCGCCGGAAGCATAAGATTTCAATCCGGAAGCTGATCTATCTTTCCCCGCAGTGCCTCGCCTGCTCGTCCGCACAGGCTGGCAGTAAAAGTCAGCATCTCCCTGCTGCTTTCTGTTCCTGCTACTAAGCACGGAACGCTTCCCCCTGCACTCCAATTACTAGCCCTCCCCTCTACATGCTGCTGCTGCACGGAAGACGGAGAGCCAGACAGATTTAACACTTTAACATCCTGGTTTTCTACTACAGTAAGCTAAAGTACAAGTGTGTGTGTGTGTGTGTGTGTGTGTGTGTGTGTGTGTTTTTTCCAAAGACATATAGGGTCTGTGTGTTTGCATGCATGTGTGCTATATATATATATATATATATATATATATATATATATATATATATATATATATATATATATATTACACACACTGTATATATTGCATATTTTAGATATCTCTTGTACCCCAAATTCCATTCTCCTATCACTGTCACCCCCCAAGGTCTCTACCTCTCTCCCACCCAGCCACTGCTGTTGTTCCCAGTGGTCTCTACATCTCTCCCACCTAACAACAGCTGTTGCCCCCCATGATCTCTACCTTACCTCTCTCCCACCCAGCCATCACTGTCGCCCCCGTGGTCTCTACCTCTTACCCGCCCATCCACCGCTGTCACCGCCCCATTGATTTCAGACTGACTGCAGTATCTCTGTGGGATTGGTATGAAATCCCGGCACCAGATCCCGACCGTCGAAATCTCCAAAAGGGGGGAAGTGGTTCGCCCTCCCCCCCCTTGCGGGCCCGGTGCCTCCCTATGCTCGGCACACTCATTTATTCTCCCTGTATGGGTGTCGTGGACACGCACAGAGGGACAAAGTGCCAGGATTTTGGCAGTCAGGATTCCGGCTGCCGGGATTGTGACTGCATCCCATCTCTCTCCCCTCCTTCCGCTATCCCACTACCTGGCAGCTACCTCTCTCCCACCCAGCGGTGCCTTGTATCTGTGTCAGCATCCGTGTGTCTTTCAGCGTGTATCTGTGTGCGATCATGTCTGTGTCAGTGTACATTTCTCATCGTTCCTTCACACAGCATGCGAATGGATGTTTGACATAAACATCCATTCGCATGCCACTGGGACCCTCCCACATCTTTCAATGGTCGCCAACCATCGAAAGATGTTGAAGGTGCACCCATATATGTAAGGTTGCTCTGAGCAACCTTACATATGTGTGTCCGCTCGGGGGGGGGGGAGTTGGCGGGCAGCTGACATCCAGCTGCCCGCCAAAAATTTTGCCTAGGGCATCAAATTGGGTAAGGCCAGCTCTGGCTGCTCACCTCGGCTCAGGCCGGCTCAGTTGAGCAGTAGGCGGCCGTGGCATCATTACTGGCAGGCTCAGGTTCAGCCCAGTGAAGTCTGTCCCCTTGCTGACTGTCACTGCTGGATAGTGGCTTGGCCCTGCCACCTCCCGTCTCTGAGAGCCTGGCTCTCTCCAAGCAGAGCTACCCTCAGTATGTCCACTGTGTGCACTATATAATATAACTGGTAATAATGCTCTCTGTACAGCGATGCGGAATATGTGTGCGCTATATAAATAACTGGTAATAATGTTCTCTGTACAGCGCTGCAGAATATGTGTGCACTATATAATATAACTGGTAATAATAGTCTCTGTACAGCGCTGCGGAATATGTGTGCACTATATAATATAACTGGTACTAATAGTCTCTGTACATTGGTGCAGAATATGTGTGCGCTATATAAATAACTGGTAATAATATTCTCTGTACAGCGCTGTAGAATATGTGTGCACTATATAACTGGTAATAATAGTCTCTGTACAACGTTGCAGAATATGTGTGCGCTATATTATATAACTGGTAATAATATTCTCTGTACAGCGCTGTAGAATATGTGTGCACTATATAACTGGTGATAATAGTCTCTGTACAGCGTTGCGGAATATGTGTGTGCTATATAAATAACTGGTAATAATATTCTCTGTACAGCGCTGCGGAATATGTGTGCACTATATAACATAACTGGTAATAATAGTCTCTATACAGCACTGCGGAATATGTGTGCGCTATATCAATAACTGGTAATAATATTCTCTGTACAGCGCTGTGGAATATGTGTGCGCTATATAAATAACTGGTAATAATATCCTCTGTATAGCGCTGCAGAATATGTGTGCGCTATATAATAACTGGTAATAGTCTCTGTACAGTGCTGCGGAATATGTGTGCACTATATAATAACTGGTTATAATATTCTCTGTACAGCGCTGCAGTATATGTGAGCGCTATATAATAACTGGTAATAATAGTCTCTGTACAGCTCAGCGGAATATTTGTGTGCTATATAAATAACTGGTAATAATATTCTCTGTACAGCGCTGCAGTATATGTGTGCGCTATATAATAACTGGTAATAATAGTCTCTGTACAGCGCTGCGGAATATGTGTGCGCTATATAATAACTGGTAATAATAATCTCTGTATAGCGCTGCGGAATATGTGTGCACTATATAATATAACTGGTAATAATGGTCTCTGTACAGCGCTGCGGAATATGTGTGCGCTATATATTATAACTGGTAATAATAATCTCTGTACAGCGCTGTGGAATATGTGTGCGCTATATAATATAACTGGTAATAATGGTCTCTGTACAGCGCTGCGGAACATATGTGCATTTATATGTACTGGCATATTATCCATGCCTTATTTAATTGCAATTTTTTTTGCTTTTTAGGCCCTTTTACAACATAATAATTTATAAAGATAGTATTTGTCCTATATATGTAGCTTGTTTTCTGGACCAAGCTATAGTTGTAGCTCCTGTTCATTATGTTATGGTTTTAAAAAAAAATAGAAAATAAGGATGCATGGAGAATTGCATCACTCAGTTAAGTTACAGTGGTGGCCAATATTGTGGACACTTTTTGAAAATTGCATTGTTACTGTAGGTTGCTTACTTAATGATACAAACACATAGTGTGTAGTTTTGTTACAAAGTAGTGGGTACGTTTTAGGGCCTGTATGTTGTTTCTCTAGTGTGCATGGGTAGATAGTGGTAGTGCACCTTTGAGGGAGGACTGCTGTGTTCATTTAATCCAGCCGATGCTGAGATACCATGACATATCCATCCATCTGAGTGACTAATGTGAGTGACATTTTACAGTGTCACCAACAAACAAAAGTTAATATTAATCAATCTGATATTCAGACACTATTGATGCTTTAGTTTTGCCTGTCAAAGTATAGTGATGTGGTAATCCCGCCTACTGTTATGTTGGCTCCGCCCATTATTGAATTGTTGCCGCCCACATGAGGCCACTTCCAGAAATATTCCAGGGCCACTTTTAGTCCCCAATCCGCCCCTGCCTGCTGGGTAGTGCTTTTGGAAAGGAAAAAAAGACCTCTGGATCCTATAAGAAGACTCCTCCTCCATACACCAGTGTCTTTATATTTCTTCAGCTTTAAAACAAACGAACATCATTATTCCACGTAACATACCGTATTAAGGGAGGGAAATACCGCTGCCATGGCGGAGTAGAGGAAAACCCGTTACCAGGTAATAACCCGGTATTTCCTCTACCTCCGCCATGGCAGCCATCATGTATGGGTCATGCCCAAGCAGTACCGTATTTCATAGGGTGGGTCATACTCACATATAACACAAGATCAGGCCACCGGCCACATAATTCATAACTCAAAGAAGAACGTTTACTTCACGTCTTCGTTTACCGCCGCGCTCAGGACCTTCCTCCCGAACTTGGCATCTGCAGAGGACCAGACGTCCACTCTATAATGTTTTGTAAATGTGTGGGCTGAGGACCACCCTGCAGCCTTGCAAATCTCTGTTAGTGAGGCAGATTCTTTCTCTGCCCACGATGACGCCATTGATCGTGTTGAGTGGGCTTTAAACCCTTCAGGCGGCTCCTGCTGCCTTATGACATACGCTTGTCGAACACAGCTTTTAATCCATCTTGATAGAGTTTGCTTAGAGGCTCTTTGCCCCTTCCTTCCTCCTTCTGATAATATAAACAAATTGTCTACTTTACGAAATTCAGCCGTCCTTTGTTTATAAATGGAAAGGGCTCTGACCAAGTCCAGGCAATGCAATCTGCTTTCTTTACTATTTGTAGGATTTGTACAAAACGTAGGTAATATGATCTCCTGATTGATATGGAATTCTGACACCACCTTCGGTACAAACATTGGATTTGTCCTCAAGACTACTTTATCTGTATACATCTTAAAGTACGGCTCCTTTATCCACAGTGCTTGGAGTTCCGATACTCTACGCGCTGAGGTCATGGCCACTAAAAACAACACTTTCCATGACAAAAATTTCAAGGCCACCTCTTGTAGTGGCTCAAACGGTGATTCTGTCAGAACTCCTAGTACCAGGTTCAAGTCCCATGATGGTATCGGACTTCTCACCCTTGGTTTAATTCTTTTCACTGCCTGCATGAACCTTTGTACATATCTGTTCTTGGCTATGTCCCAATCCAAGATGCATGATATAGCCGAGATTTGCACCTTCAAAGTACTTGGGGAGAGGTTCATTCGAAGACCTTCTTGTAGAAAGGAAAGTACGGTGACCACACTACGAGGATTCTTACTGTTCTCCTTCGACCAAAAAGCATACTTTTTCCACACTCTATAATATATCTTCATGGTTACCGGCTTTCTTGCCTTAAGCAAAGTATCCACTACTCCTTCACTGAACCCCTTTGCTTTCAGGCTTCCGATCTCAGCAACCAGGCCGTCAGTTTCCACGACTTCGGCTGTTCTTTGAACCCTTCTCCTTGTACTAGCAGATCCTTGGTCGAAGGTAGCCTCCACGGATCTTCCACTGCCAACTTCTGTACCGTATTGAACCATGCTCTGCGAGGCCAATAAGGAAGAATCGTTACTACTTCGATCTCTTCCCTCTGTAGTTTCCTCAATAGCCTCTGAATCATCGGTATTGGGGGAAAAACATAAGCTCTCTCCATGTTCCAAGGCACTGACAGTGCGTTTACTTGTTCCGCCAGTGGTTCCCAGAACCTGGAAAAAAACCTGGGTACTTTTCTGTTTGCTGCCGTCGCCATAAGGTCTACTTGTGGACGTCCCCATCTTTCCACCAGGTTTTCGAATACCCTCTGGTTGAGGCCCCATTCTCCTGGCAGGCATTCTTTTCTGCTTAATTGGTCGGCCACCACATTTTCTTTCCCTGCCAGGTATACTGCCGTGATGCTCAGAACCCGACCTTCCGCCCATTCGAACAGTTTGGCGGCCACCTCCATCAATGCTCTGCTCCGTGTACCCCCTTGCCGATTTACATAGGCCACTACTGCCTGATTGTCGGACCTCACGATCACTTCTCTTCCTTGCAGTTGACTCTGAAACCACCTGCAGGCTCTGACCACTGCCTCCATTTCCCTCAGGTTGGAGTGAGCCTCCCTCCAATCTTGCTGCCATTTTCCTTGAGCCACTTGATGATTGAAGGTTGCTCCCCAGCCTGTTTCGCTGGCGTCTGTGGTTAGTGTAACCTGCTGCTTCATACCAAAGTATCTTCCTGCCACCAATCTGTCTTCTACTGCCCACCAGTCCAAGTCTTGTCTGGCCTTTGTGGACAGGACTATCCTTTGGGACAAATCTTTTGAGTTTTTGTTCCATTGAAGAAGAAAACAGCTTTGGAGTTTCCTTGTATGGAACCTTGCCCACGGAACCACCTCTATGGCTGCTGCCATTAGGCCTAGCACTTCCATGCAGCCTCGTGAGGACACAACGCGTTTTCTTTGTAAACTTTCCACTTGCTGCACTAGTTTTCTTCTTCTGCTTTCTGTCAAGGAAATATTTAGTTCTTTTGTATTGATCACTACCCCTAGGTATGTCAGTTCTTGAGCAGGAATCAATTGGCTCTTTTTGTAATTTATTAACCAACCGTGTTCCAGCAGACATTGTACCACTCTGTCTGTGTGCTCTCGCGCCTTCTCCTCGGAATCTGCGACTATTAAAATGTCGTCGAGGTAAGGGAATAACCTTATCCCACTCTGTCTTAGTGCTGCTATCAGCACAACCAGAACCTTGGAGAATGTCCTCGGGGATGTAGCCAGACCGAATGGCAGGGCGTTGAATTGATAGCTTGTGTCCATTAGCCTGAACCTCAGATATTTTCGATGGCTTATGCAGATTGGAACATGCAAATAGGCGTCTCTGAGATCTATCGATGTCATGAAGTCTTTTTGACTTAAGTCTAGTATCACAGATTTGATACTCTCCATTTTGAAAGGTTTGACCTCTACGAACTGATTGAGTCGTCTCAGATCTAGTATGGTCCGAAATCCCCCTGTCGTTTTCCTTACTAAAAAGAAATGGGAGAAGCATCCCCGAAATTCCTGATCCTCTGGAACAATGCTGACTACTTCTTGTTCCAGCATTTCTTGTAAACTTGCAAATAAGGCTTTTCTCTCCTCCCTGTCTTTGGGAATCGGAGACTGAACGAAAAAATCTCCGGGAACTTTGTTGAATTCCACTTTGTACCCGGAGGATACTACCTCTTGGACCCACTTGTCTCCAGTGGTCCCGGACCAGATGCTTGTAAATTTTAGTAGTCTAGCCCCTACTTTTTGTGACCCGACGTCACTGTGCCTCCTTTTTGGAGGAGAATTTATTCTCCCTATTTCTTTGGGCACGAAAATTGCCCCTTGCGATCCAGGATCCCCTTCTGTAGGGCCTTCCTGGTCTATATGCCCGCGACTCTCTATAGTCTTGGGGCTGAAATCTTCCGAACTTGGCTGGAGGCGCCCTTCTGCCTCCCTTATCCTGAGGGAGCCAGACAGACTTCCCCCCTGAAATTTTAGCCACGAGTTCGTCCAACTGTTTACCAAACAAATAGTCCCCTTGGAACGGCATGGACAGGAGTTTATTCTTGGACTGTACGTCCGCTGCCCATGGTTTTAACCAGAGGGCCCTCCTTGTTGCGGCTGTTGCGGCCCCTGCTCTGGCTGCCAGCCTCACCGCATCCATAGATGCTTCGCAAACAAACTCCACTGCCAGTTGTAAATCTTGTACGATTTTTAACAACTCCGAACTTGCGAGGTCATCCAGAATATCCCCTTCTAATTGCTGACACCAGCCTCTTATTATTCTGGAAGTTACTGCCATTGCCGACGCTGCTTTTAGGGAAGCCCCTGAAATTAAATGCTGCTTCCTTAGGCCCAACTCGATCTTCCGATCCATTGGATCTTTAAAGGCGTTGGCCTATTCTAGTGGCAATGTTGTTTTCTTTGACAACCTTGCCACCGCAGCATCTATTTTAGGTGCTTCTTCCCATGAGAGCACTTGCGCCTTGTCAAAGGGATACATCTTATTAACCTTTCCTGGAATAGCCACTCTTTTGTCTGGCTGCTTCCATTCTTCGGTTATTATGTCCTTTAGAGTTTGCGATAAAGGAAACGTTTAACTTTTCTGTTTCCTATCCTTGAAAAGCATTTCTTGCAAGCTTATATCCTCTTGCTTGTCTTCAATATTTAATGCTTTATAAATACGGACCAGTAGGTTATCAACCATGTCGGCATTAAAGTCTGCGTCCGACCTATCCTGACCTGGATCATCCTCATCTCCGTCATCTAAGTCACCACCAAGCATATTAGCACTGGTCGACTGACCCGCTGTATCATCCATATCTTCACTTAGCACATAACTTTTCCGTTTAATGGGCGTTTTACCCGGATCCTCCTTAGGCGCAAACGTGTCTGCCAAAGCCGTTTTCAACATTTGCACCAGGCTCGCCATTTGAGCCGGGGGAAATAACTGAGACGCCTTACAGCCTTCACACACAGTCCCCACGTGTTTATCTGGCAGAGTCTTGTCACATGTTACACACTTGCTCCGTGCAGATTTCTTCTGCTTGCTTTTACCCTTATCCTTGCTAGACTCAGACCTAAAATGACACCACCAACCAGTCACTATGAATACTTTTAACCAACACCACGTGGACACCCTTACACCAGCACGCTGCTCACCCAGTTTTTACGCCAGACTGCCTGTCTTCCTCCATAATTGGTAGTGCGCCTTCTAAAAACATAGCCACGTCTAAGTACCAGCACGTAACTTCATACAAGAACAGTAAGCCAGATACAACTCACCACAAGCCTGTACGTGTACCCAGTCCCGCGTGCCTCACAAGTCCAGGCAACCAAGACGCTAGCGTATACCGGCTGAATCCCGGTCCCGATCACACACCTAGCCTCAGATCAGCGTGGCACTGAACACACGCCGGCTCCGCCAATGAACGCGTTACCGGAAGTCGCGTCCGAATGACGCGTCTTATCCTCCTGAGGTATACGTCACGCGCACTACCCGGCGTCCGCCCTTAGCACAGAGCTGGGGCAGGGGAACGCGTGTAAGTTGTTTGGCAAGTGCTGCTCCCCTGGACGCCGCCGCACAGCTACCCCATGGGGCCCGCATTCGGCATAATGAGAGCTTATGGTCTCCTTCTCTCCTGCATGAAGCCACAGCAGCTGCAGGGAGCGACAGTCTGCAGCGTGAGGTGAGCTGGTGTCCACACACATGCACTACCCGGAAAGGAAAAAAAGACACTGGTGTATGGAGGAGGAGTCTTCTTATAGGATCCAGAGGTCTTTTTTTCCTTTCCAAAAGCACTACCCAGCAGGGAGAAACCCATACATGATGGCTGCCATGGCGGAGGTAGAGGAAAGTGTGATTTCTTCCGCCGGTCATGTGCGAATTTTAGACCAACCGGAGTGCGATTTACAAGACTGTCTCCACATGCCAAATAGCCCCCTAATCTATTGGCCCACCTAGGTCCCCTCCATTATGCATCACACCCCCTATATAAAGGGGCATTGGCGCCATTTCACTCTTTGATAGGAAGTAAGGAGCATGGAGAGGAGCAGTGGCAGTGTGAGAAGAGAAAGAGGTGTTGGTGGCAGAGGGAGCAGTGGCATCAGCCAGGCAAGAGGAGCCAGTGGGAGAGGCAGCAGAGGACTAGTGAGGTCGACCTCCATTACAGGGAGTGGCAGCAGTGTGGCAGCCACCATGGCCACTGCAAGGGCAGCCCCAGACCAGGCCCTGGCGGACCAGGCCCAGCAGGAGGAGGTGGATGATCCACTGGCATCCCCATCCTGTAACCAGGACCTTGCCCATACCCCACAGCAGCTGCAGGAGGGCCACATGTCCGAGATGGAGGAAGATGGAGGTGAGGAGGAGGAGGAGGAGGAGGAGGAGGAGGAGGAAGACACTGGCATGGAGGAGGATTTTGACATGCATGTGGAAGATATAGAGGATGAGGAGGAGGGTGAAGCTGGGAGAAAGGTCCGATTCAGTTATGAGGAGAATGTGGCGCTTGTCCGGGCCATCATACCCCTGTATGACCGCTTACTGGGGAAAAACCAGCACAAGACCACCTCACATCGTAAACGTGGTATGTGGAAGGACATCACCCAGGCGGTCAACGCTGTCAGTCACCGCAAGAGGCTAATCAAAAACGTAAAAAAGCGGTTTAACGACATCAAGCGGCAGCTGAAAAAGAAAATGGCCATGGAGATGGAGGAGGCAACCAAGACTGGCGGAGGAAGCCCCACCACAATAACCTACACATCATATGAGGTGAAGCTCCAAAGAATTATCCCCCCTGAGGTCCTGCCTGGGATGCACATTGCGGATACCGATAGGCCGGCAAGCCCACCCCGAAGCCGATAAGTGTCACCACATGCAATATGAAACATACATGCCAATGTATTTAAACTGCAATGTTATTTTGTATTGTTATACTAATTAATGTGGTGCTGTGGAACTACATAGCCCAGCAAGGTCTGTCAATGGCAATAGTTTACACCTACTTTAAAAATGATCAGAATGCTGGGCCTTGTAGTTCCACAACTACACATCTATTGTTCCACACTGTAACATTTTTTCTAGCAGCTTCATATGTATGTGGCCCAAAAACATTGGTGTACTGGTGGTTTAGCAGTCACGCCTACATACCACAGATTTGCCAACAGTTGTAATGTGTCAAGCAGTGTTTTATTTTTTTTTGCCTGACTACAGGTGCAAAACTTCAATGTAAAAATATGAATAGTAAATAATATAGCCCTAAACCAAAGATAAATTTGTCCATTATTGTAATTTATTTGATGATTTTGCACAAAATCATCTCCATTGCTCGGTACATAAAGTCTGCCGATCTTTCCTTTCACAGATTGTCCGTCCCGAAGTGATCAAGCATCCAAGAGAAGAAGCTCCGATGGTGCCGCATCTGTGGAAGCAGGTAAATGTTCAAACCACAGGCCATTACACATACAGTACACACACCCATGTCACATCAAATAATAAATCACATTACAGTCATCTCCAGCTGCTACATGGCAACGGACATGAATGTAATGTGGCCTAGCCATGTCAATGAAGATTATTGTCAATGTTTCATGCAGGATCGGGGTCCATTTGTAAGTACATAGCACCCATAGGTATGGGCGTCTACCATCTCAGACCCTTTCCAAAACAGTACTAACGAAAGAAAGGACAATATATGCATCTGTACTTACCTCTTCCTCTGTATCCACAGGTACTGTACAACTAGGACAACAATCCACAGAATCCTCTGATATGCCGGTGGATGACATAGAGATAATTCTGGAACCAGTGGACACGTTTGCGGCTGAGGAGGAAATAAACACATCATCACAGAGTGATCTTCCTCCAAGTGGGGTGACTCCAAACCCACCCCCACCCAGAAATACTCCCCCTACAGCTGCTTCTGCTGCCCAAGTAGCTACCTCCTTGGTACATTTCAAGGACAAACAACTAGAATTGATGGCCTCCCAAAGTCTGGAAATGGGCAACATTAAGGGGTACATGCGTGACACCTTTTTACAGTTGTCAAAATTGTCTAGGAGTGTACGGGTTGGTGTAGGCACTCAGGTGCGTATGGCAAATAGCATAGACACCCGTCTGGCTGAACTTAGTTCTGCTGTAAGGGAACAGAATATCCATATTGGCAGCCTTGCACAAAGTATTCATTCAATTAGTCAATCGTGTACTGCGCAGACCAATGCGTTGATCGCTATGCAGGCACAAATCCATCAAATGGAGGTGTCAGGTGTCATAGGTGCAACTACATCTACAATTAATAGTGTATCTAGCACACCAGTAAGTGGCTCACCAACTTCCCCACCCCGTCGGAGTATTAGGACCCGGGGTGGCGTGTGCGCAGGGTCAAGAGGTGGTAGTGCACGGCCTGATGGAGGGAAAAAATAATTATTTTACATAAAATAAATTGATAATGCATGTATTATGCTTGATTTTTGTTACATTAATACACATTTCTATTGTTTGTGACTGACAAATGCAGGTTATGTATGACATAATATACTGTAGTAAAAATGTCACAACGCATACCATTTTGTCTGTGTGTTATTCTTCAAACATTTGTTGTGTGATCTGTTCCATAATGTAATGATATATGGGCAAGGTATTGGTGGAAGATGCTGTTGTCTCAAATCTGGCCCGTCCGAGGTTGTGGAACTACATATTTCAGCAAGCTGTGGCAGTCATGTTTTGAGCTGTCATGCTTACAGTGTGTCAGGGCATGCTGGCCCATGTAGTTCCACAACAACAGGTGAGCCATAGTTGATTGCACAAAAATCACATACATGGTGTTAATATACTTACAAGGTTTTTTACAGCAAGGGATAGGTCTGCACCACCAACTGTACCCTTGGACTGTGTCTATTGGCCTAAATGTGGGGGCAAAAAGATGTTAGTGATAAATGTAATGTAGGTGAGTTCACTTCCAGCAAAGGTACATGTAGGAATAGAGGGCACATGTGCTTACCAGAAAAGTAGTGCCTGATGATGTCTGTACGCACCAGATCGCCCCCTCTGTATACCCCTCACTACCCGAGGTGTGGTAGGTTGGGCTTCCTGCACGACTGCTGCATGATCCTCCTCCACATAGGCTGGTTGGTATAGGACTATGTTGTGTAACATGCAGCAAGCCTGGACGATCATCACTACTTTTGCAGGGTGGTAAAGCAGCAAACCAGATGACCGGTCCAAAACCCCGGAATCTACTTTTCAACACTCCAAACGTACGCTCCACCACATTGCGGGTTGCAATATGGGCTTCATTATACCGGTGCTGTGCAGGGCCATCGGGGGTGTGCAAAGGTGTCATGAGCCAGGAAAGACACCTATATCCTGAGTCACCTAAACCAAAGAAAAGAAGTTATTGCCTTATATGGTAAGGTATGTGCAGTGGGCAGAGGCGTAGCTACCGTAAGGCAGCCACCGCGGCTGCTTGGGGGAGCAAGCGCCAGCGGGGCACCCCCGGTGCCCGGGCACTCTGGTCAGACCCCCTTTTACCCCTCTGCATGCCGCCGCCACCGCAGATAGCCTCCGGGCTCCGTCTCCTGCAGTAATGAAAAATGTCACGACAAAATGGCTGCCCCCTAATAGCAGACAGTTTTTACGGATGCTAGAGGAGGCTGCCGCCTCCTCTAACATCCCTAAAAAAACTGTCTGCTGTATGGGGGCAGCCATTTTGTCGTGTCATTTTTCATTACTGCAGGAGACGGAGCCCGGAGGCTATCTGCAGTGCCGGACTTAATGCGGGGCCAGCGGCGGCGGCATGCGGAGGGGTAAGGTAATTTTTTGGCGGGGGGGCGCCACAATATTAGTTACGCCTCTGGCAGTGGGCAAATAGTATTTACTTGGACAAGAGTAGTAGGCTGGTGAAAATTGAAACACACACACACATTTCAGAAGGTACAAATACGAATAGAGAGGGTAATATGTAAAAATGTACTTACCAAGTAGCCAGCCCTTTGGCATTTGTTGTTGGGTAAATCGGTTCCAGAGGCCGGAGTGTCTCAGAATATAGGCGTCATGGCAGTTCCCAGGGAAGCCTGCAACCACACTTAGGATTTTGAGATGAGCATCACATACAACCTGCACGTTCAGGGAGTGCCGCCCACGCCTATTGACATAGACGTGGCCCCGCACGTGCGGTGCCCTAATCCCAATGTGTGTGCAGTCTATAGCTCCCAGCACGTGAGGGAATGCTGAGAGTCTATAGAAAGCAACCTTGTGGTCCTGCCACTCTGACTCTGAACTGGGGAATCTGATGTATGTCCGCCACAACTTCTTAAAAGCAAGTAACACTTGAGTAAAATGCTTTGAGAAAGTGGCTTGTGATACCCCAAGGACCATGAGGTCACGGACTTAGTGGAGCCAGTGGCCAAATAGTAGAGGGTACACATTAATTTCTGCAGCCCAGACACTGCAAAGTTGCCCCCCCAAAAGGGTCCAAATCCTCTATCACCTGCTCATATAAGTTCAACAAGTTATTGCGGTTTAGCCTAAACATCCCCACAACCTGTTGATCCGAGAGGGAGTCCAGGTACAGCCTAGCATGATACATACTACGTGGGGTACGCACTATTTGGGGTGGTACCTGGTTCTGGTGCGCAGCTTCCTCCCTCCTGCCCTGCTCCTCCAAATGGGCCAAATCCAAAATGAGCTACTCAAATCCACTCTGCACAATCTCCATGTCTCAAACCCTCACAGGTGTCCTTAATGATGTGGGGGTATATGCAGGAGTGTTTGTGAGTGAAATTAAGGACACCTGTGATGACATTAACCATGTGTGCACTTGACCAAATTGAGTTCTGGGCCAAATCGCCCAACAGAACCTGGTCTGAAAAAATGGCGATTATTAGACACCTTAAAAGTGCGATTTGCGAAATCCCATTCCATAAATAAGCGATTTGTATACTTTTTTATTGGAAAACATCTGGATGCGATAAAAGTGCGAATTTTTACCGCATTTTCAGTAAGCATGACTTATCGCACAAAATATGCAATTTAGGGACCTTTTCGCAGCAGATTAAATATGCGATTTCACGGAAAAATGCGAATTAGCCGTTTTTTGGAGTAAAATTCGCCAAAAAACACAATTCTCATTCCATAGAATGTCACCCCTTGGGCCAAATGTAATAGGGTGAGAGTTTCAGAAAGTGAGAGATTTTGGGAGAGTTTTCCCATTTTTTTTAAAGCAGCAATCAATTACACTGCAAAACCAGGTTGATTTTGCCATGTAATTGATTGCTGCTTTAAAAAACATGGGAAAACTCTCCCAAAATCTCTCACTTTCTGAAACTCTCACCCTATTACATATGGCCCTTGTCTCTGTAGAGTAACCCTTGTAGGTGCCGCTTTATCAGATAACAATCACATCCATAGTTTAAATAATATGTATTTAATTAAAACCTACATAAAATATAATCAAGTTTGCACTCTAACATCTGGGGTGACATTCTAAGGGTTGAGAATATTAGACTTTTGCGAGTTTTTTTTTTTGCGATTTTGGCCAACAAGTTGGACACACTGGAAATGCGATGGCTGCTTTTCGTAGCACATCGCATCCAGATGTTTTCACATGAAAAAGTATACAAATCGCATATTTAATGGTATGCGATTTGTATAAAGTGTGTCTATAATCAGACCAGGTTCTGATGGGCGAATTAGCCAGAACCCTGCACAGATAGCAATGATCTGTGCAGGGTTCTGGTGTAAAAATAAGTTTAAACAGTTAAAATAAAAAAAAAACAGCGCGGGGTCCCCCCGCCAGAGCATAACCAGCCCCGGGCTCATTGAGCCGGTGCTGGTGACATAAAATCAGAGTCCCCGACAAATAGGGGTCCCCTTGATTTAATGAAACCAGCACCAGGCTCAAGGTCCGGCGCTGGTTCCCGAAATACGGGGGACAAAATGACTAGGCGTCCCCCGTATTTTAAGAACCAGCACCAGACCCAACCAGCCAGCAGGGTAATGCCACAGCCGGGGGACACTTATTATATAAGGTCCCGCGGCCAAAGCATAATCCCCCTGGCTGGTCAGCATGGGCAGGGGTCCTGGGGAAGTGGGGACCCCCCCCAATGAAGGGGTCCCCCCCCTCCAGGACTTACCAGCCCATGCTGAAAGTCCGGGGCTGTCCCCGATGCCCCTGGGCGGTGGGCATCGGGCTGATGGATAGTGTAAAAAATAGAAGAAAAACTATTGTTTTCTACTGTAGAACTATGAGTCCCAGCAAGCCTACCCCGCATGCTGGGACTTGGAGAACCACAAGTCCCAGCATGCGGGGCATTAAATGGTAGTTCTACAGTACAAAAAATAGTTAAATAAAACACACTGACACCCTGAAAAATAAAAGTTTAATACACACATAACACACACACTGATACTTACCTACCTTGAGCCCGTAGGTCGGTCCCTGGATCCTGGGTCCGGGGCTCCTGGACAGAAGAGTCCGGTTCCAGGGCCTTGGTCCTGGTTCCGGGGTCCTAGGCTCCAGGGCTGATGTCTCCGGGGTCCAGGATCCGAAGAAGTCCAAAAGGGGTTCCTAAGGTTCCTAAGGATGTCGTCGCCTGGTCCCCGGCAACGACATCGGCATCCTCTCCGGCAGACGCGCTGCTCCCGGCTGGTACCCGCTCTTGGACTGAAGAGGCGCAGAGATGTTTCATCTTCCGCGCCTCTTCTCAGAATGATTCCATTGGCCGCCTAGCGGCCAATCAGGAGCCGAGAAAGTCGGCTCCTGATTGGCCGCTAGGCGGCCAATAGAATCATCCGGAGGAAAGGCGCGGAAGATGAAAATCTCTGCGTCTCTCCAGTCTGTGAGCGGGTACCAGCCTGGAGCAGCGTGTCTGCCGGAGAGGATGTAGGATTTCCTTCCTTAGGAACCCCTTTTGGACTTCTTCGGATCCTGGACCCCGGAGACATCAGCCCTGGAGCCCAGGACCCCGGACCAGCCCCGGAACCGGACTCTTCTGTCCAGGAGCCCCGGACCCCGGATCCAGGGACCAACCTATGGGCTCAAGGTAGGTAAGTATCAGTGTGTGTGTTATGTGTGTATTAAACTTTTATTTTTATGGGTGTCAGTGTGTTTTATTTAACTATATTTTGTACTGTAGAACTACAAGTGCCAGCGGGCCCTTTAATGCCCCGCATGCTGGGACTTGTGGTTCTCCAAGTCCCAGCATGCAGGGTAGGCTTGCTGGGACTCATAGTTCTACAGTAGAAAACAATAGTTTTTCTTCTATTTTTTACACTATCTATCAGCCCGATGCCCACCGCCCAGGGGCATCGGGGACAGCCCTGGACTTTAGCATGGGCTGGTAAGTCCTGGAGGGGGGGGACCCCTTCATTGGGGGGGTCCCCACTTCCCCAGGACCCCTGACCCATGCTGACCAGCCAGGGGGATAATGCTTTGGCCGCGGGACCTTATATAATAAGTGTCCCCCGGCTGTGGCATTACCCTGCTGGCTGGTTGGGTCTGGTGCTGGTTCTTAAAATACGGGGGACCCCTATTCATTTTGTCCCCCGTATTTCCGGAACCAGCGCCGGACCTTGAGCCTGGTGCTGGTTTCATTAAATCAAGGGGACCCCTATTTGTCGGGGACCCTGATTTTATGTCACCAGCACCGGCTCAATGAGCCCGGGGCTGGTTATGCTCTGGCGGGGGACCCTGCGCTGGTTTTTTTTTATTTTAATTTGCGATTTCCTGCAAACGTGCGATTTTCAGACATGAAAATCGCACATTTTCAGGACTAAACACATCGCACCAACTCGCACCTATTCGCAGTATTTGGCTCGTTTTTCGCATCTCATTAAATATGCTAAAAACGGGCCAATCTTGCGATTTTCAAAAGTGCGAAGTGGTGCGATAAAAAAAATGCGGATTTATGTCAATCCATAGAATGTTACCCCAAATATCACATATACAAACACATTATAACACAATATTTGCAATGCTCCTAGTGTTGAGGCTATTATGAGGCATCAGAAATTTGGAGACATGGGCCTGACACAATAGGCAGAGCCTCCCCCTTGGGGGAAGAGCTGTGGATGTGGGTGTAGCTACACTGGGAGTGGGCATCAGTTTTTATATTGTCCTGCCTGAGCCGCCTCAGTATGATAAGGGGATTTTTGTAAGAACCATTTGAATCCCTTTCTCTGAATCCATTCTGGTGACACAGCTCAACCATGGGATGTAGGAGGGTCCAAAGGAGCCAGGCACCTATGCTAAGCTTTTAGAGAGGCAGGTTTCTCCCTTCTGCATCCCAGCATTCCTCAGTTCAACTTCCAGAACACATTAGGATACATTAACTCACTCCAACGCCTGAAAATATTAATATGCACAATCAAGTCATTATAACTATCCTAACATGACAACACATGAAATGGAATTACATACTGAGCATAAGGGAGCGATCGCTGTGTCACCAGGATGGATTCAGAGAAAGGGATTTGAACGGTACGTTCTTACAAAAATCCCTTTTTCTCTTTCATCCATCCTGGTGACACAGCTCAACCATGGGCCATTCAAGTGCTGGTCCTTTGGGAGAGTACGCTCAGGCCCGCAGTTCTCATCACTGCTCGACCAAATGAAGCATTCTGCGAACTCATGGAACCTGTAGATTTTTGTGAAAGTGTGAACAGAGGACCAAGTGGCAGCCCTGCATACTTGCTCCACCGTCGTCCTGTAGTGCAGTCCAAGAGGCAGCAACAGACCTGGTGGTATGAGCATAAATTCTTGAGCTCACTGTTCTGTCCACTTTAGTGTAGGCAAAAGCAATAACCGACCTTAACCATCTAGCAATGGTCTGCTTACAAGCTGGCCAGCCTCTTTTATGTACATTATACAAAACTAATAACAAGTCAATTTTACAAAACTCCTTCACTCTGTCCACATAGATGCACAAAGCGCAAACAACATCCAATTTCTTTAGTTTGTCCCTATTCCTGCCCTCCTCTGGAGGACTAAACACCGGAATCACGATTTCCTGGTTTAAATGAAAAGTGGATATCACTTTAGGCAAAAACTTCAGGACTGTTCTCAACACAGCCCTATCATCATGGAACATCAAAAACGGAGACTTGCAAGACAAGGCACTCAATTCCGATACATGTCTTCCAGACGCGATCACCAACAAAAATGTCATTTTCCAAGTCAGAAACTTAAGGTCAGCCGACCTGAACGGTTCAAAAAGTGGCTTCTGTAGAACAGATAACACCAGAGATAAATCCCAAGGTATGACAGGTTGTCTATATGGAGGTTTAAACCAGGTAACTCCCTGGAGGAAAGTTTGCACCTCTGGTAACAAGGCCATCTTCTTTTGAAAGAAAATGGACAAGGATGACAACTGCACCTTCAATGATTGAAGGATTAAGTCTGTGGAAAATCAATCTTGGGGAAACTCCAGAAATCTTGATGTGTGAACTCTTTCACACCACCTAATGTATGTACATCTTCCAAACTCTATATTAATTAGCTGCAGAAACTGGTTTCCTTGCACTAATCATGGTTCGGATTACTGCGTCCGAGAAACCCTTCTTTTTTAAGATGGAGGTTTCAAGAGCCAGGCCGTCAAATTGAGCCGAGCTAGGTCCTGATGAAAGAAGGGACCTTGTTTGAGAAGGTCTGGTCGAAGTGGAAGATGCCACAACACTGTCGACAAGTGCAGAATGTTGAAATACCAAGATCTCCTTGGCCAATCCGGAGCTATTAGAATGATGGTTGCTCCTTGCGTCCTCACTCTCTTGAGGACTCATTCTAACCTGGGGAACGGTGGGAAGACATATGCAATGTTGAAGCTCCAGGGCACTGTCATGGCATCCACCGCCCATGCCAATGGATCCCTGGTTCTCGTAAAGAACCTGGAGACCTGACAATTGTGTCTGGAGGCCATTAAATCCACTTCCGGGAGTCCCCAAAGAGCCACAATTTCTTGGAACACCTCCGGATGTAATGCCTATTCTCCTTCCAGGAGATCCTCTCTGCTGAGAAAATCCGCTTCCACATTCCGAATCCCCAGAATAAATACTGCTGTTAAAGCTGGAACATTGGTCTCTGCCCACTTGAATATCTGAGACACTTCCTGCATCACCAACCTGCTGCGAGTGCCTCCCTGGTGGTTCATATAAGCCACAGCTGTGGCATTGTCCGATTGAATTCCAATAGGAGATCCTTTCAGAAACTCCTCTGCCTGCCAAAGCGTTTTCCAGAACGCATGCAGCTCCAGGACATTGATTGGCAAAGACGACTCCACACTGGACCATAGGCCCTGCAACCTCAGGTATAGGGTTACTGCGCTCCAGCCCCTGAGACTGGCATTGGTGGTGACCACCAACCAGTCCCATGACCGAAAGGAGCGCCCTAATTGGAGGGATTCCCCATCCGTCCACCACAGTAAAGAATTCAGAGTTTCTTGAGTCAAGATAACCCTTTCTTGCTTCATGGACTTTGGGTTCTCTGACCAACATGCCAGGATGTTCCATTAGTCTCGAATGAAACCTTGCGTACTGAAGGGTCTCGAAGGTCGCCTCCATCTTTCTCAGCAGTTTCAAACAATGCCA
This sequence comes from Crinia signifera, assembly GCF_055691185.1. Lineage (NCBI taxonomy): Eukaryota > Metazoa > Chordata > Amphibia > Anura > Myobatrachidae > Crinia > Crinia signifera. The sequence continues at coordinate 95,867,600 of NC_139219.1, forward strand.
AACTGAAGGATGGGGCGACTGCAGAATGGTCAGTACCAACTGACAAATGTCTCTGGCCTTCGATTCTGGAAGAAATACACAATGAAGATGTGTATCCAGAATGACCCCCAAAACTATCATCTCTGAGTGGGACACAGTTGGGGCTTTGGCAGATTTAATATCCACCCATGGCCCTGCAGGAAAAGCATTGCAATTGACAGATTCTCCTGCAGTATCTCTGCTGACTCCGCTTTGAACAAAAGATCGTCCAAAAATGGGATGATTACAATACACCGGAGTCTGAGCGCTGCTGCCATGACCGCCATTACCTTTGTGAACACCCTTGGAGCTGTCGCCAGCCCTAAGGGGAGGGCCCGAAATTGCAGATGTAAATTGCCTATCGCGAAATGCAGCAAAGACTGATGTTCTGAGCATATAGGTATGTGCAAAAGGTGTCTTGAATGTCCACAGATGCTAGGAATTCTAACTCAGGAGAACTGTTCTCAGAAATTCCATTCTGAAGTGGTTCACCCACAAGTGAAGATTCAGTGACTTTAGGTTCAGGATCGGTATGAATCAGCTGTCTGGGTTGGGAACCAAGAAAAGAATGGAGTAAAACCCCTTCGTCCTTTCCTCTCGTGGTACCGGAATCATCACACCCTTCTCTAGGAGAGACTTTGCCGCCCCCAAAAGGGTCTTTTTTAAGTGTGCCTCCCTTGGTAAGGGTGTAGGAAGAAACCTCTTTGGAGGAACTCCCCTTAAGTTGATCTTGTATCCTTGGGAAACCACATTGAGGACCCAAGGATACTGGGTGGAGAGAGCCCAAGCATCCCGGTACAGCAGGAGGTGACCCCCCCACTCTGATTCCAGAACGGGGAGCCTCCGACCCGTCATGACGAGGGCTTGTCCTACCCCTTGGAAACCTGCTTTTTTATGAAGGCACCAAAACGGGACTTGGGAGCTTTACCCTTCCCACAAGCAAATCTTCCTCTACCAGACTGCCCTCTGGTTGAAGCACCCCCCCTAAAGGAGGGACGAAAGGAGGAGTAAAAAGTAGCAAACCTAGAAGTTCCCTGTTTGGCTGCTGATGTGGGAAGAAAGGTACTTTTCCCCCCTGTGGCCTGCTTGATGAGGAATTCTAATTCAGAACCAAAAAGCAATTCCCCTTTAAAAGTCAGTGCTTCAAGAGACTTCTTGGACTTGTTGTCGGCATCCCATGCCTTAAGCCATAAGGCCCTCCTGGCCATCACGGAAATGGCCGACACCTTGGAGGCCATCTTAAATCCCTCTTCTCTAGGCTCACAGGTGTATTCAGCCACCACCTTTTACTTCTCATCCAAGGCAAACGCTTCTGAATCCGGCTGAAGCAGTGAACACAGGTTATTTGCCCAAGCCATCATGGCCTTGGAGACCCAGGAAGAAGCAATAATAGGTCTCAGAGTAAAACCAACACCTTCATAAACTGCTTTTAAACAACCCTCTTACTTTTTATCCACAGGGTCCTTGAATGCAGCACCCCCTTGCACAGGCAAAGCAGTTGCTTTAGACAGCCTAGAGGGGGGAATAGAGCCAACAGAAGGTTGTGAGGATGACAATGGTCTGGGAGATCTAACCAACTCATCCCTCTGTCTATTTAAAGCCTGTACTAAGGCAGACACAGACCTTCCCAGAGCAGCTGCCCCCTGCAGGCTCAGGTTCTCAGTCCTCTGGGCTTGCGCACCACTGGGCGCAAGCACCCTGGTCCATCTGTTCTGGATTTAAGCCCGCAAAACTTGCAGTTAATTAACATGGCAGATGCTCCCTCCCCAAGCACAGCAGCCTTACGCCTTTCTGTCATGATTTATCACAGTGCACTGAGCCAGGCATCTGTACAAAGTCAATATATATCAGTGTACTTATCTGTCTGCCACTGTATCTGACCCTCTGTGGTCACTGGGGATAGCGCTGCCTCAGAAAAAACTTGTTACTCTGTCTGCAGAAATTATTCTCCTTCCAGCTCCGCACAGTGTGGGAAGAACAGGCGCCAGGGCAGAGTGAAGGAAGAGACCAAGTCTCTGCTACAGCAGGGAGGTAAGCTTTTTGGCACCCTTCCCCCTGTAAGCCGCTCTTACGAAGTGATTTTTCTGTCTTCCAGTGTCTCCCCTTCAATGGGTACCACTTGGAATCGCCCAGCTGCACTGAGCTCCTGTGACAGGCTTCAACACTCAAGAGAGTTTGCCTGTAAACCCATTCAAGATGGCGGCTGACATCATGGGGTGTCCATCGCACATGATCCCCCCCCTATGCAGGGAGCTAGCTCCAGAGTCCCCCAGGGCCCAGGAAACCTCTCTTTGAGGAGGTTAAAGTGCTGTGCTGAGAGACCAGACAGTGTCTCTCAGCACACAGGGAGCTGACAGGACGCGCTGCTGTCAGCCTCTGCTGTGCTGACAGTGTGAGGAAATTCCCCTGGAAGCCTCACACTGTAACCTGCACTAACTAAGGTGAAATATTAATTAAAAAAAATCAAACCCCCTAGCGACTAACGCATGGCTGCTTCAGCAGCCCCTCAGCATAGTACCCACTCCGGTGGGCACCTAAGACGATCTAGGGAATGCTGGGATGCAGAAGGGAGGAGCCTGCCTCTATAAAAGCTTAGCAGAGGTGTCTGGCTCCTTTGGACCCTCCTACATCCCATGGTTGAGCTGTGTCACCAGGATGGATGAAAGAGAAACATAAACAACCTCATGGCAGCTCCACCATACACAGACCATGACGACCTCCCTCTAGCACACACACATATACCTAGCCCTGCTGCAGCCACCTCCCTCTCACACATATATGTCCTGCCCCAGGAACCTTCATCTCGCACATATATATGTCCTGCTCCCATTACCTCTCTCTCAAAAATATACCCGGGCCACCTCCATCTCAGACATATACCACTCAACATGACCTATTCCTGGAGGGACACAATGCTCTGCTCCTGCACTTTCCCCTGAATTTATGCATTACCTTAGCAGTGTTAAACTAGATAATTGATCAAAAAGTTGTTTCACCACCGATGAGGGCAATCATAAATTTTAGGGTCAGTCCAGGAGCAGAGCATTTTGTCCCTCCTGCAATTGGTCAAGTTGTGAATCCAGAACACTATAGCAACTGGAGTTTTGCAATGTTTTGCCACGATCCTGCAGACACAATGGCCCTTATTAAGATCTAATAGCAGTACAAATTTGTTCTCAAAATGGGCAAAACTATGTGCACTGCAGGTGGGACAGATGTAACATGTGCAGAGAGAGTTAGCTCATGGTTGCCTACCTGACCATCTCCTTCAGGGAGAGAATTCTCTGTTCCTGGACTTCCCTGTAATGTATGATTACCATCACCTGTGGGGAGCTAGGTAAATGATAAGAAAGGTGTTTTACCACAGGTGATGGCAATCATACATTACCAGGGAAGTCCAGGAAAAGAGAATTTTCTCCCTGAAGGAGAGGGTCAGGTAGGCAACCATGATTTTAGATCATTTGTGTGAGTTATTTTGTTTCTGTGCAGGGTAAATACTGGCTGCATTTTTTTACACTGCAATTTAGATTTCAGTTTCAACACACCACACCCAAATTTATTTATGTAACCAAAGTGGTACATCTGCCCTACCTGCAGTGCACATGGTTAAGAGCCAATATTGCCTTCTATCTGGCTTCTGTTAAACGTTATGCTTCCTTGTGTTCATGTATATATTTTTACATCCATAGGTTTATTTGAATAAATTAACAAAAAATAAATGACAAATTAGAACCAGTAGCAGATTCATTCATGACATTGGATATTTCTGCTACACACTTAGGGCCAGAGGTATCAAGCTGTTACGGTTGCCGCCTGGGCGCTGGATGGTACTACAGGAGGCAGGGAGCAGGAGGTCAGGCGTGAGCCCGTAGCCTGAACCGCCGGTTAGGACGGCCACAGCGAACCCTTCACTGACTCTATTGAGTACCCCGGGCAGATGACAAAACCCTGCGGGAACTAGGCTTCACCTATGGTCGCCGCATTCCAAGGAGCGAATTAGGCCCACTCCAACCTCGATGCAGCCAGGTCTTATGGATGGACAAGGAGTGAGCGATAGTCAGGGGTAACTCAAGAGGATGATACTAACTAACGGGCTAATGAATTGTGGTGCTATTTTTACCTGTAATGTTAAGTTTTGTCTCCCTGTACTGTTTCTTTATACGGTGCTGTGAAACATTTGTGGTGCCTTATAAATAAAATAATAATTCCTATTCGTATTCTTTCTATGGTGTATGCATTCGTATTCCTGAATAGGAATACAAATACGCCTTTCAAAAGAATACAAATGGCCATATACTGCCCTTTGTAAATTTGGAAATACGAATTTACAGGTAGTAATGGCTTCGAATGGCTACGAATCCGCCATAGTAAATTTCTCCTAATATACTGTATGTCTCATACATAATCCAAGCCAAGAGATTTTTCAACCCTGACTTTTATTACATAGGGCTGTTAAATAAAAAAAAAATATCTATATATTTGACAAAGACATAAAACACACTCACTCCTAAAACATGCAGTTATGCCTGACAAAACCTCTGCATCACTGATGAGTGAAGACGGCGCGGCCACATAGCAGAGACAGCTTGGCTCACACCTCTCACAGCAAAGCAGTTAGGTAAAAAATGGAAAAAGCAGTAGGGAAACACAATATCTACAGCTAGCAAAATAACAAGGTTGTGGTTTTAAAAAAAATTGAAGTCTTATGGAAATATACTTAGGACTACAAAATCTTAGCAGTTAATAACTCAAAATTACCTTAGAGAACTGGAAAAATGTTAACAATTACAAATTCTGCAACATCAGCTTTCTTCTAAAGCTCTTAAACATAATCTTTTTGTCACTAAATATACACAATCATAATAATAATACACCCAAATGTTCTACTAAGGATGGTAGTAGTAATATTTAGGGATGTGCACTAGCCGTTTTATTTTTTATTTATTTTTTTGAGTTTTGGGATTTGTGTCTGGATCTTCTTGGGGTTTTGGTGTGTTTTGTCAAAACAGGTTTTGGGTCTGGATTTTTTGGGGATAAAAACAACTAAAATCACAGAATTTGATTTTTATTATGCTCCTATGCTATGATCTCAATAACATTAATTTCCACTCATTTCCAGTTTATTCTGAACACCTCACAATATTGTTTTTAGGCCAAAAGGTTGCACCGAGGTAGCTGGATGACTATGCTAAGTAACACAAGTGGGCGGCACAAACAGGTGGCCCATCTAGGAGTGGCACTGCAGTGGAAGACAGGATGGCAGTTTGAAAAACTAGGCACCAAATAGCACATAATTCAAAGAAAAAAAAAAAAGAGGTGCAAGATGGAATTGTCCTCCCACCCTTATGTTTTATAAACAGGACACACACACTTTAACAAAGCCATCATTTCAGTGCCAGGGTCTGTCACATGACTGTTGCTGAAATGATTGGTTCATTAGGACCCCCATAAAACAAGTTGGCAATGCTCTAAAAAGCATATAAGGCAAAGAAAAGAGGTGCAAGATGGAATTGTCCTTGGCCCTCCCACCCACACTTATGTTGTATAAATAGGACATGCACACTTTAACAAACCTATAATTTCAGCGCCATGGTTTGCCACATGACTGTGGCTGAAATGATTGGTTCGTTTGGGAGAGCGTTAGATTTGGGTGAGTTATATTGTTTCTGTGCAGAGTAAATACTGGCTGCTTTATTTTTACATGGCAATTTAGATTTCAGTTTGAACACACCACACCCAAAATGTAACTTTCTCTCACTGCACATGTTACATCAGCACTTCCACTGAAACTTGAATCACAGTAGGGGTAATTTTACTAAAGCTCCTCAAAATGAAAAGAGGGGATGAGGCACCTAGCAACCAATCAGAATCTGTCTATCATTTCCCAGGAGTCTATCGGTATAGAGAACTGACAGACATAATCTCTTCATTATAGCTGCTGCATAACTACTGTACCATGCTGTCATCTGTATGTGAGTTCCTGCTGCAGAACCTCATCCATCTTTATCAAGCTGTTGGCTGACTCAGCCAATCAGAGAACGGCCAGTCATTTGACAGGTATTTTAAAAATCTAATACCCGCCACTGCGCGTCCCGTCCCGCAGCGCTGCTGAGAGACTGTGATCATCACACCGCCGGCCAGGTCAGCACTCGCTGGCGCTGCCAGCCAAGCGCTCAGGGACCCGTTGCCCATCCCACTGCTTCCCCTGATGATAATGATGCCCACCGCCCCCTACTCCCCGACATGTGATAAATCGCAAGCGATTTATCACATGTCAAATTTGGCTCATCAAGTGCCAAATTGTATGTGAGCCTCCCGAAAAGCTCCCGGGCGGCTCACAGGAGAATTGGGTCCGACTTGTCCTAAGGACAAGTCGGCCTAATGTATGGGGGCCTTTATACTCTGCCAACAAATACTGTACAAAGTTGCACTGCTGCCAAATCCCATCTAATCTACACCTCTTAAGAGGTAATTTGCTCAGCGCACTCCAAGATTTGTTTAATGGCATTATTTTTTTATTTGCATATGTCATTATCCTCCCAATGTAGCGAACTACAGTTGTGCTCATAAGTTTACATACCCTAGAAAAATTTGTGGCCATTTGTCAAACTTTTCTATCACTCATGGTTAGTGGTTGGGTGAAACCATTTATTGTTAAACAACTGTGTTTACTCTTTTTAAATCATTATAACAACAGAAACTACCCTAATGACCCTGATCAAAAGTTTACATACCCTGGAGATTTTTGCCTGATAACATGCACACAAGTTGACACAAACGGGTTTGAATAGCTACTAAAGGTAACCATCCTCACCTGTGATCTGTTTGCTTGTAATCAGTGTGTGTATAAAAGGTCAGTGAGTTTCAGGTATATTGTGGTGTCACAAATGTTATAAAACACAGAAATTCTGTATCTATCATTTTCTTTCTTTATCAAAAGTCTATTTCAATAAAAAGTGTTCAATGAAGGTTAGATAATGTTATAGATGTGAATGTGGCCTTATGGGAAATATAAATATTATAGTAAAGGTGGTCACTCCAGATATTCAAATGGTCTAAATATTATTTTTTTACACCAAAAGTGTGTGTTTATAAAAGGTCAGTTAGTTTCTGGTCTCCTGAAAGACCCTTGCATCTTTCATCCAGTGCTGCACTGATGTGTCTGGATTCTGAGTCATGGGGAAAGCAAAAGAATTGTCAAAGGATCTGCGGGAAAACGTTTGGCAATAAATGGCTTCACCCAACCACCAACCATGAGTGAACGAAAAGTTTGTGAGTTATTCATATTCTCTGACAAATGGCCAGAAAATCACAAATTCTGCTAGGGTAGGTAAACATATTAGCACAACTGTATGTACTGTAATAGGTCAGCAACTTAATTTCTTTTACTTCGAATTGGTACATTTACTAACAAACAGAGTCAGAGGCATATGCTGTGCAAATTGTCACAGGTGAGCAATTATCATCTGACCGCACAAGCCAAGGCCGCACAGTGCACATGAGATTCCTTATTACAGTCTAGTAGCAACATGGTTTGTGCACCCACGTAGCAGAGAAAGGTAAAATTATACTCACCGATAATTCCTTTTCTTCCTAGAGATCCCATGGCAGCCAAAACCTTGGGATTTCATCCCTCTCCCTTCAGATAGACAGGTTGTTTTTTTCTAGGACCTCCCCCTTCCTGTATAAATGGACTCTCCACCCCTTCATCCTTGTCTTTTTGAGTGTCTCCTTCCTTAGGTCCTGAAAAAAACACAAGGGGCGGGCAACTAATGGCTTCCATGGGATCTCTAGGAAGAAAAGGAATTATCGGTGAGTATAATTTTACCTTTCTTCTACGATCCCCATGGCAGCCAAAACCTTGGGACAATATACCAAAGCAGAAAGAGGGAGGGACACAATACATGCCAGAAAAAATATATATTTAATCAATCAGAGCACTGTTAAGAACTTGTTCTCCAAAACATGACTTTGACACATCCAGTGCATAATGCCTGGAGAAAGTGTGCATCGACTTCCAAGTGGCTGCATTACAGATATCTTTAATCGAGGTTTGAGCCTTTTTCGCCCACGACGTCGCCATGGCCCTAGTGGAGTGTGCCTTTATAACAGATGGAACCCCCTGACCTTCCTGTTGGTAAACATAAGTAATAAGATCACGAATCCATCTCGCCATCGTCTGCTTGGAAGGTGACATCCCTTTCCTTGGACCATCGGAGATCACAAATAAATTTTTCGATTTTCTTATATCCGCCAGTCTCTGTAAGTAAATAGTGATACCTCTCACTAAGTCCAGAGTATGCCACTCTTCTTCTATTTCCCCTTTAGGATCTGGATAGAACGAAGGAAGAGTAATCTCCTGATTAAGGTGAAAAGTACTGATGACTTTCGGTAGGAAATCAGGATGAGTCCTTAGGACCACCTTATCTGGAAGTATCTTCAGGTATGGTTCTTCAATGTACAACGCCTGAAGCTCACTGATCCTTCTTGCGGAAGTGACCGCCACTAAGAACAGAATTTTCCAATTCATATATTTTAGAGAGATTTCATTCAAAGGCTCAAATGGGTGCTTTGTCAGTGCTTTTAGCAACAAGTTCAGATCCCACGGAGCTACCAGCGACCTGAGTGTTGGTCTCATTCTTTTTACTGCGTTGCAGAATCTCTTTATAAGGTCGTCTTCTGATAGCCTCCTATTTAGCAGTACACTCAACGCCGATATTTGGACTCTCAGAGTAGAATTGGCTAAGCCCGACTCGTATCCTAAATACAGGAACTGTAGTACTTGGGCCGTAGACGAGAGACTAATGTCCACATCCGAACCTCTCCATCGAATAAAAGCCTGCCACACTCTATAGTAGACTAACGATGAAACCTCTTTCCTCGCATTAAGAAGTAGTCTTACTACTTGGTCTGACAGACCTTGACTCCTCAATATCCCCCTCTCAATCTCCATGCCTTTAACGATAGTATCTCTGGATTTGGATGTACTATTGGTCCTTGATGTAAGAGCCCCGGAATGATGGGTAGCTTCCAGGGTTCCTGTATGGCCAATTTCAGGACTGTCGGAAACCACGATCTCCTTGGCCAAAAGGGGAGTATCATAATTACTTCGACCTGATCCTCTATGACTTTCTTCAGAACCCTGTGAATTAGGGGAAACGGAGGGAATATGTAACCCAGCCGACATGTCCAACGTACTGAAAAGGCGTCTACTGCAGAGGTCTGGTAGAGATAGAATCTTGAGAAGAATGTTTCGACCTTCCTGTTGGAGGATGTGGCCATCAGGTCTATATCTGGAAGGCCGAATCTTCTCACAATTTCTTGGAATATCGCCGCATTCAGTTCCCATTCGCCTGGCGAGATCTCTGTTCTGCTCAAGAAGTCTGCTAGGACATTGTCCTTCCCGGGCACGAATACCGCTGTTAGTGACGGAACGTTTTCTACCGCCCATACCATAATCTTTGTGATTATCGTCATTAAGCCTCTGCTCCTTGTACCACCTTGGTGGTTGAGATGTGCCACCACCGTGGTATTGTCTGAGAATACTCTTAAGTGATTTCCTTTTATTCTCTCTTGAAAATAATTGATCGTCCTCCAGACAGCTTCTGTCTCCCTCCAATTGGACGACTTCTGACTCTCCCTCTTTGACCACACTCCTTGAGTCGTCAGACTGGTCATATGGGCTCCCCAGCCCAGCGAACTTGCATCCGTGGTGACTACCAGAAACTGCGGGAGCCTCAGGGACGTTGCTCTTCTTAGCAGCTCTGCACTCGTCCACCACGTAAGAGAATCTTTTACTTGGAAGGAAAGCTTGATCTTCGTATCCGGATCCGTCTTTCTCTTTATATACGGAAGAATTGCCCACTGCAGGGATCTGAGTTTCCAGTGAGCCCAGGGTAATGTCCCAATGGCTGACATCATCATCCCCAGTAGCTTCAAACATGCCTTTAACTGCACTTCTCTTGACAGTCTTATGCCTCTGGAGTTTGACCGGATCTTTTGACACCTTTCCTCTGACAATCTCACCTCGAATCATTCTGTGTCTATGAGCAACCCCAGGAACTGGATTAACCTTGATGGTTCTAGTTGACTCTTTTGATAATTTACTATCCACCCGTGCTCCTCCAAGATTCTTATTACGGTAGCCAGATCTTGCAACAGCTTTGTTCTTGATGACGCCGCTATCAACAGATCGTCTAGATATGGCCAAATCCGAATGTTCTGCATCCTTATGTATGCAATCAGTGTGACTAAAACTTTTGTGAAGACTCGTGGCGAACTGGTCAGACCGAATGGAAGACAGGTAAACTGGAGATGCTCTCCCATCACACAGAACCTTAGAAATCTTCTGTCCTGATACTTGATTGGTATGTGGTAGTATGCATCCTTGAGGTCTAAGGAAACTAGAAAGTCCCCTTCCTCTATTCCAGCTAGTATGGACTTCTGAGTCTCCATCCTGAACTTTTTTAATTCTACATGAGAATTCAACCTTTTTAGGTCCAAGATCATACGAAAACCTCCTGTGTTTTTCTTCACTAGGAAGACATTCGAGTAGAACCCCTTCGTTCTCTGATGAGGTGTTACTGGTTCTACGGCCTTGATCTCTTTTAACTGGGAAATAATGCTCTTTAATTCTTTTCTTTCGGATGGATTCTTCGGGTTCTTTGATATCCGGAAATAATCTCTTTCCGGAACTTGTCTGAACTCTATGGCATAACCTTCCTAAATTATTTTCAGCACCCATCTGTCCCGAATGGTGTTTCTCCAATTGAGGATGAATATAGACAGACGTGCTCCCACACAATGACCGCTGTGATTGTCATTGAGTATAGCCTCTTCTGAAGTTCTGCCAAAAGGACTGCTTGGAAGACTGAAAGGAACCTCTTTGATTGTAAGGTCTCTGGTTATAAGGTCTTCCTGGCCTGTAGCTTCTGGAAGCTCTGTACTGTTGCTTGGAGGAATCCTGGAACTGATATCTTGCCTTCTTTTCTTGCGGAAGCCTAAGGGATTTTCCACCCGTGATCCTGTGGATTAAAGCATCCAGTTTCGAGCCAAATAACTGGGAGCCCTCGAAGGGAAGGGACACCAAGCGATTCTTAGAATGGGCGTCTGCCGCCCACGATCTCAGCCATAACGCTCTTCTTGCTGAAACTCCAGCCGCCATTGCCCTTGCCGAAAAAGATATTGTATCCAGCGAGGCCTCGCAGATAAACTCAATAGCCTTCTGCATAGTCTCCTAGTTCTTTAGCAGATATTGTCTTGAGATCTTATCTTCAACATCGCTATGCAGCGACGTCCCCCAGAGCCTCAAAGCCCTTGCTACTGAGGCCACCGAAACTCCAGTCTTCAAGGACACTGCTGCGGAAAAATGTAGCTTCCTAAGGGGCCCTTCCATTCTTCTGTCCATAGAATCTTTGAAGGAAGCCCCGTCTTCCAGTGGAATCGTAGTTCTTGAAGTCAACTCTGCCACTGCGGCATCAACCTTGGGCAAGTCACACCATTTCAGAAACAGTTCATCTTTTAGAGGATACATCCGCTCGACTCTAGCCAGTTTCCCTTGCCTTTTATCCAGATTGGACCATTCTTTCGATATCAAGTCTTTCATCACCTGATGAACCGGGAAGTGCCGATTCTTCTTTGATCTATCCTCAAACAATATATTTTCTCCACCTTCTGGAGCAGCTGGCTCTTTCACATTCATCGTCTTATATATAGCCTTTAATATCTTTTCTACATTGTCAAAGTTAAAGACCCTAGTCTCTTCCTTGATCTCTCCTTCTGCCGAAGCATCTTCCACCTCTACTACCAACTCCTCTGATGAGGCATTATCCTCGCTGAAGTCAGTTTGCTCCCTGGATCTCTTGTTCCCTTGGTTAGAGTCTATAAATTCTTCTTTGGACATGAAGGATTTCTTCATCCAATCCATGAGATCCTGAATCATCTTGGGCTGTACCGTAGTTGGCGAAGTGTTAGTTTCACACTTCCCACACAGCGTTTTCCCTTGCACGCTAGGAAAGGCTGTATCACAGACCATACAAATAGCCTCAAGATTATTTTTCTTAGACGTCTTCTTTTTTGGAACTGTAACAGGTTCCTTAGGAGGCACACTATAAGAAATCCAACGAGAAGATTTTTTTGTCACTATGATACTCTAAGAAAAACTTTCTGGAGATAACGCTAGGCTATCTTTCTATTTTCACAAAAACTTTCTGGAGCTTACCTCGCAGGGGCATTATCAGATATTTGGGGGGCAGGCAAATCCATAGCAGAAGCAGCAAAAAACCTGCATGATCCACACACATATTTTAGTATTATGATAACAATCCATAAATCAGCAAAAAAACAGAGAAAACTGGACTTAAAACCTTCATACCTTAGAAAAGACTTCTGTTCGCTTAGAGCAGCAGGACAGCACACACCACTCACCCAGACCACTGCTGGGCTTTAAATAGCTGGACAAATTCAAATAAGAGCGCCAATTCCCGCACAGCCCCGCTGCCTTGTGGGAAATGTAGTCCGTCTGGCGCTGACACAGTAATGCTGCATCTTCCGTTTTATTTAGTATATCGTCCGGATCTGTGACCGCTTTGATCCCCCATAACAACAGCCCCCCGCTAACTTAAAAGTTAGCTTTCATTACCTCCGCGTCTTTTGTCCGAAAGACGCGATGCTCTCGCCTGCCGCCGGGGATTCTGGGGCTTGTAGTCTCTCCAGCCGTCTGCCGGAAACTCGCGCCTAAGCGCACTGTATTGTGGACATTGTAGTTGTCGCGTGTGCGGCGTTTGTGTCCGGAGGAAGGAGGTAATCAGTCAGCGCTCAGCCCTGCTCCACGCTGCTCTGCTCCAGCGTCTCCTGCGGACTTATAACCTCCTGAATGCCGCTTTGAGACCCCTGAGCTGACTCCACAACACCTCTCAGGTACCTATATTTTCCATGGGCAGATAACACCTTCATAAGGCCACGCTCCCATACTGCACTCCCCCATGTAATGAACCCCTGCACTATAGTAAGCTCCACTGTAAATAAACAAACCTAACCTACCTAGTCTAACTGAAAACTAGGAGACAGGAAAAAAAAGACAAGGATGAAGGGGTGGAGAGTCCATTTATACAGGAAGGGGGAGGTCCTAGAAAAAAACAGCCTGTCTATCTGAAGGGAGAGGGATGAAATCCCAAGGTTTTGGCTGCCATGGGGATCGTAGAAGAAAGGAAGTGTAAAGGAGTACAAATGATGCAATATTTCAAACTAGATCTCTCATTTTGGCCATTCTGAGCAATATCTTTTAAATATCACCCAGCATACATGCAACTTCGACCAACACTCCCAGTCATCTTTACATTTAATCAATTTGACTATATCATTTATGTATTTATATGTTACTAAAAGGGTTGGAGAATTTAAGCTACGAAGACAGTTGGAAAAGAGATGCTTAAGGGGAGAAATGCTTAACATGTACAAATATATCAGGGGCCAATATAACAAACGGTCAGGCACCCTTTTTGCTCTGAGGAAGGGGGCCTAAAACATGTGGGTATGCATTTAGATTATAGATTAGGATGTGGCAAATAGACAATACCCTCTAACCAAATTTTGAACTTTATAGACCCACATGTTTTTTCCACCTAGACTACTATATAAGTGTAGAATAACCCAATGCACAGTCACATCTTGTCTCAAACTATTAAGGTAAATTTACCAAAGACACCAATTTATAATGGAAAAAAAAATGCCATACAATTTGATGACAGATAAGCCATAACATAACCCGTCTAGGTCTGCCCTTAATACTAGTGCCACTTTAATATAATCAAATAATGATGCTCTTTTAATCAAATAAAAAAAATTTTTTTATCAAGTTATATTTAAGAATTTTATTCTCATAAGAGGTTTGCCCCGTACACACTATGCAAAACAAACAACCATTGGGCTAATCACTGAAGTATATTGTTAATGATAATCAGTCAACGACATCACTGTGATACCCGCAATCACTGACAATATCATTACATTGGCCTGCATGTTCATAAGATAGGGGTAATCATTAACGCAAGTGGTTACACATCATATCATTAAATATATCCCTATCATGCATATCGTTCTTGAAAATCCTATAGTGTGAACCCAGGTTAAGACTAATTTTAGTTTCCTCCCTCAACAATACAATACATACACAATTATCTTTAGTAAAAGTGCATTGGGAGTCCTCACCTACTGACATAGAAACAGTAGTTTTATTTCGGCAGTTTGGAACAGGTGGTGGTTTGGATATTTGTAAACTACTGGGCATTGCCAGCAGGTTTCAATCCACCGTCCTTCCAGTGAAATTGCAAATCCAGTGGCAAAGGATTGTAGGTTGGAAATACAACCAAGTGCACCCTTTAGTATGCCATTTAAGTTATCACACCTGTTGCAACTATTTTTGTTGGTTGGTGGAGATTTTAAGCGGCTTTTTAAAAATACAGCTTCCTAAACCGGACGGGTTCCGTTCTAAAGAAAAAAAAAATATAGAAATTCTTCCATTACAAAGTTTCCAGCAAAAGCCATAAAGCTAAAATAGAAGGCAACATAGATGTAGTGCAACACCGCCGGTAGATTCATTTCTGTTAATGCTTCACCTGCCTGCATTTATGAGAACCAGCTCTGAAAGGAGCCAATCCTTGCAATATGCTCACTGAGCTGCTGGGGAATTTGCACATACATATTTTTGTTAGCATTTAAAGAATAATAAGAACTTATGCACAACTTTAGAGCAATCTCCTTAACTAGGTTATTAAAGTGAACATTTTAAGTATCAGCATTAATAGGCATGTAGCACTTCCCATCCTGAGGAGAGTTTGAGAACCTGTAATATAGCCCAATATGTACAGATATGTATCAGTTGTCTAGAGCCATCCATCATAACAGCTTTACAATGGAGCAGCACCATTTTTATACATGTGTCTGTAGCAATTCTTCTAGTGCCACCAGTGCGCAAATCATACTACATGGGTATTAGATTTTTAAAATTTTACATTTTGTGTATCTTTGTGCTATGTCAGTAAATTTATTAGCAGTTACTAAATGTATATCAGCTATATCCATATTGTTGTGCAAATATGTTTGTTTGTACATTCAGGAGAAACCATCACTCTTAACTGTCAACATACCATTCATTTAAATGTAAATAGCATTCATTCTATTTAAATTGCCAAATGCCCTGCATTCCTCATATAAGGTACATCCAGCATCACCCAGAGAGTACATACATATACAAATAAATACATACATTCATTAACGGTTACAAACATAATTATGTTTTATTTAGGCTTTTATTTCTCAGGTCATTTAAAATTTGAATAAGCATTGCCAGCAAAAATAGCGACTTCCTAAATCAGGAACTTTCAAGTCGAATGATAATGTTTTGAATAATTACTAATGAGGAGTAACCGGTAACAAAAGGAAAAAAAAAAACACAACATTTTTTCCATAGGCCTACAGGAGAAGATTAAACCTAAACATTAAAAACACTAACTTCCTCATAACCTATGAGGCAAGATGAATCTGAGTCTAACATTATGACACACATATGGTATAGGTGACTTCTATTCTCAACTTGATAAGGCCAGCATACTACATGCCAATTAACTTGTTAATTTAAAGGATGGTTTACCATAAACTCTATTGTTTGAATGGCTTTCTATGGGTAGGTTTCAACTCCTATTCTTTTGTAAGCACAAGAAACCTCAATATATGTTTTCTCTTTGCTTAGACCCACAATAACAAAAACACCAAGTGTTTTAATTACTGATCTTCCCAGTGTGTATAATCCCAAATTTTAAAAATCGCACTGCTTTTAACAGCAAAACACATGGTATTAACAAAATTGCCCTTTTAAATGACAGGCTTAGGCTACTACACAGCATAATAAATCAGTGTTAACTGATCAGAACAGATTTCTGTATATTTTCCAATTTAGGAATTTAACGAAGGAGGTTAAAACAGACAGGTTTTATCATCCTAATGGCAAATAGGTCTGGAGTGTGCTATGGTTATCAAGTAAAGATTAACTATTTATCCAGTGTAAAACTATTTTATAGCTGGCCATACCCGGATTCGTCTAGCTAATCAGACCAATGTATTTACGTTCTGAATGATTATCCGTCAGTGTATGTATACAAGTTTTAATTATCCAACACTGGAAAAATGGCAAAAATATATAAAAATTCTATTGTATATTATAGTGTATGGCCAGCTTGAGTAACACAAATTTTTTTTTTAAATTCAGGTTAGAGTATAGAGCACTGAAAATATCCAATCAGTCATTAGACTTCGGCAGCCTTCAATAATACAGCAGTAACATACATATAAGTATTGGCTTCTTAGTACTTTAACCCTTTACATACCCAATAAATGAATAATAGAAGTGCATTCCACCTAGAACAGTTTGTGATGTCCATGGACCCCGGGCATAAGTTAGGCATTAATTCACCAACATAAGTTTTATGAAAAAGTGAATAAATATAAAACAAACAAAACCTCAGTTACATTTAAAGAAGTTAGTTGTGAAGCAAATAGACTAGCATCATCCACAATCTATCTGGAACCAAATGTCTCATGCATGGTTTTAAAGATGCTAGTATTACTCCAGGATACTCCACCAATTGCTTCCAGCTACAGATATTCACAGGACGAAGAGGACTGTGGGACATTCACACAGCAAACCAGCTGCTTCACAATTTGTTGATGTGCTTTTAAATCCCCTTTATCTTCTGTGCCACCAAAACT
The DNA here is from genome assembly GCF_055691185.1 of Crinia signifera. NCBI lineage: Eukaryota > Metazoa > Chordata > Amphibia > Anura > Myobatrachidae > Crinia > Crinia signifera. Next base: position 95,884,382 of record NC_139219.1, read on the forward strand.
CCTTTGGCACATGACGAAAAATACGGCTAGTTTTGCAAACCATCTCTCTACCATTAGCCTTTTCTTTCCCAGACGGTATAGATACACATTCACAAAAGTCACTATAAGTAGTATAAGGTATTAGGTTTTTAAAAAGAAGGGCAGGCACACAATAGATGCTGGAATATGAACTCAAGGCACGGGTCTTCCCGCATCCATTTTATTAGAGCCCATGAGCTCATGACACAGCACAAAAAAAGTTGCCTTTACCCCTTTTAATGTCAATGCTAAGTGAAGACTTCTTTCAAAACACTCTGTCCGATAAAAACGTGTTGGTAAAACCCTCACTTGTACAAGTTCTCATTTTCATCAGCTCGTTTATTAGGTTTAGTGCACACACTTGGAGTTTGATACTTTTCCTTTGACAGCATAAGTATCTCCCACATGTTCCAGAACCAAATCAGCCTTTGAGCAAGCAGGCTAGAAGACCCTTTGGCTGGTACAACAGTTCTGACTTCATACTGTGGTGTCTCCAAAGTCTTTATTCCATTGAATGTAGGATTCCAGGGTGGAAGAACTCACGCTGCACTTTATTTTCTTCAAGGAATTTACAAAGTCAGTATATTTGATATTCCGCATCTAGTAAGAACAGGGAAAATATTTTATTTTTTCATCACACATTGAACTCTACACTGTAATCTGCAAATATTCATTATAGTTTTCTAAAACAGATTGTTTTTACTTTAGTATCTGAATAAATTGAAAATAGTCATAAGCATAACTTATCCCATGTAATGTGCACACATCATAAACTGTATTTTAGGTAATAAAAATTATGGAAAAATGCTTATTCTGGGGAACGATCTGAATGTAAGGGTATCATGTGTGCCCATGTATGTACTGTAGGTTTAGGGAACTGGTGCTAGTCAAGTTGCCATTGGTTGGGACAAAGCCTGGGACAATTATATACCCATGACATGCTTTATATCAACTCAAGTGGAGTGTGACATCCAGAAAACATTTATAATTGATCGATCAACAATGTATTGGTTTTTAATTAATAGGTCGACTGGTTGAAAAAAAATAAAATAAAAGGTTGACCGTAAATAAAAGGTCGACAACTGGTTGAGGCCCTGTCAACCTCACATTTGTTGACATTCTGTACCTATGACCCTAATATATGTCAACTATCTGGTGTTGACCTAATGACTGTTGAACATTGACCGTAACATTGTCCATCCATTGATCCACACCCATGCAGGAGAATGATTTGCAGCACAAATTACCCCAGATCTTTCCATGAATTCTAGAAGGTGCAGGTTTATAATCTTACACATATCTCACTTCAATCAATATAGTGGGATTCAGTTGTTCTAAAACAAACTGTTAAATGTTTGGGCTGTATATAGGACTTTTTGGCATCTTATATGGCAATATCCCAAAGTATTATTAGCAGCAGATTCATTTGAGACATCAATGAGTATTTCCGCTATACATTCTGGGATTAAGAATCCAATTATACAGGTTAGGCAAAAAAAACCTCCTCCCGGATTTTAAAGGTTACAAAACCGCATGGTAAAAACTACCAAAATTTCAGTACATAATCTCGGAGTGCATTGAATACAGTAAATTTATTGATAAAGCTCCTTTTTAATTTGTCCAACTACGATAACAATCAAAATGATTGTTTTATTGGGTAGAGAACAATCCTCATCGGATTCATAAAAAGCCTCTACACAGCCAACGGGGCCATCTGAAAGCGGAGGTCTACACACATCGACCAAGAACCATTAATGGACTAAAGATTGCTAGATTAAAATTCCAAACCTTGCACTTTTAGATAATGTACTAAAAGTTTCAATAGCTTTTAGCAAGCCTTTTTGTTAGCCTTTAAAATCTGGGAGGTCTCTTGCATTATCCTGTACATACTGCAGGCTATTGTTGCCCTATGCCCCGATTTAGAATCTGATTGATCATACTCAATGGACTTACCTCACTAGCAGACATATTTTTCACCTGTTCAGGTTTCAGTTCTGTAAGCAGACAAAAGAGGATTACATTTACAGACATGGGAAGCCATTTACTGACTAACTACCCTCGAATTGATGTTCACGAAAGGTTTGGACACTTTCTGAATATCCCATCTTCATTCCACAGACAGCAATAAGTCAGAATTAGTTGTAGCCCCAAGAAGAGGGCTTAATTATGAGTGCTTATGGACAGTCAACAGAAAACAACACTAGTGTGACATAACCAGTCTAGAACAAATTAAATAGACTTTTACACACAGGTCTCAACCAAGCCACAATATTTGTTTTGTTTTTAACATTTTTACACACAGACTTATTGCATAGTGTTGTTAAAATTGGCAAATACAGTTATATCTATATGTATTTTTTCTGAGACATAAAAACACACTTACTCCTTTACTAACAAACAAATATGCAGTTAAGCTTAACAAAATCTCTGCATCACTAGTGAGTGAAGATGGCGCGGCCACATAGCGGAGACAGCTTGGCTCACACCTCTCACAGCAAAACTTAAAAAATGGAAAAAGCAGCAGGGAAACACAATATGTATGGCTAGCAAAATAACAAGGTTGTGGTTTTAAAAGAAATGAAGTCTTAGGAAAACCTACTAAAGACTACAAAATCTTAGAAGCTAATAACTTCAAATTCCCTTACAGAACCGGAAAAATGTTACCAATTACAAATTCAGCAACATGCCTTAACTTCACTGCTGATGAAACGTCTCGAACGGTTAATAATGAGGCATATTCATATCATTTCTTTCAGCAGATTTTGATACCTTCAAATTTGCATATAAAAATAAAACTATGCACAGACAATGCGGTGGCGACCGTTGTGCATTCTACTTTAACACGCTTAGAATATAATGTGACCTATGAGCCTGATTCAGACCTGTCCGCTAGGCTGCGTATGTTCACTGCCTAGTGAACAGGTAAACACCGCCGCCAAAAGCCTGCCCAAACCCCCTCCCCCCCCCCCAAAGAATCCTCTGTCTAACATGCGATGGTATTTGCTCGCTAACACATCCCCTTGCATGCGGCCAAAATCAGTGTACAAGCTGCCCCATGGGCAACCAATCAGCTGCTACCTATAATTTTATAGAATGTACTTGATAAATATTACTTTAAAAGCTGATTGGTTGCCATGGGAAACTTTCCACTCTTCACTGCTTCCTTCTCCCCCCCCTTCATTCTATGTGCACATACAGCAGCAATCTGATGTATGGGTTATGCAGAGCGTTAGTGGTGTAGGCTATCTTGGTTATTGCTCCTTATTTTTGCTTGTTGGCATTGGACTTCTATTCAAATAGAACAATACATGAGATTTGCTGCCAGCGTGTAAAGAATGTAACCACACTTACCTCGTATAGGTCCAAGTGCAGCATCTTTTGCCAGTGCTGTAATATCACTGCCCGAGTAACCCTCAGTCATTCTAGTGTCAAAGAATAAAAGAATTACACAGTAACCTCGCTGACAGCTGATCTATCACCAAAACCTGCAGCGTTTTCTTGCAAAGTACAAAAAATATCCACACTCATAACTAGAGAAAACACTATATAAATCCCTGGACACCATGTCGGAAGACTACAACTCAATACACTAACAAATAAAAGCACAATGTTTCTGGTACTAGGGCAAAAACAAAATATGATGTTCCTTGTTTTGTCATTTTTTATTGCTTGCACAAAATGTGCGCACATATTAAACAAATCGGTACCTAGCAGAATGCACAGATGGCTGAGCTGCTTGTAGAGCCATTGCTTAATATGGATGTAACTGCTAACAATGGCATGTACATTCATAGCAGTCTGTAAGTGATCGTAATATCATAGGATAGAACAAACCTATCAGTTTCTACATATGATTTTATAGAATGTATCTGATAAATTCCAGCAAGAAGCCGACTGGTTGCTATGAGCATCTACAGTAGTAGGCACGTTTAAGAAAACGCACAGCACGATATGGTGTAACTCTGTGCTCCTGCCCCCAAACACACTGCAAGCACAGATGCTGGGGATAGAATGAGAATTGTATAAAAAATAGTTGAGGATCCTTCTCCTCCTTGTCTGTACCCTGGTGTATGACAGCACTCTCAGTCCGTGCCCTCTGCCATCCTCCTGGCGAAGATGTTTGGTTACACAGTAGTCACACTGATCGGCACCACAACATCAGAGCATGGACATGGTTACAATTTTCAACACGCACTAGGCTGACAGGTTCGATGTCGACAGGTAACATTAGGCTGCAGGGGAGGGTTAGGCACCAGTTGGAGGGATTAGGGGTAGAATGCTCCCCAGAATGGTGCATCATCATAGGGGTATACGGTCATTGGAACACCAGCAGGATGGTCGACAAGCATTAGGTCGGCACCATTAGGTCAACATGGGTAAGATCAACATGGTCATTCGGTCGACATGGTGTTTTTTACTGTTTTTTGAGCCAAAATGCGCCAGCAGGCGGTATTTCATGTCCTATCATCTACTCGGCGTGGTGTGAGAATAAAATAGTGTGCTGAGCAAAGGGGACGCGGCGCTACGAATTAGTGTTTATGTTGACTGTGTTGACATTCTGGGTAAATTTTAAAAAAAAACATGGAAACTTTTTCAATGTCAACCTTACCCATGTCGATCTAAAGACCCTGTCAACCTAAAATCATGTCGACCTTCCTGCATGTCTACCTTAATGGTAGTCGACCAAAATGCTGGTGACCTAGTAATCCATACCCATCATAGGTATGACCAGGAAATGACTGTCGCATGGCCACCAGGAGCCAGAAAACCACACTGGGACCATTGCTACTGACCAGAGAAGGTAAAAATCGCCTAAACCATTAGGGAACGTCTGACAACAGTTCATTATGTCCATCGGATGACTCAATAAGTTTAGGTATTTTTTTAGTAGAATTTGCTTTGCTTCAATTAAAATGCAGATTTTCAAAGGTTGAAAATTCAGCACCTAATGGAATTATTCCTTGCTTATCCTCGTGTTTTAGTCAAAACTGCAGGCATTTTTAGCCAATGCAATTTTGAATGAAAAAAAGCAAAAATAAACATTGGTGGGAAACGGTTAGACGAGGCCAAAAATGGACGCAATTGAATAGCAAATTCCATGTCTTTCGGGCTAACTGAAAATAGGGAGTAATTTAATACCCACTTAGATGCACATTTGTGTAAAAAAGACCATGCAGTGCTCAGTGGGGCTCACTTATGCCAGGCGTATTGAGGCTAGGTGTATGAGGACACATTTGTACATAAGGAACGTATTTTATCCAGGACACCTTAAAATTTCCCAGGGAGACTTCTACCAGCATGCACTGCAAGGTCATAGGGGACCATAGTCCAGCACCAAGTTACTCCAAACTAAAAAATAACCATTTATATTGCTCTCCTAAATCACAACAGTTAGCAGCTACGGGTCTTTTATACAGATGTCAGAGAATGCAATTTACAGGCAAAACAGGTGATACTGCATGTACAACCTGATAATAAGGTCACATGACTTACCTAGCCAACTGGGTCAATTCTTTTTGTGTCAGTGGGCTCCCCTGTTTACTTAATAGATTTTGTAGAAGCACAAGCCTGGTCTATACAGGAAAGAACAAAAACATAACCATACTAAAATGTACTGCTTAATACAGATACAGCAGGGAGTGTATAATACCACTTATTAGAAATTTTTGCATATACTGTATAATAAATTGCCATGTTCACCAAGCAATTAAAGTACAGGAATTAATTCTAATTCATACCGACAACATAATAGAATTAATATAATTTACATAATTTCATGAATATATGACCTAGTATATTCATACAGGCATACCCAGATACTGAATTTTTTATGCATGTGATAGTTTGCTACCAGTTGGGGAATACTAAAGTATTTTATTTGCGAGTGTCAGTCACATGTGCACCAACCAAGATATCGGTGAAACATGTACAACCTTGTGAAACAAGATTGTTACCACCTTCTAACCCAAGCTTTGCTATGTAACAGATACAGAGGATAAGGAGAACCTCGCCTTTGCTGCACGTTATCTCTGCTAACAAAAACACCAATAAATTACCTCTATAATACTCATTCAGTTTCTGAGTATATCCCACTACCAGAGGAAAATACTAGGACATACATTTGCAAAAATCCATTAACTGTGCCAAAGATGAGTAGAAGTGGGATACCTAATGCACTGGTAATACATTAGGGAAAAATCCATTAACTGTGCCAAAGATGAGTAGAAGTGGGATACCTAATGCACTGGTAATATTATACTTTAAGAAAGAAAAAACACTTTCTGAAAACCTTAAAAATTCCAAATATTAACGATGAGGGGTATTTAATGATGTCAAGATTTTGTGGTTAACGAAAAAAGTTGGACCTACCTACAGTATTCAATGTGGCCATCTTCAGACAATTTTTTCCACCGATGCAGGTTCGAGTTTGTTAAAATTTCAAATCTGCATCAGCGGAAAATAGTCAAGAAAGGCTGAAATTTTAACTAAAAACATGTAAATCGGCGAGCAACTCACTGAACCCCGTGTTTTTTTTATTTTTTCAACAGTCGAGAAATAGGTACTTAAAATTAAGTTGAATGTAAATTGGACCAGAAATAGTTGAAAAAAGTGCAGATTTTCCGACTATCGAAAAATCGGCACGGATTGAATACCCCGTAAATCGGTTGCATGATTTAGTGTAGTCTAATTTTTTTCAAAAAGGGGGTTGGACCATAGATATTATATTTAAGAAAATATTATTTGCATATTGAGTAAACTATAGTGCATTATTTATGTGACAACCAGAGAAATACAATCAATAAACAGATGTATAAAGAAAAAAAAAAAAGGAGTGTGTTAAAAACTTTATCCCTTCCATTCGGTTAATAACATACATATCAGGTTAGACAGCATGGGGGTACACATCAGATAGTGTAGATATCAGTATGCCTTATTCTTTTGCCAGATTTTGATTAGTGTTAAGCATTTTTTAAGTTAAACATGACATTTAGGATTATATGTAGCCAAAGGAAGAAAAACAATGTATTACTCAGTGGTATCTGGTATTATAAAGTAGAATTTGAGGCATCTAGCATAGACAGATAAAGTAGACTAATCCTGTGAGGAATAAAAGTACAGTTAACAAAATTTCGCTGTCAGATTTCGCAAATACTGCTGATAACAGAAACAAAATACACCTCAGAATTTGACGGCTGATAAGAACCATCTAGTCTGCCCCTTTTTTAAACAGGTTACCTCAAACCATATTTGGTTTATGTACAATACTGTTACAGCACATCAGACAGAAATATAAAATCTTCACTTGACCAATAAAAAAAAATGTTGCATACCTCTTCATTAGGTAACGAGACATAAACCCTTTTAGTGAATCGTCTGCAAAAAATAAAATATATTAACAAGTTAGTACGATGAGAACATTTGTTATATACAGTAATTCTATACTGTCCATCATGAATAAATACCACACAAAAAAGTATGTTCTTTATTTTCCTTCTCACACAGCTTGTTTGTATAATGCCATCAACAACTGAAATAATAGAAGGCAATCATCTATTTCAGTTGTATCACATGAAGAATACAAAATGTGCAGCTGCATATCTATTAAAGTAGTTGGAAAAATGGGGAAAGGGGGAGGGGATGGGGGCCAGGTGCACAGGACTAATTTGCTAGCAGGTAAGAAGGTTAAACTCCAGTCAACATGTGAGTGAGTAAATTATGTTATAATCTCGTTGTGGAGGTGCTCCCGGGGAGTATGGTAAGTACAATTGGAAACGGGTTGATATTCAAGGGAGGATATCAGGAAAGAAACTCCCGGGTGGGGCACTGCCTTCTATAATATAAACGTATCAGTCTAAAATATCAACTTTATTAATACTAAAATTGATCCTGTTAATGGATCAAGAGACGAACATGAGACGAGGACATACAGATAACATGAATAGAAAAAAATTGAGAAAAGATCGTGAAAATATGATATCTGGGTCTGAAAATGGGCTAAATGCCTCTGTTCAATATGGCTGTAATATCAGCGTATTCCTGTAAAGGATTATTTCAGACTAAGCACGTCTTCAATTAACCATATTGGTTATCATAAGCACATATCTAATAAATGCGTAACAAATGGCACACTGTCTGGCAGTACAACTATTGTACTGCCAGAGAGTGTGCCATTTGTTACGCATTTATTAGATATGTGCTTATGATAACCAATATGGTTAATTGAAGACGTGCTTAGTCTGAAATAATCCTTTACAGGAATACGCTGATATTACAGCCATATTGAACAGAGGCATTTAGCCCATTTTCAGACCCAGATATCATATTTTCACGATCTTTTCTCAATTTTTTTCTATTCATGTTATCTGTATGTCCTCGTCTCATGTTCGTCTCTTGATCCATTAACAGGATCAATTTTAGTATTAATAAAGTTGATATTTTAGACTGATACGTTTATATTATAGAAGGCAGTGCCCCACCCGGGAGTTTCTTTCCTGATATTCTCCCTTGAATATCAACCCGTTTCCTATCTATTAAAGTAACTGGAAAGCTGGCTTCATATTTTGCCATACGAACGATATACAGTAGCTAATGATATTCCTTTGAACTGCCCATTACTCCTGGACAAACAATATAGTGCACACACTCTTAACAGGTGCCAGATGATGTCCCGACAGTCGGGATTTGGATGGTCAGTATACAGACATCAGAATAACAACTGTTTAAATGCCCGACAAATCGGGATACCGACCGACGGGGGCTATTCTCCTATGTGGGGGCCCACAACCCCCTAGAGGTAGAATAGAATGTGTGGTGAGCAAGTGGCTTCTTTGCGCTCATCCCCCTGCCGGACTACTGGCAGTCGGGATTCCGACTGTCGATCTGGCATACCACACCCATAGTTAACAATATTGTTCCACAACCACATCCATGGGCATGATGTCGCTAACAAGATAGTAAGGATTTGATGTGTACAGATGGGGGGGCGGGGGTTGGGGGCGGCGGCATTAACAACCTATGGGAGTGTGCACCTTTAACCCCTTCCTGACAGAGCCAGTTTTTGCGTTCCTGACAGAGCCCTTTTTTTCAAATCTGACATGTCTCACTTAAGTGGGGATAACTTTTTTTTGCTTTTACTTATCCCAGTGATTTTGAGATTGTTTTTTCGTGACACATTGTACTTCAAATTAGTGGTAAATTTGGGTCGATACAGTCTGTGTTTTTTTGTGAAAAATACCAAAATATCGTGAAAAAATGGAAAATTTAGCGATTTGCAAAATGTTAAATTTTCTGCTTGTGAGACAAATAATCTTACCACTCAAAATAGTGAATAACTAACATAGACCATATGTCTACTTTATGTTGACATCATTATTTCAACTTCCTTTTAATTTTTTGGGACACTAGGAGGCTTACAATATGAATAGCAAATTCTCAAATTTTCAAGAAAATTTCAAACACTGATTTTTTTAGGGACCAGTTCAGTTCTGATGTAACTTTGAGGGACTTGTATGTGAGACACCCCCATAAATGATGCCATTTCAAAAACTGCACCCCTCACAGTATTCAAAACAGCATTTTGGAAGTTTGTTAACCCTTTAGGTGTTTCACAGGAATTAAAACAAAGTGTAGGTGAAATTTCAAAATTTCTTTTTTTTTGCAGATTTGCAATTTTAATACATTTTTATAAGGAACACAGTACATTTTACTAGAGAAATGTGACTAAAAATTGATTCCCCCAATTCTTTTGTTTTCATAAATATCCTATATGTGGCCCTAGTGTGCACGGTGACCAAACCACAGGCTTCATAATAGAAGGAGCACCTACTTGATTTTGGAGCCTCCTTTTTATGAGATTATTTTTTAGGCACCATGTAGGTTTCAAGGCACCATAAGATGCTAAAAGTTAGGAACCCCCCCACAAGTGACCCCATTTTGCAAACTACACCCCTCAGGGAATTCATCTAGGGGTATAGTGTACATTTCAAACCCCCAGGGGTTTCACCAATTGTGGTACAACTGGGCAGTGAAAATGAAAAATTATTTTTTTTACACAAAAATGCAGTTCTGGCTCCAAATTTGTCATTTTCAGAAGGTATGAAGGAGACAAAGCACCCCAAAATCTGTGCCCCAATTTCTCCCGAGTACGGCAATGCCTCACATGTGACCAAAAAATACCAGTTGGGTGCATGGCAGGACTCAGAAGGGAAGGAGTGATTTTTGGATTTTGCAGCTCAGATTCTGGTGGAATTTTGGTGGGTGCTATGTCGCATTAGCAAGACCCCCCAAGCACCAATACAGTGGAACCCCCCCACAAGTGACCCCATTTTGCAAACTACACCCCTCAGGGAATTCATCTAGGGGTATAGTGTACATTTCAAACCCCCAGGGGTTTCACCAATTTTGATACAAGTGGGCAGTGAAAATGAAAAATTACATTTTTTTACACAAAAATGCAGTTCTGGCTCAAAATTTTTCATTTTCAGAAGGTATGAAGGAGAAAAAGCACCCCAAAATCTGTGCCCCAATTTCTCCCGAGTACGGCAATGCCTCACATGTGACCAAAAAATACCAGTTGGGTGCATGGCAGGACTCAGAAGGGAAGGAGTGATTTTTGGATTTTGCAGCACAGATTCTGGTGGAATGAATGGTGGGTGCTATGTTGCACCAATACAGTGGAACCCCCCCACAAGTCACCCCATTTTGCAAAGTACACCCCTCAGGGAATTCATCTAGGGGTATAGTGTACATTTCAAACCCCCAGGGGTTTCACCAATTTTGATACAAGTGGGCAGTGAAAATGAAAAATTACATTTTTTTACACAAAAATGCAGTTCTGGCTCAAAATTTTTCATTTTCAGAAGGTATGAAGGAGAAAAAGCACCCCAAAATATGTGCCCCAATTTCTCCCGAGTACGGAAATGCCTCACATGTGACCAAAAAATACCAGTTGGGTGCATGGCAGGACTCAGAACGGAAGGAGTGATTTTTGGATTTTGCGGCTCAGATTCTGGTGGAATTTTGGTGGGTGCTATGTCACATTAGCAAGACCCCCCAAGCACCAATACAGTGGAACCCCCCCACAAGTCACCCCATTTTGAAAACTACACCCCTCAGGGAATTCATCTAGGGGTATAGTGTACATTTCAAACCCCCAGGGGTTTCACCAATTTTGATACAAGTGGGCAGTGAAATTGAAAAATTACATTTTTTACACAAAAATGCAGTTCTGGCTCGAAATTTTTCATTTTCAGAAGGTATGAAGGAGAAAAAGCACCCCAAAATCTGTGCCCCAATTTCTCCCGAGTACGGCAATGCCTCACATGTGACCAAAAAATACCAGTTGGGTGCATGGCAGGACTCAGAACGGAAGGAGTGATTTTTGGATTTTGCAGCTCAGATTCTGGTGGAATTTTGGTGGGTGCTATGTCGCATTAGCAAGACCCCCCAAGCACCAATACAGTGGAACCCCCCCACAAGTCACCCCATTTTGAAAACTACACCCCTCAGGGAATTCATCTAGGGGTATAGTGTACATTTCAAACCCCCAGGGGTTTCACCAATTTTGATACAAGTGGGCAGTGAAAATGAAAAATTACATTTTTTTACACAAAAATGCAGTTCTGGCTCAAAATTTTTCATTTTCAGAAGGTATGAAGGAGAAAAAGCACCCCAAAATCTGTGCCCCAATTTCTCCCGAGTACGGCAATGCCTCACATGTGACCAAAAAATACCAGTTGGGTGCATGGCAGGACTCAGAAGGGAAGGAGTGATTTTTGGATTTTGCAGCACAGATTCTGGTGGAATGAATGGTGGGTGCTATGTTGCACCAATACAGTGGAACCCCCCCACAAGTCACCCCATTTTGCAAAGTACACCCCTCAGGGAATTCATCTAGGGGTATAGTGTACATTTCAAACCCCCAGGGGTTTCACCAATTTTGATACAAGTGGGCAGTGAAAATGAAAAATTACATTTTTTTACACAAAAATGCAGTTCTGGCTCAAAATTTTTCATTTTCAGAAGGTATGAAGGAGAAAAAGCACCCCAAAATATGTGCCCCAATTTCTCCCGAGTACGGAAATGCCTCACATGTGACCAAAAAATACCAGTTGGGTGCATGGCAGGACTCAGAACGGAAGGAGTGATTTTTGGATTTTGCGGCTCAGATTCTGGTGGAATTTTGGTGGGTGCTATGTCGCATTAGCAAGACCCCCCAAGCACCAATACAGTGGAACCCCCCCACAAGTGACCCCATTTTGCAAACTACACCCCTCAGGGAATTCATCTAGGGGTATAGTGTACATTTCAAACCCCCAGGGGTTTCACCAATTTTGATACAAGTGGGCAGTGAACATGAAAAATTACATTTTTTACACAAAAATGCAGTTCTGGCTCAAAATTTTTCATTTTCAGAAGGTATGAAGGAGAAAAAGCACCCCAAAATCTGTGCCCCAATTTCTCCCGAGTACGGCAATGCCTCACATGTGACCAAAAAATACCAGTTGGGTGCATGGCAGGACTCAGAACGGAAGGAGTGATTTTTGGATTTTGCAGCTCAGATTCTGGTGGAATTTTGGTGGGTGCTATGTCGCATTAGCAAGACCCCCCAAGCACCAATACAGTGGAACCCCCCCACAAGTCACCCCATTTTGAAAACTACACCCCTCAGGGAATTCATCTAGGGGTATAGTGTACATTTCAAACCCCCAGGGGTTTCACCAATTTTGATACAAGTGGGCAGTGAAAATGAAAAATTAAATTTTTTTACACAAAAATGCAGTTCTGGCTCAAAATTTTTCATTTTCAGAAGGTATGAAGGAGAAAAAGCACCCCAAAATCTGTGCCCCAATTTCTCCCGAGTACGGCAATGCCTCACATGTGACCAAAAAATACCAGTTGGGTGCATGGCAGGACTCAGAAGGGAAGGAGTGATTTTGGGATTTTGCAGCACAGATTCTGGTGGAATGAATGGTGGGTGCTATGTTGCACCAATACAGTGGAACCCCCCCCACAAGTCACCCCATTTTGCAAACTACACCCCTCAGGGAATTCATCTAGGGGTATAGTGTACATTTAAAACCCCCAGGGGTTTCACCAATTTTGATACAAGTGGGCAGTGAAAATGAAAAATTACATTTTTTTACACAAAAATGCAGTTCTGGCTCAAAATTTTTCATTTTCAGAAGGAATGAAGGAGACAAAGCACCCCAAAATCTGTGCCCCAATTTCTCCCGAGTACGGCAATGCCTCATGTGTGACCAAAAAGTGGCAGGACTCAGAAGGGAAGGAGTGATATTTGGATTTTGCAGCACAAATTCTGGTGGAATGATGGTGGGTGCTATGTCGCATTAGCAAGACCCCCAAAGCACCAATACAGTGGAACCCCCCCACAAGTGACCCCATTTTGCAAACTACACCCCTCAGGGAATTCATCTAGGGGTATAGTGTACATTTCAAACCCCCAGGGGTTTCACCAATTTTGATACAAGTGGGCAGTGAACATGAAAAATTACATTTTTTTACACAAAAATGCAGTTCTGGCTCAAAATTTTTCATTTTCACAAGGAATGAAGGAGACAAAGCACCCCAAAATATGTGCCCCAATTTCTCCCGAGTACGGCAATGCCTCACATGTGACCAAAAAATACCAGTTGGGTGCATGGGAGGACTCAGAAGGGAAGGAGTGATTTTTGGATTTTGCGGCTCAGATTCTGGTGGAATGAATGGTGGGTGCTATGTGGCATTAGCAAGACCCCCGAAGCACGGTGAAATTATGAACCTAATATTCCATAGATGTGTGGTATATTTTAAAACACTCCTTTATACATAGGCCGGGTTTGTCGGGGCAAGTGTCACACTGGAAAATAGTTTGCTTTCTTATTCCCTTTTTATAGCAAACTTTGCACCTTTTTTGTGTCCTGCCCTTTTTTCCAGTGGAGGGGATTTCATCAGGAAAATGCTGCCCTGGTACAATACGGGGGCCAGTACTAGAAGTACTGGGGCCCTCTGCCTGCTGGTTCCCAAATATTAGGCCCTTTATGACTTCCTCTTGAAAGTGCATAAATGTCCCCCTCTGGCCGGTAGAACGGAATAGCACGTAAGCGTTATACAGTGCCATCTGGATGATATACACGGCCACCTTCTTGTACCAGATTTTTGTTTTCCGCAGGGCACTGTACGGCTTCAGTACCTGATCTGAAAGATCCACTCCGCCCATGTACCTATTGTAATCCAGGATACAATTAGGTTTTGAGGTGTGGGTACTGGTACCTCGTACAGGGACGGAGGTGGTACTGTCTCCGTGAATTGTTGTCAGTATAAGGACATCCCTCTTGTCCTTATATTTGACCAACAACATATTTTCGGTGCATATTCCCCTGCTTTCACCCCTTCTCATTACTTGGGCAATGTGCGTTTTTGGGAGGCCTCTTTGGTTCTTGCGCACAGTACCGCAAGCTGCTGTACCTCTTGAACCAAGGGCCTTAAACAGGGGGATGCTGGTGTAAAAGTTATCCACATAGAGGTGATAACCTTTATCCAGGAAGGGGTGCAGTAAATCCCAGACAATTTTCCCACTAACACCTACGAGGGAGGGGGGGCATTCTGGCGGTTCAATTCTTGAATCCTTCCCTTCATAAACCCTAAACCTGTGGGTGTACCCTGAGGTGCTTTCACACAGTTTGTACATTTTTATGCCATACCTTGCCCTCTTACTGGGAAGGTACTGGCGGAATTTAACCCTTCCTTTAAAATGTATAAGGGACTCGTCGATACAAATAAATTTTTCAGGGATGTACACCTCTTCAAATTTGGCACTGAAATGATCAATGACCGGCCTGACTTTGAATAGCCGGTCAAAGGTGGGATCATCTCTGGGTGGGCACTGTGCATTATCGGTGTAATGTATAAATTTAAGAATTGTCTCAAATCGAGTCCGGGTCATGGCCATACGGTAAAATGGAGTACTGTACAGAACATCTGTACTCCAATATTGCCTAATTTCTGGCTTTTTTACTATGCCCATATGAAACACCAGACCCCAAAACGTCATCATCTCTACTGCATCTACAGGGGTCCACCTAGCAAATGATGACGTGGGGTTTTGAGCAATAAACTGCTGGGCATATAAATTAGTTTGGTCCACCATTAAATTTATAAAATCATCAGAGAAAAATAATTTGAAAAAGTCAATTTCTCTGAGACCTGTGGAATCAAATTGGATTCCTGGCATGGCCAAAAACTCAGGAACCTGGGGCTCAAAATTGTCTGGTGGTGGGGTCCATACGAGATCAATTATTGGGGGGGGGGGTCTCAGCTGCTCTACGGGGGCGTCTTTGAGGGGGTCCCTCATCACCAGAGGAGGAAGAGGAGCTTAAGGCGAATCCTTCAAATTCCCCGCTTGCATCACTGGCTGTGTCAGAGTCAGAAGCAAGCAGGGCATATGCCTCCTCCGCTGAATACATTCTCCTGGATGACTGGGAGGACATTTGGGAGGACATTTGGGATGCCATTTTTATTTTTGTGTTACTGGTAGTGAAATGTTTCAACACGTGTATAGTGTAGGGGGGGGTACAAACTTTATTTCAATCCGGGGGGTATGTAGTGTGTAGTGTGTATGTGGTGCAGAAAAAAAAAATACTTTATACCAATAAAAAAAAAAAAAATGAAGGGGTTAAAAATAAAAAATTTAAGGGGTTAAAAAAAAAAAAAAGGTCCTGCGCCAAAAATTGAGCACAGATGTTGGTCAGTAACGTCTGTCACTGAACAGCGCTCAAAGGCAACAGGAATTTGATCAAAAAAAAAAAAAATATAGATCAACCCTGTACCGAAAAAGATGATCAGTGATGTACGTCACTGATCAGCGCACAGCGGCCACAGGACACCCACAAAATCACAGTGTGTGTAAAAAAAAAATTAAAAAAAGACCCCACAGCACACACACAAAAAAAAAAAGGTGATCAGTGATGCGACACTGATTACCAGTGAGGTGCAGCAGGTGCACAACCTTTGGTGCAACTGACAGGTATATATAAAAAAAAAAAAAACCTCTGTACCCCCAAAAAAGTTGCTGATCACCTCAGATATAGTGATCAGCACAAAAGGCGGGGGCAGCAGACAAAAAATTTAGCACTCTCTATCACTCTCTGTCACTATCTCTCTCTATCTCTCTATCTCTCACTATCTATCACTCTATGACACTGCAGCAGCAGCACTGACAGGTATATCTATATATAAAAAAAAACCTGCGCCCCCAAAAAGTTGCTGATCAGTTAATTTATACTGATCAGCACAAAAGGAGGGGGCAGCAGTCAGTTATATCAAAAATATATAGCACAATCTGTCACTATCTCTCTCTATCTCTCTCTCTCTATCTCTCTCTATCTCTCTATAACTATCACACTGCAGCAGCACAAAATATAGCACTCTGTCACTAGGCCTCTCTATCTATCTCTCTCTCTCTCTATCTCTCTCTATCTATAACTATATCACACTGCAGCAGCACAAAATATAGCACTCTCTGACACTATCTCTCTCTATCTCTCTATAACTATCACACTGCAGCAGCACAAAATATAGCACTCTGTCACTAGGCCTCTCTATCTATCTCTCTCTCTCTATCTCTCTCTATCTATAACTATATCACACTGCAGCAGCACAAAATATAGCACTCTCTGACACTATCTCTCTCTCTATCTCTCTCTATCTCTCTCTATCTCTCTCTATCTCTCTCTATCTCTATCTCTCTCTATCTCTCTCTATCTCTCTCTATCTCTATCTCTATCTCTCTATCTATCTCTCTCTCTATCTAGCTAGTACACTGCAGCAGCACAATTTCACAGGAAGGCACAAGTAGTAACAGGATCCAGGAAGCAGTGATGAAGCAGCGATCAGGTAAGTATGGAGCAAGCTATGGAGCAAGGTTCTGGTCAGTATGGCGGCAGGGAGGTACGGTGACCGCACTGCACGCTATTCCAGACCGGAATGGCGTCTGCAGTGCAGTCACCGTTAGTTTAAATCCCCCTCCTTGGCTGTGATTGGTCCGTCGACCGACGGACCAATCACGGCCTTTGGGGGCGGGCGGGGTGCGGTGGGGTGACACCAGTGTCACCCTTACACCCCGCGGTGATTGGTGCTGTACTTTACAGCACCAATCACCTCTGATCCCGTGTCACCGGCGAACGTTATTCGCCGGTGACACAGGAAAACGCTGTAATTGGCTGTTCACACTGAACAGCCAATCACAGCGATCGCCGACGGGGGGGCGGCATCGCAGCCCCCCCTGGGCATGCACGGACATGTCTGCTGTCAGGGACAGCAGACATGTTGAAACTGTCACCGCGTCTATAGACGCGGTGACAGTTAAATGCCATGACGTACATTTACGCCATGTGTCGGGAAGTACTTCCCGACCATGACGTAAATGTACGTCAAATGTCGGGAAGGGGTTAACAACAAAGGCAAATTCCTTCTCAAATGGACAACACCATGTGCACTGCAGGTGGGGCAGATGTAACTTGTGCAGAGAGAATTAGATTTGGGTGGGGTTTTACTTCAAAGTAAGATCTATATTGCAGTGTAAAAATAAAGCAGACAATATTTTCCCTGCACAGAAACAAAATAACTGACCCAAATCTAATTCTCTCTGCACATGTTACATCTGCTCCCCTGCAGTGCACATGGTTTTGTCCATTTTGAGAACAAATTTTTACTGTGATCAGATCTGAATAAGGGCCATAGTGTGCACACACTAGTCAATATGAAATCTAATAATATTAACAATATCGTTATTGTGCATATAGTTAACTATTATCGTCTAGAACCAGTATTTGTCAAATGTAACCTGAGCTTTCAGATTATAAACCTGGGATTCTTACTTTATGGTTCCTAACCTCTGAGGAAGGGACATTGGGTCCCGATACGCGTTGCAGCAGCAGCCTGGAGTGTGTCACTAAAGGTGTATCTTGACCAGACCTGAACTTTGAAGCAGCTGGGACCTTTGGTTTTTCCGGAGAACCGGAGTCATTCTAGGATAACAAGACCTTCCTACAAGCACTTTAAACACCAGAATCTGGTAAACCTCCACCTAAACTTTTTTCTGTTTATAGCAACAGGGTTGCTTAATATTTGTTTTGTGTGATTTTGCCTTTTAATGAATGTTATAAATAAAATGTTGTGACAATATCACACTAGGATATACATTCTATTTTTTGCATACCGCCATCAAACAAATTTATGGTGAGCCTCTAGTTAGGCGAAGATACCAAGGATAAGGAGAGTATTTTTCTGTTTATTATAAATCTGTACCCTCACTGTGTTTTCTTTTGGGAACGGTGCCAGCGCACAAGATCACTTATTCTTTGTATTCACTCTGCTGCAAGACTACCAATTAAATTAGTGCTATATTAGAATAGATCATTTGGGAAATAACTAATTTGGCCATACCCCAAGTCAACTAGATTTTTTGAAGTAAACAAAGCAATAAAAAATTACAGATGGCGACTGCAAAATTTAACACATATCCAGGTTAAGAAAAAAAAAAATAAGTGTGACAGCCCCATGTTTTAGCATCACATTTATCCTTCTATAGACTATACATTTTTTTTTTTTAATAACCAATTACACAATTTCATGATGCAAATTGTTAATTCATACAGAGAAAATGCAGATAAACTGAGAATTAGGTACTTTACACATGTAGAGGATTATTATGTGACTATTATTCCAGTGTCACACCATTGCACTAGTGGGTACCTGAGAACTGCATCGTCCAGCTCCTGAGGTCTGTTAGTTGCTCCCATGACCAGAACCCGGTCATCACCTCCAGACTGTACCTACAGTCGGCAAAGGGTAGGAAGGGGGAAAAGACATTAATAGGAGTAATATCAGTAAATGCATTAATAGCACTGTCTGGAATTACATATAACAAAATTCAATGTGGAGTCTTACTACTAACGAGCAGTTTCACAGTACTTAAAAATGACAAGAAGCATCTAATACTTACTCCATCAAACTCAATTAAAAATTCTGTTTTTAATCGTCTGCTTGCATCATGTTCTCCTTCTCTCCTCTCACATAAAAGGCTGTCAACCTCATCTGTAATGCAGATATTGTGTAAAGTGGGGTATAAAATATTTTGGTCACCAAAAAAGACTCACAAATATTGCTTAAGCTGGCCATACACTAATGCAGTTGATTAAGTAGGGTAATGATAACAGATCACAGACAGGTCCCTGGAAACACACCAATGCGTTTCGCTGTAACTTCAAGGACAGCTTTTTCAAGGCACCTTGAAAAAGCTGTCCTTGAAGTGACAGCGAAACGCATTAGTGTGTTTCCAGGGACCTGTCTGTGATCTGTTATCATTACCCTGCTTAATCATCTGGACTTGCACTTTATCCCCATATTTGGGAATTTATCCCTCAAGCACCATTGCACTTTAGAGAGGATCCCTACTCCATCTTGGTCCTCACAGACTGGGACACCTCCAGAGAACTATATGAAGACTTTCAATTGGAGCACCATTTCCTATATTTATACAGCCGCACCTTAGAGAGGATACCCAAAGCCACCAAGTCCCCCCACAGAACTGGGACACCTCCAGCAGCAAACAAAGGATTATAAATTGGACTCCTATCTTCTTTCTCCAACAAGTGCTGGGACTATTTGAGTGACCAGAGCAGGTTATTTTCCAATTATCCACAGCCAGGTCTACATGCTATAATTCTCTTTTAATTACCTATATTAAGTGTTTTTTATTTGTCATTTTTTATAATAAATGTGTTGTGCATTATAACTTGATTTCATCATTAAAAGAGCGCTGCATACCCCCCTCTTTTTTCTGTACTCTATTAAGGGGTCTGACTAAAGCTGGGTACACATATATACAATTGTCGGGCCGTTCTTCCGTTCTGGGTCGGACAGCCGTTCAATTGTTTTGGTGTGTATGCTGTCCCGTACGAGCGATAAACAGCAAAAAACTGTCTTGACCGTCCATACTCGGTCGGTCGACGGTTCTTTGCTGTTTAATTTTCATCCGACAGGACGGCCTCATATCGGAACAAAAGTGCAGTGTGTACGCACGTTCGATCGATATGCTGCCGTCCTTGCGACTATACTGCCAAAGCTGGAACGCCCATGTGGGCGTTCCATAGCTACATGATCTCTCCCACAGATATAGTTAGTTACACTATAATAAGTACATTGCATTCAGAACGCACACTTGAATAAATCATGTGTGGAGGTGACAGGGTTAATGTAGTTCACGGAGGTGCGGCTCCGCTGCTCATGATATATAAGGCTGTCACAACATAAAGGAATATGAGAGGCACAAGCAGACAGACAATAGCCCTTAAAATGGCTAAGGACAATACAAGGCACAGTTGCTAATATTTCAATATGCATTACATAATGTGACACACACGGAGCACCAAACTTCTATAAAGCCGGGTATGCGACTAGTCAGTTTGGCGGTAGTCACCCTGCCAAACTGCTATAAAGCCGGGTATGCGACTACAATGTGACTACCGCAAACTGACTATACTCCGGGCATACCACCCAAGGGTTTAATATGCAAATTCCCTAAATAGTAGGCATTAGTTAAAGGTAAGATTGTGATATAAAGTGCTTATAAAACATTCTACATTAGTTCTTACCTATGAAAATAATAGATGGTTGAAGTTCTCTTGCTACAGAAAAGAGCGCACGCACTAATTTTTCCCCTTCTCCTACCTTAAGAGAAAGAAAAAAAAGCCACATTAGCACCAACACAAAAATAATCCATTATGACAGCAATAAAAATACAAATAACACAACAATTAAATAAAATTATACAAAAGTAAACGGTCATTTTGAAAATCCATGACTATGGGAAGTAATTCAAATAGCGATAGCATTGCCAGATTAAGCGATGAAGATATAACAGCTGATCTAATGTGAGTATATAAATAATAAAAAAAAAAAAAAAAATCTACTGGACTACAGATAAGCGGTTGATCTATTTGTTTATTAAGGCTCCTTGTTGTTTTTTAAGGTGTGTAATTGGAGTGCACTTTTCACGGCAAGATGAAAAATTTAGAAAAGGAATAAGGGGAAAAAAATGAGAATATACACAAGAGGTAGACACATGAATAATCACCCAGTAAAATAGAGTTAATAATATTAATATTTCAGGAAGGCGTAAATAAAAAAAAAAAAAAAAAAAAAAGCCTATACCCGACATCATAATAATAAAATTTAATTTGCACATTAGAGTGAATATATGGAATATGTTGATGCAGACAAATCTGTAACACATTAAAAATGGAATTTAATAGGCACGGTAAAATGAATGAATAAATGGAACACACTGATACAAAAAAAAAAAAAAATGAAAGAAAAAAATAAAATTGGTTTATTTATTTATTTATTTTTTGCTGCACGATAATAATAAAATGTAATAGGCACGCAAGAATGAACAAAGGGATCTAACCTAGGTAAATAAAATAAGTAGTCTAATATAGTCCAACATTAAGTGACGTATGGATAAGTCTTGATCGTTGATTGAAGCAGCTGTATAATTCTAAGCACTATATATCAAAACCTTTTGAAGATATAGAGATGACCGATGTAAATGTTGTATTGTTAGTTTAAGTATGTAATGTAATGTTATGTATTTTAATATGTTCATGTACTGTTCCCTTGTACTATGCTATATGTTTATGCGGAAAATAAAATAAAGAATATTGAATTAAAAAAAAAATAGCGATAGCATGCCACCGAGCATGAATTATTGGCTGCGCACATTTCTGGCATATAAAGCACCTATAACAAAACTATGTCTTCTTCTAGGGGACGCAAGGAAAATTGATACAAGTTGCTGGTCATGATGTGGCACATTACGGCTTTCACTATTTTTGTAAAAAATATTTAGTCTTGCCTCTCAAATAAAACTGAGCAGAGGGAAAGGAGGAGACCCAAAGGCTCACAGAGATCATTGATATTTAGGGGGAAGTTTACTAAAATGGGAGTTCTATTTTACATGGGATGGTGCTATGGGCAACCAATCAGAAACTCCCATCTTAGTAAATTTCCACCTTACAGTGGTGCATAAGCTGCACAGTTTAGTGGATTAAACAAAAAGCAGGTGGGCAAACGGGCCATGCTCTGCTTTCCCCAGTCATCTGGTATGAGCCATAAGCACTGTACCTGCTTTTAGCCAAAGGGATCAGTGACCCCTATGTGAGTATTAGTCTCTTCTAGATTTTCGGTTCTGAGAAGGACACTTCAAAGCTCACAAACTTAATGTGTACATACACTTACACGATTTGGCCGTTTTTCACATGACTTCGACCCAGTGGGCCGCTAAATCGTGTAAAAAGTGCCATATTGTGTAAGTGTATTGCATTAGAATGACTTCAAATAAAATTAGAAAACAGAATATAAAATATAAAAAAAAAAATGATCAGCTTCCAGTTGCTCAATGATTGCAACAGTTCTTAGAATGACTATGTACACCCATGATGATCTTATGATTTCAGACTACCTTAACCAAACCGATTAGTTCAACTAGCTAAACATGGATAATAGACGGATGAAAGTATTTAAAGAGATGACTGACAAATACTAGATTTTGTAAGAACTTTGTAACCCAGCCTTGAGCACAGATTGAGCAGGACAGTGACACTTACATACTTGGAGGTGAGACTGGCTGCACTTATGTTAAAAAAAGTTGCATTCGATTCAGCAGCTACAGCTTTTGCCTAAAACAGAAAAAAAAAAAAGATATGTTACAGGAAAACAAAGTGATTAAAAGGAAAATAAAACAATATTTTTTGTAATCGAAAATGTAATCGTACCGAATGTCTATCATGCACAAGACTCATGAGAGCTGGAAATGCTAGAGACTTGGGGAATGACCAAGCCAAAATACTAGTACTACAAAGATGTATTTCTCACCAGCATAGTCTTTCCATTTCCAGGCGGGCCAAAAAGCAATAATCCTCGTGCAGGAGCTCTCAGTCCAGTGAAGAGCTAAAAGCAAAAACAAAGATTTGATTTTTCTTTTGTTTTTAACAAATAATATCACTAATATAAATAAAATGGCTGCTGTCTACATAAATAACTTACTCTATTAATAATTAGGCCAGTTATTAATAATTTTATAAAGTATTACCATTTAAAACCACTTACATAAGTCACAGCTTGAAGTACACGGATGTATAAAATGATAGTAAGCAAAGTGGATAAAGCTACCGAGTGCTAGAAAAATAACTTTTTGGTCCGCTATGTTGCTGTACAGTAAACATTAAAACACATAAAATTACTGAGGTAATGCTTGGGAGTTAAACCTGTTTTTTTTCTATATTTTGTATTATCAACGGGGAAACTATGAGGCTGATTCTCAGTTGTGAACAAAGAAAAAGGAAATTTGCAACTTGGCAAACCTATTGTAAAAAAAAAAAAAAAAAACACAACATTTTCCTGAGAGAATTACAGTTTTCCACCTAAATCACGGGCCCAACCCGGAATTTTGAGAACTGTTCCAACCTGGTTTGGACCCAGCTACAGGCGCTAAACTTCGGGCTCAACCCAGAATTTTGGGAAATGTATCAACCTGGTTTGGACCCAGCTGCAGGCGCTGTTTCCACCGCACTTCGACCCAGGTTATTCCAAAGCCAACCCCGTTCCCACTGAACCCAGTAATGGCACATTTGTACTCATCACCTGGATTACTTCACATCTCATGCCCCTTTTTCCACCAAAATCCCAGGTCTGACACAGGATTTTGAAAATGGGTCAGATGCGGCTTCAGACATCCTTTCCACTGCACTTTGGCCCAGGTCATTCCTGAGCCAGCCCTGTTCCCACTGAACATCTATTTGTTTACAGTCTATCTTTTGAGCTTTCTCAATATATGAAATCATGACAAGATTAGTACAATTTGCACATGCTCTGAGAAATTACACATCTGTCCTGTCTTGATCTGCAGCCGTTCTGACATTTAAGGATCTTTTGTCTTATTAATTTTAAAGGATTTTATTTATAAAATGCGTGCCCATAAAAATGCTGAGTGTACCCCTGCAAAAGTAGGCGTATCAATGCCTGCTCGGGACGGGAAGCTGAAGTCACATGATGTGCCCAGGCTGACTTTTTCTAGCAAAGGCAGGAGAAATCATTTGATGGTGAGCGACCACAGAATGATTTCTCCACCTTTCGGCCAAATGCAAGGGGATGTGTTAGTGTACACATCCCACATGCTAGTGAGGGGATTTGATCGGCAGGGGAGGGGGGGGGGGGGGGGCGCGGCGTTTGGCAGGGTGGCATTTACCTGTTTGCTAAGCTGTGAACATACGCAGCCTAGCAAACAGGTCTAAAATCAGGCCCTTGATGCCACAGTGCCTTTCTTTTAACATTTCCTTTATTCTCAGGAACAAAGTAAAAGTCAATTGGGCTAGATCAGATGTATAGGGCGGGTGTATCAACAATACAAACGCCTTACAAACAATCACACTAATAACAAAAACGGATTCAGTATGAAATCCCGATGGTCAAAACCCCGACAAGGTCAAAATCCAGAATGGGTCAAAATCCCGACATAGAATTTACAGGTGAAACAGTCTACATGACTTTCCGTCAACAGGTGCGAGGTCGACATGTTTTTTTTCACCCGAATGTCGACACAGTCGACATGGACACAGTTGGAAGTGAACCGTAGCCCCTTGCATAGCTCGCAATGCTTCGGGCATGGTGCCTCGCTGCGCTCGGCATACTATTTTATTCTCCCACCACGCCCTAGTGGATGGTAGGGCATGAAATACCACCTGTCGGCACATGTCAGCTCCAAAAAAACAGTGAAATAACCCATGTCGACCTTGCACCTGTCGACGGAAAGTCATGTAGACTGTTTCACCAGTACAATCTATATGTCGGGATTTTGACCCCGTCGGGATTTTGAACCGGTCGGGATTTTGAACCGGTCGGGATTTTGACTGCATCAAACAAAAATGGTATGAACATTGTTTTGACTTTTTAAGACAGACAAAGTTTTTGATTGTCTTATTATACGGACATTATTTTCAAACAGAAGTGAGAGAGACCTTCTTTCCTATGGGGGAAATTTACTAAAGGAAATTTGTAAAAAATAGGTGTATTTGTAACCAGAAATACACTTATTTTTGACATTTACTATCCCGAAAATACGGCAATTCGTAGTCGTATTGATGTGCGTAGTCGTGCCAAGCTACTAATCAGTCTGTCTTTGACACTTAAAAGAGCAAGTGATGAGATTAATGCAAATATTGCTCAACTGCAAATAGAGCAGCAATAAAATGCACCCGCTGCCAAAGCAGTTTCTTTGAACAAATAACTTTGTTGCGAACCAAGCAATAAAATTGCCTATCAATGAGACTTTGAGTCTAAAAACCATTTATTTGTTAATATAGACACATCTAACTATAGAGCTGCCAAAGCAGTGTGTCCGCAAATAGAGCAGCATAGGAAAGGGAGTCTCAATAAAGGATTATACCTGTCGATACAGACTTTCTGAACTATACATTTGCCAATGCAGTTTTTCTGCAAATAGAGCAATATACTCAAAAGTGCCAAACGGAAGACTTAAGGCCCCCATACATAGAGCCGACTTGTCCTAAGGACAAGTCGGACCCTATTCTCCTCCGAGCCGCCCGGCAGCTCCCCGGGAGGCTCACCTACAATGAGGACTTTGATGTGCCATTTTTTACATGTGATAAATCGCATGCGATTTATCACATGTAAAAAAAATATCAGGGAGCTGCAGGGCGGTGAGGAGCAGTGGGGGCGGGTGGCTGGGGAGGAAGAAGCAGTGGGGCAGCAGCGCGTTACCAGATTGGGGCGGGCGGCGGTGACCATCAGTGACAGACTGACAGTGTCACTCTCCACTGTCCAGCGCTAGCGGGCGGGCAGCCGCGGCTATTACATCTTTAAAATAACGTGTCAAATGACTCTCCGGCTTTTGATTGGCTGAGATAGAGCACTCTCAGCAAATCAGCGGCCGCGAAGGGAGGCCACTGATTGGCTGATTGGCTGAGAGTGCTCTATCTCAGCCAATCATTAGCCGGGCAGTCATTTGACACGTTATTTTAAAGATGTAATAGCCGCGGCTGCCCGCCCGCTAGCGCTGGACACTGGACAGTGGAGAGTGACACTGTCACTGATGGTCACCGCCGCCCGCCCTAATCTGGTAACGCGCTGCTGCCCCACTGCTTCTTCCTCCCCAGCCGCCCGCCCCCACTGCTCATTACCGCCCCGACTGACATACATCGCATGTTCCGCCGGTCCGACCCCTGGGGCCAGGTCCGATACGCACGGGACCGTGCATCGGACCCGACCCCATGTCATGAAGAACCGATTTGGGCCGATTTATCGGGCCGATTGATCGCAATCGGCCGAAATCGGTCCAAATCGGGTTGATGTATGCCCACCTTTACTCTTTTCAGTCTTTTTCAAAAGAGCAGTACGGTACAAGCTTATATATAACACCATTGTCCTGACAGCATTAGAGATATTTTTGGTAAATAACATTGGGGCACCGTGCAGCAAAATTGAACAACACCATTATCCACACAACAAGGGCTTTTAATTCTATTGTATTGTTTAATGTTTGTATACTTTAATGGTTTGGTTTAAAATTTCATTCAAACGGTTTTAACAATATAAAAATAAAAGGTACATTTTACGTATATTTTCATATTTCACTTTAAAAGTGCGCCAGCAAAAAAGACAACCCTTTTTTCTGTCCTTCTTTCTTGTACCCATTTATTGTCTTTGGCAGCACCCCCAACTTTGGTTGTACTGTAATCTAACCCAGAAACTAATATTTGGGGACCATCACAACGAACCTTCATATATCTGGTGCAGAAGCAATTCCAAAACCCCTTTTCCCTTTCAAATACATGATGACACAGCCCATAAGGTCATAAGGTTTCTGCTGTTGCTGGCCATCCTGATCTCGCATTGTCCGTGACACTTTCTGGAATGGTCCCAGTGAGCCATCTAATATGTTTCGTCATTCTAGGACAACTTTTTCAACCTTATTTATATCGACCTAAAGTCCAACTACGAAGTCTGCCCACATGGCTTTTTGCAGAGACAGCTGGGTATAGTCAACATCCACCAGTTGAAGTGTTCTTCTGCACCGGAAGTTTGATACTGGGCTTTCACTGCAGTGCACATATTCGCTGTGGCACACAGGTCATGCCTGTGCAGTCAAATTTTAACTGGCCATTAACAGCGTGAGTTAAACCTTTGAGTGCCAACATTGCGGTGAGAGATGTGCAAAATATCTGCTAAAAATGCTCACAGCAACTGTTCTTTTTCGGTGCAATATTTAACTAAACCTCAATTAATTGCCTTCAGATCATCTGCTGGGATTCATGTTCGTCGACTATGACCCTGGCATTTTTAGAAAATATTTTGCACATCTCACAGCAACATTGGCACTCAAAGGGTTAATCAAATCAAGATTCAAGTTGTCTAGTGTTTTATTATCATAACAATCACATGCATTTTCTATAAAGCTACAAATAGCTAATAAATGTATAAAACAACCACAGTACCTCAGGGCGAATAGAGGGTAGGATTACAATTTCCTGCAGGGCTTGTTTAGCCAAATCTTGGCCAGCGATGTCTGAAAATTTGACAGATGGTCCACTAAAAAGACAAAGTACAGTTTTAAGAATAATAATGCAAAAACATTCACATTGTACATGAAGGACCGTTCTAATGAACGGTGGAACAATCTCTTTCCATCCCACATTACAATGCACCTGGTTGCACACAATACTTTCTGGTTGGCTGCATAGCACTGCCGACCAGAAGAGGTGGTATGTGACTCATGGGAGCGTGTAATCTGCCATACGCACAAAGCTATATGCGCGATTTGCAGTTATACAGCAAATAATGCAAATATTACATTAAGGTTTACCCGGCCTTAGATCACTACGCCAGCAATGTGTTTACACTGTAAAGTAACAGCATGAATATATAAGAAAAATGGTACTCTTTACCTAGCACGGCGCCCGCGAATGGCATCGCGGTCATCGGGGGTAAAAAATCGCGGGCATCGCGGCCATCGCATGCACTAAAAAAACGGGTGCGACGCGATGCCCGCGATTTCCCATAGGGATCAATGTTAAAAGTGTCAATGGACGCGATTTTTGTGTTCAATGCCCGCGTTTGTCCATAGGAAACAATGTTAAATGGGCCACAGAGCCCTAATAGTCCCCCTGAAGTCTGAAATGGCCCCCACAATTGTTAACGCCACCCCACGATCAACGTGAACCCGAAGCGTGGCGAGCGCAGCGAGCCCGCGAGGGGCGGCGGTACGCGTCCTCCGACCTTTTCATACCCCCACTATCCACGTCGGCGTGGAGTTGAGAATAGAATAGTGTGGCGAGCGCAGCGAGCCCGAAGCGTGGCGAGCGCAGCGAGCCCCGCGAGGGGACGCGGACACCTGTGAAGCCCGCGAAGGGACGCGTTTACCTGTGAAGGTATCCGCGTCCGCTCGCCACGCTTCGGGCTCGGTGGCTCGCTGCGCTCGCCACACTATTCTATTCTCAACTCCACGCCGACGTGGATAGTGGGGGTATGAAAAGGTCGGAGGACGCGTACCGCCGCCCCTCGCGGGCTCGCTGCGCTCGCCACGCTTCGGGTTCACGTTGATCGTGGGGTGGCGTTAACAATTGTGGGGGCCATTTCAGACTTCAGGGGGACTATTAGGGCTCTGTGGCCCATTTAACATTGTTTCCTATGGAAAAATCGCAGGCATTGAGGCATTGAACACTAAAATCGCGTCCATTGACACTTTTAACATTGTTCCCTATGGGAAATCGCGGGCATCGCGGCCATCGCGTCACACCCGTTTTTTAGTGCATGCGATGGCCACGATGCCCGCGATGGGCGCCGTGCTAGGTAAAGAGTACCAGAAAAATTTGACACAATTATATTTTTTATATATTTCTGGAGAAGTGATAAAGTGCCCAGTACTTTATCAGACTTTTTAAACCCAGCCTGTAGCTTAACGGTCAGGAGATGATTGGCTGGTGATACAGGTCCTTTATCACTTCTCCTCCCTTATCACTGCTTCATAGAAAAAGAGGGTGGGATACTCTATAGAGGTCAGGGCTGGTCAGCACTGGAGAAACAGAGATAGGGGCAGAATAGGTGGTGACTGTGCACCATAGACATATGAAACATACTACATACATAACTTCTTGGCACAAATGTATTCACTTACCTGTCCACAATTTCATTAAGAATCAGATTAGCAAGGTTGCTATCTACATTTTTTAAATTCTTCATATCTTTTTTCCTTAGGCCTGTAGTTGGTGTTGTTGGCTTATTTGGTCTAGTATTTTTTGCTCCAGCTACCTTTAAATGAAAGGAGGGGGGGAAAGGGATCTATATAAGCAAAACAAATAAATGAAGCAATGGCATCAAAGTAGTAGGCTATTCCATGCTCCATTTCTATACTAGAGACAACTATGCAAACTAATTCATAAAACCAAATTAAGCTTCAATGCAGCAAAATGAAAAGAAAATACACCGGAATGGAGAGACAATACATGTTTCTCTAGCAGTTACTGTATCTAAAGCTGGGTTCACACTTGACGATGTGCAAATTCCACTTAAACTCCCAAAGAAACAATATTGTGTGTTTCACACTGTGTAATCTTGCAAAAGACCTAATGCTAGATGATCAGTGGCCACGTCCAGGAGTATGCAGTTGTTGACGATCGCTTCAGATTGAGCTGAATGTAGGGCATACCAGAAGAAGTCGCTTACTACTGTTGGAGTGCGCAGATAGTGCATACACACTGGACAATTTCAACTATTTGATATTCCGTGCCATTGGAATGGATTCAATCATGGAAAGACAAAAATATATATATATATGCTCCCTACTACTACAGCATACTCCTCCATGTGTTCACTGACTATGGCAGGTATTCAATGGGTAGAATCGCGGGCAGCAGCGAATCTCGCCGCAATTCTCCCTTCAGGGAGATTCGCCCAGCAGCAGCCCCTCCGCCCTATTTAACGCCTCAGGGGCTCTCTGCCCCTGGCGGCGAATTTTAATGCCACCGGGGAGCTGGGGGAAGGCTACAGGCAGGGAGATGGAAGCCTGCCTGCCTGCGCCGGACACTGTGGGGGTGAAGGAGGGCTGGCACTGACTCAGGGAGAGCCCCCCTAGAGCTTGCAGGGGGCTGGGATAGGAGCCACTGCACTCACTGGTCCCGATCCTGAATATATAATGATCGGGACCAGAGTGCAGTGAATATATGAATATTAATGAGCAGCTCCCGGCTACGGCTGGCGAATGTGTAAAAAAAAAAAAAAAAAAAATTAAAAATATATTCATGTGCTTCACATTCCAGTTCACCTAAAAAAGATGAGGACGAATGTAAAATGGAGAATCATGGCGAAAATCAATGGAGAAAGCAGTTCTCCATTTGAGCATTGAATACACTCTCGGCGAATCTCAGTGAAAACCCTATTGAAATACACCAGCGAATTGCAGCGACCATGAAACGGAGAACTGTCTGGCATTCACTGTTCGCTTTCGGCGAACAGTGAACATTGAATAGGGTGAATCATATTTTCAGTGAAAAAAAATTCACCGTAAGGAGTGAAAACAGCCCGATTCGCCGAAAAAACGTGAATTGGGAGCATTGAATACTGGCCTATATCTTCTGCTAGACTGCACTGTGTGTATGCACTAGATCAGGGGTGGCCAAACCAGTCCTTAAGATCTACTAACAGTTCATGCTTTTCAGGCAACCTGTGGATCTATAGTAGAATAAATACAGAAGTTTTGAAATTAAGACAGTTAGTAATGACTATAGCTGTGCAGAAGAGGGTGTGGTATGGGGCTCCGGCAGTGGGGATCCCAACAGTCAGTATCCTGACGTTGGGATCCCGACTGCTGGTGCTCCGACAGGGGGGTGAGCGCAAAAAAGCCCCTTGCAGGCCCGGTGGCTTGCTGCACTTGCCACAGGTTCTATTCTCCGTCTATGGGGGTCATGGATCCCCACAAGGGAGAATAGCCCCTGTGAGTCAGGATACTCCCTGTCAGAGCCCCGGCAGTCGGGATCCTGACTGTCGAAGCGTCATCCAGAACCCGCACCAGTTAGGTGATTTGGAAAACATGGACCAATGGTAGATCTTGAGGACTGGTTTGGCCACCCCTGCACTAGATTGTTTGTCTAGGTGTTCAAGGGAAGTAGTTTACGACATTGCACCTTAAGTGGGGTGTGGGGGAACGGGCACTAAACTGAGAGACCACAAATGGAAGAATAAGTGGTCTAACATATAAATAATGTACATATACAATGTACTACACAAACTAATAGGCAGAGTGCGAAAAATAACAAACACCTGTAAAAGTTTGTAGCCTCGCAACAGAAAAAAAAAAAAGAGAAAGGTGTATCCTTGCCCAATAATCCTGACCAACAGAATGAGATGTCAGTCAGCTATTTACTCTGAACGATATTCAGCAACATGCAATCAGCTGAGGGTCATTCCACTGGCCAATCAGCACAGCACACAACAAGCTGAAGAGCAAAGTAGTGAGTAAACACTACCTGATTACTCTCCGATTTATCAAAACAGGTGACAGCTGGGGCTTAATTCAAACCCACTTGCTGCCTAGTGAGTGGGTAAGCGCTTCTTACCCGTTGTTTTTTTGTTTGCCAAGAGATATACAAAATTTGGTACTCTTTACCTAGAAGGGCGCCCACGATTTTGATCTTGGGCATCGCAAGGTAAAAAATCGCGTCGGTCGCATCGCATGCGACCAAAAAATCGCATT
This sequence comes from Crinia signifera, assembly GCF_055691185.1. Taxonomy (NCBI): domain Eukaryota; kingdom Metazoa; phylum Chordata; class Amphibia; order Anura; family Myobatrachidae; genus Crinia; species Crinia signifera. The sequence goes on from NC_139219.1 coordinate 95,916,225, forward strand.
CGATGCGACCGACGCGATTACCGCGATTTCCCATAGGGAACAATGTTAAATGTCCCAATTAACCCGATTTTCCATAGGGAACAATGTTAAATGGCCCACAGAGGCCAAATAGGCACCCTGAAGTGTGAAATGGCCCCCCCAATTGTTAACGCCACCCCACGATCAACGTGAACCCGAAGCATGGCGAGTGCAGCGAGCCCGCGAGGGGCGGCGGTACGCGTCCTACGACCTTTTCATACCCCCACTATCCACGTCGGCGTGGAGTTGAGAATAGAAAGTGTGGCGAGCGCAGCGAGCCACCGAGCCCCGTGAGGGGACGCAGACACCTGTGAAGCCCGCGAGGGGACGCGGATACCTGTGAAGGTATCTACGTCCGCTCGCCACGCTTCGGCCTCGGTGGCTCGCCACACTTTCTATTCTCAACTCCACGCCGACATGGATAGTGGGGGTATGAAAAGGTCGTAGGACGCGTACCGCTGCGCTCGCCATGCTTCGGGTTGACGTTGATCGTGGGGTGGCGTTAACAATTGGGGGGGCCATTTCACACTTCAGGGTGCCTATTTGGCCTCTGTGGGCCATTTAACATTGTTCCCTATGGAAAATCGGGTCAATTGGGACATTTAACATTGTTCCCTATGGGAAATCGCGGTAATCGCGTCGGTCGCATCGCATGCGATTTTTTGGTCGCATGCGATGCGACCGACGCGATTTACATTTTAACATGTATTTCTATGTAAAATTGCGGGCATCGCATCGGTCGCATGCCATTATAATGGCATGCGATGTACATGCGATGCCCACGATGGGCGCCCTTCTAGGTAAAGAGTACCCAAAATTTTATATGAAACAGTGCAAAAATATTAACATGTTGGTCTCTATCTGCTCAGACACAGCAACCAGAGATAGCATTAAAGCAGTATTTGCAGATACAAATACCAGGAGTGATTCGATAGTCCAGCCCGTGCACAGACTGATACCAGTGTCTTTTGGAAAAGGATGGAGGTGTGGGAAGGGTAGAAATGTAATGTTTAATCTGGTGGGTAGCAGTGAGTGTTAAAGACTGAAGAGGATGTGGGGTGAATGTGGGGGAAAAGGAGGAGGTATGCTTGGTCAATGTCTTTGTATTTTTGGGAAAAGAGGAGTGTGTATAGGGATGGAGGAGTATGGTTGGATATGTTTGGTGCAAAAGAGGTCCTGAAGAGGTTAGGGATCAGGTGCTAATAGAAGAGAAGGGTAATTCCATGATCATTGGAAGGGTGGAGGTAGGAATGAATTTTAAACAGGGTTTAGGTGAAGGTGAATGTTTTTAAAAGAAATTTGGTAAAGTTAGCTTGGATTTCCATTTTGGTGGTTTGGTTGAGGCTGTAGTGCTTTTTATGTATTGTACTGAAATGCTGTTGCACTACCTTATAATAAAAAAGCATGACTGTAATACCACCTTACTGTAAACGGAAGCTGGTTTTGCCTGGATGTGACTTGTTCACCCTGCTCATGAAATGCATGTTCTTGGTCTCTATTTATTATATAAAACAGTGTCTGTATCTGGAAGCAGTTTGTATCACTGCCTGCATACTAATTGCTATTCAATTTGTGGCCGAGTGGTAGCTAAGCAACCATATGTAAACCAATCGTCTCTCTCCTTTAGCATTGGTCCCATTATTTAATGCATGGGTCTTCAAACTGTGGCCCTCCATATGTTGTGAAACTACATGTTCCAACATGCATTGCCACATTTTTTTCCTATAAGAGCATGCGAAAACGGTCAGGGCATGCTGGGATATGTAGTTCTACAACATCTGGAGGGCCACAGTTTGAAGACCCATGATTTAATGGATATTGGAATTGGGGGCCTTCTCTCATGACACTGGCTACTTACAGGGTTTTTATTTTTAGACTGACATAATATGAACACCATTTATAAACTCTCATTTCTTATGGAACACCAAGGAATTGCTGCCTGTTGACACATGGATATGGGAATCACGGGTTCCGGCCACACCCAATATTGGTAATGTACCCAGTATGACCACCTGCTGATGTTACACAGCAGCAGTGAAAAATTATGCAAAAGCTTCCTCAGGAGACATCTTCCAGCCTATGTGATCTGCAGATGCATCCAAAGCTTCAGCATTGAATCACATGCCTAAACATTGGACATTTGAGTTAGTCTAAGGTTATTCAGGATGCCCACTCTGAAATCACCCTGCCAGAGCCAGTAGAGCTGTGTCCAAGGAAACAACCACTGACGTATGCACACCCAGAAAACAGAGCAGATGCACCCATGATTTCTAGAAAACTGCGATTGACAAAGCAAGCAGCCTGTCAATCATGGAAAGGTACTTGTATACATTTATAATACAGGTAAAGAATTTAAAGGAGTAAAGGATACTTGTAATGTATTATATCATTCATACTCAACTGTTTTGTATAAGAAGACCATTACTGACTATTTGACAGTGGAAAAGTAGATGGTTCTCTATTCTTACTGAATACATTTATAGCAGCGTGTAATACCCCTTTCACACTTACATAAAAAGAAAGTTTTCTGGATTTCTGGAATGTGGTATGTGTGAATGGATACAACTCGGGACAAAGTCCCGGGTCCTCAACCCTGCTCTTTCCAAACTTTGGGCTTAGACTCGGAATTATCACATTTGTAAAAAGTGACATCAGTTGCTGGAAGGAAATTCCCATGGTATGAAAGACGAAGTACGATCTACTCAGCCATTTACGTATTGGTTTTGCTAGTATCCATCCTATTTCAATTTAAATTATACAACTACGGTACTATGAAGGCTCTTTTTGTATTCCAGGCCTCATAAATGACCACAGCTGTCCTGATACGGAGGCCCCCTAACAGCAGTGAAAAAGTGAAGCATACTGCTAAAATGAGACATATTCCATGTACAAGTTCTGCCCTCACATACCCTGTTCGCAGAGGTCTGGGAACCAGGCTGCCGATGAGAAGAGGTTGGAGGCGTGCAATTTGGTATCCTAGGTTGATTTGAAACACCTGAGGATACAGCTTTGTGAAGAACCTTTGCTCGAGGTAGAGAATGGCTGGTGATGGAGGCTGGGTCTTTCTTTTTTGGAACTGCACCCTTTTCTAAAAGAAGAAGAAAAGTAAAGAAAAGTCACTTTACATACCACAGATGCTACTGTAGATCGCAAATATTCCAGCTTGCTGTAAAAATCTTCTACTACTATTCTACACAACAGTTCTTCGGTAAATCTATGTCCATAACACACACGCAGCTACGATACTAGCCCTGTAGAACAGTGCACATTGTGAATGTAGGCCTCATCTGGATGGAAGTTCATTATTCTGGGATTAAACAGCCTATGAACGTTAAGTGGAAATCTAATCTACCAATAGGAATTCTTTGGATGTCAAGATGTAGGATAAACCAACTTATTGTATTAACATAGTAGAGCCAATATTCTTTAAAGGCATTTTTTATTTTCAGACTAACCAGAATCTCACGAGGAAGGAGATTGTTCGGTACTTATATGTAAGTTGGGCGCCCACTATAGTTAGTACGCTCATACCCCCACTATCCATGTCAGCATGAAGTTGATTTTATATAGTGTGTCGAGCGCAGAGAGCCACCGAGCCTGAAGTGTGGCGAGCGAAGTGAGCCCCGCGAGGGGACACGGAAAACTAAGCAAATAGCTTAGTGGGCGCCACACTAACATAAGTACCATTTTTTTTATAATGCTACGGTACAGTGGGAAGAGAGCACATGAAACAAAACCCATGAAAAATTATTGCAACTTACAGTACCAGTCACAATATTCTCCTATAATTACGATTTTCATAAAAATACACAACATAAAGAACCATAAAAACACAGATGTAAGGAACAACTTAAACTGAAAAAGTACAGACTTTTCATATTAGAGGAAACTAGAGTAACATACATAGAAACGTAGAATTTGAAAGCAGAAAAAGATCCTAGTCTGTCTTTTCTCATTCATTCTTTTGGAAACTTCAAGCCAATTTGTTACTTAGGTAACCTCACTAACAGGGGAGGACTGGGAACAAAAAGTGTCCCAGGAAAAAGCTGTAGAAGGGAATTCACATGAGCGGCACCAAATGAAATGTAGGCGGAACAAACACAAAGATAGACATCACTACATCTGCGTGGAAGTCGTTTGTGTCAATATGCTTGACAGTTAAGTGGCCCACAGACCTTTAAGCTGCTATGACAAACCACAGACCTACACATTTGTACCCCACAAATACTACCCCAACCCCACCCCACCCCGGGAGATGGAACACAGATTCCAAAATTTCCATCAAGCAGAAAAACAACTCATTACCATAATTTCCCAAATATAAAAAATATCCCATCTACCAGAGGAGCCCAGAAACACAGCACAAATTGTTACAGCACCAACTCATGTCCCTTTAATAGAGGTCTCAATGGATATAGATACGGTAGACATCTGTCTTAGAGGAGTATTAGCAATGTCAAGTACTCTGCTCTGTGAACCGGCAAAGGAGACAGAAGGGGGACATAGAACACAACTCATGGCAAGCCACATCTTCGGCTTACAGGCTGCATACACAGGTACGTTGGCCTACCCAGAATTCTCCCTGTTAGACTATTGGTCAATCCACCCCGGATCACCATTAACTTTGGGGGGAAAAAATAATTGAAAACCATAACGCCATTTTTTTCTACGTTTGCTATCCAACCAATTGAGGAGACATTATGCACTGATATAGGGATTTTTTTTTTTCCTATGTATAGTCTTTTTACAACATAAATGAAGCAACCCAGTGAAAGCACAGAGACTAACAAGTTATAACACATTTCTATAGCTTCAAGCTATTTTTCTGTAATATTGATGAAACCATAAAGTTTAGCATGTTTACATACTGATAAACAGAACATGCAAAAGAAATAAAATAAAAAGATGACCACAAGCATAAAACCTAAATTTGACTTGCTATACTATCCCTTTAAACCAGGAGACCCATAAATTACACATGTTCTATGTGTAGCCACAGAACCTAGTGTCCCTGCTTAAAACCTTGGGGCCTAGCCTAAATGCACTTTTCCTATCTATCTATATACTTTTTTTTTTTTTAGCAAGGGCGGCAAAAAACAGCAGTGTAAAATAGTATACAGGGTTGATATGTAAGCTGCAGCTGATAGGGACTGAAAGTTGAGCAAAAGGCAGCAGAAAAAGAAGAGAATCCAAAGGAGCAGCATGAGAAAGTTGCAAGTACGGAGGCGCACGTTATCAATGAGGAAAGCCTAGACACACCCACCAATATTACAAGATCCAGACAAAAGCAATCCAGCAGCTGAAAGGTACAAATAATGACTCTTATCCCTACAAGATCCATATGGACCGGTCTCAGACCGAATTCATACAGAAAGATGTGGTCAGTGTGGCAGGCAGAATCCATGCCAAGTGAATTTCTGGAGCCAAGCTGATTGATCTTCTACGATCTAAGCAGGGAAGGCACAAAGCTGCAGGTCATGGACAACTCCAAATTTTAGAAATCCGCAGAAGATTTTATAGCGTCAATAAAAAGCTTTGTCGTGGCGACATTATTAGAGTGAGAGGAAAAACTGGGAAAACCAAAAAGGGAGAACTGAGAAATACACCTGTGGAAATTACCCTCCTATCGCCTTATCTGCACGTACCCCATGTGCACTTATGACTGAAAGACAAGGAGATCAGATTCAGTCAGTGGTAGCTGGACCAAATTATTAATGATTATGAGCAAGAGAAGTATATTGTCCAAGCAAAATGATAGCCTAACTCCACCAATTTGGGATGAGAGGATTAGTGGAAAAATCCAAACTCCAAATGAAGAACATTATTCCTGGGGGAGGCATACGTAGGCTTAGCGGTAGTGTAGCAGTTACTTGGGGAGTGTGTGGGGGAGGCTGGTTTCCTACAAATGCGTCCTTCACAATCAGATGCTATGCTGCACAGAAGCGGGCTTTTCTTAAATATTGGCGCTGCATACACTTAATCATGCTCCAGAGATTCCAGCAACAACGAAGGGGTTTAAGAAATTGGCTATATAATTACACTATGGGCCAACTCCATTAAACAGAGAGGTTCCAATAAAATGTATTCTTAGGCTGCTCATTAGACACACCTTATTACTATACCTTAAAATGTAGCCCAACTCAGAGATGACAAATAATCCACCTATATAAATTGTAGAACACGTTCCTTTGCCTCGAGGTGCAAGAAAAAATATATATAGAGAGGATTTCCTTGGTTTATTTCGCCACAAGCAACTGCAGGCTACTCTAATTCAAATATATTACTTCTATATTACATATGGGAGTAATGGTTAGCATGCAAAAAGGTAATACACAACAAATATGCCACTCCAATGAAGAGTCATTTGATTGTTGTACATGAAAGACTCAGTGGCATATGGTGCTACTCTTTGTACTGTAGTACAGCCATTGCATGTACCCTTAAATTGCAGCAGATCCTGCCCTAGCAGCAGACATCGGCGCGGGTCTCTACAAAACACACTCCAGAGCACAATGCTTGTGTGTTTTTTTCAGTATCAGATGATCAGCCTCAGACATATAATAAAGCCTGAGGTAGATCTGGGGAAATGCACTGAATATGCACACGATAAAGATCTACACAGCAATTCCGATAATTTATGTGCCTGTCAATTGATATATAGATATATCTATCTATCTATCTATCTATCTATCTATCTATCATCAGTTAGCAATATCCTCTCATATGACAATTTTTTTTGGTACTCTTTACCTAGAAGGGCGCCAACGATCAAAATCGTGGTCATCGCGGGTAAAAATCGCGGTGATCGCGGTAATCGCGGGCATCGCGGGTAAAATTGGATGGTCGCGATGCCCGCGATGACCGCGATTTTCCCATAGGGAACAATGTTAAAAAAGCTGATTGACCGCGATTTCACTGTTAAATGGCTCAATTGACCCGATTTGGCCATATTAACCCTGAATTAGGCCCAATTAACCCTTAAATGTCCCCCCCAATTTTTGACGCCACCCCACGATCCACGCCAACCCGAAGCGTGGCGAGCGCAGCGAGCCGGCGAGGGGCGGCGGTACGCGTCCTCCGACCTTTTCATGCCCTACTATCCACGTCGGCGTGGTGTGAGAATAGAATAGTGTGGCGAGCGCAGCGAGCCACCGAGCCCGAAGCGTGGCGAGCGCAGCGAGCCCCGCGAGGGGACGCGGATACCTTCACAGGTAGACGCGTCCCCTCGCGGGCTTCACAGGTGTCCGGGTCGCCACGGACACCTGTGAAGCCCGCGAGGGGACGCGTATAACTGTGAAGGTATCCGCGTCCCCTCGCTGCGCTCGCCACGCTTCGGGCTCGGTGGCTCGCTGCGCTCGCCACACTATTCTATTCTCACACCACGCCGACGTGGATAGTAGGGCATGAAAAGGTCGGAGGACGCGTACCGCCGCCCCTCGCGGGCTCGCTGCGCTCGCCACGCTTCGGGTTGGCGTGGATCGTGGGGTGGCGTTAAAAATTTGGGGGGACATTTAAGGGTTAATGGGCTCTGTGGCCCATTTAACATTGATTCCTATGGCCAAATCGGGTGGATTGAGGCATTTAACACTAAAATCGGGTCCATCGCGGCTTTTAACATTGCTTCCTATGGGAAATCGGGAGCATCGCGTCGCGGGCATCGCGGGTACGTTTATGGCCGGCCGCGACGCGACCGACACGATTTTCATGTTTTACATTGATTTCAATGGGAAATCGCGGGCATCGCGTCGGTCGCGTCGCGGCCATACATAAATGTACCCGCGATGCCCGCGACGGGCGCCGTACTAAGTAAAGAGTACCTTTTTTTTTTAGATAAAGACAAAGTGCAGCAGCAAAAATGGCGAGAGCATGGTTCCATGTAAGGCAAACATGAGGCACTTATCCCACAGGAGTACAGTAATCCATCTCTCCAACCATATAGAACAGTCACCGACACCAACACCCCTTCATCATGGGCAAATGACTAATGCCACCAAAACACTTTATATACCCTATGTGATTATTAGAAAAGGCAACTCATCTGTAGCATAAAAACAAGGTGCATAACGCCAGGCCGGTATCACGGCGCATACAATCACAACATCGACTGGAAATCGACGGGAGCGCATTACAACACAAAGTAAGCCAGCAGTGGGGAAGAAGTGACGAAAACAGAAGCCACCAGGAGACCATCCACATCGGAAATGGCGTGTATTTTACTTTCTCAATATATATGTGTCTAGTGTCCGCTTGTGTGTCTCAGAAACACGGCCATCTGTTGGCAGCGACTGAAACTACATCTTCCTCTCACACACATGCACAAACATAGAGGCAGACTAGCTTTCGAAGAATTTGCTTCAAGCGGGCTTACTAGTGTTTCAATAGGTTATACATGTGACAAATGGGGGCTGTGGAACATACTGGCGTTGCAATAGAGATACATAATTGTTATTATGCTGCATCACAAATGGATTATTTCAGAGTAACTTTATCTAGATAACAGATAGGAGATTGCCTTATAAATCCAAGTGTTTACCACTACCATTGAAGTGTTTCTTTCATCACCTATTATTGTGACAATATAAGGGGGTCCCTTAAGCCATGCAAGTGGCAAATAAAATAGAACAAGGTATCTAGCAGGTTTTCCCTGCTCTAATATTAATACTTTGTCACCGCCCAGATTTTTACCAGTCCCTACAAAACCCATCATTGATGGGGTTCAAACAGGCTTTTTTATTGGTTCCTGCGAGACTGCTTAACAAATTTTTACTTTCACTCTCCATCAATATTTGAGTAAAATAGCGGATGTAAAGTGAGATTTTATTCATACTTAAATAGAGTGCCCCTAGCAAAGAGTCTTCTTTCTCTACCTGACTTCAGTTATTGATTTGACCCTAGGGAGCACCACCCACTTATTACTATTACCAATTAGGCGTTACAAAATAAGTTGGGCATTGAACGTATCCATGACAGTTCAGCACTGGGGAAGGGATCCCCAAATCCAATCTTTGTTTTCGATATCTGGGGAAATACCAGGATTTTGGAAGGCAGCAGGGATTCTTTTATGGGTGTTCTTTTTTATGTGGTAATATAATGCAATACAGTATATAGTTTAATCTATCGTGAGAGTAAATAAGTGTATGGTATATACATAGAAAATTAACAGGTATCGTGTGCTAGAATGTATTCTATTCATACTTTCTGCACCTTAAGTCCTATTAGAGAGGGAGTGATATACATAATACTTTTATCATCATCATCATCATCATCATCATCATCATCATCATCATGTTAGTGCATAGACCAAAATAAAAAAAAGTCTCACCATATTAAATCAAATGTACTCCAGCCAATATCTGTATATGCGCCCAACAATGGTGCAACACCAGATATGGTTGGTCAATGCACAACCAGCATTTGCAGAGGGCAGTTGTCCAATAACAAAATGAAGAAAAATTCCACATGATTGTCGGTGGTACTTCATTTAGTTTTGCTCAGTCTAAGAGAATAAGCAAATATCAGATGCCTTTTTCTTCAGCCCCACACATTAAAGCTCCTGCAGCAATATGTATTCTCCATTGTCAACCAATGCACACCAACCGACTTACCCACAAAAGTACTGGAGCCATGCTGCGCATAGTACACAGCAGCCATCTCTCGCTCTCCGGGCAGTATTCAATGTCCCTAATCGCGATGTGCAGCGAATCCCGTTTAGGATTCGCTGCACATTCGCCGTGTTCCGGAGGGCTGGAGCCCTCGCTGACACAGTATTCAATGAGGCAGGGGCTCGCAGCCCCTGACCGCGATATATGAATATCTAATGAGCGGCTCTCGGCTCCTGGCCCCCTGCTGGCTGCTATGTGTAAAAAAATATATACAGGTCGAGTATCCCGTATCCGAATATCCGTTATCCGAATTATTCCGAAATACGGACATTCCAGAAAGTGAAAAAAAAATTTTTTTTTGCTAAAAACTCACTGGGGACATTTGTAACAGCATCACTGGGGACATGATATGTAACTGGCACTATATATGTGCAAGACAATGATTGCTTGGCATTCAAATTCAGTGCTGAGATAGTACACACATTTTGTTTCACGTTTTGAAACCTTGTTTTTTGAACAATTAAAATATATTTGTGTGTATTTTATGTGGTAATAAAATATATTTGTGTGTATATTATGTGTTTATACAGCATAAATGCAAGATACTTCAAAATACATCATTGAAATATTAAAATATTCCGAAATACGGAATAATCCGTTATCCAAAATTCTCCTGGTCCCGAGCATTTTGGATACGGGATACTCAACCTGTATATATATTTTTAAATTAAATATATATTCATGTGCTATAAGCACATGAATAAAAATAGCATGCCCCTTCTCAGAATAAAATTCCTGATTTTTTTACACCAAACGTAAAACAACAACAACTTTATTTTAAAAGTTCACTTTCCACTTCACCATGAAAAGATGGCGATTTGCTACACGGCGACACGCAGCGAAAATCACTTAGAAAGACGACGAGAAGTGCACGTTGAATTGGGCGATTCACTTTCTGACCCCAAAAAAATCACCTTCCAACGCGAAAATAGCACAAATTCGCTGTGAAACAGGGCGAATTATCCTCATTGAATACTGCCCTCCAACTAGTGTCCCATATATCTCTCCTGCCCTCTTAATCCAAGCTCCTGGAGTAACATGCGTTCAACTGGACGTAGCAGTGAATCCTTGAGATTATTTGGTCTCAGACATAAGGCCGCCTCATCATTATTACCACGTTCATAACTAAATTAGATGCTTGTTTAATCTTTTAAAAACAACTACAGGTTGTATTGTTACAGCTCAGATATGAATGAAAGGATATTCTACCTAAAAACATTTACAAATAAAACATGTCACTAGTAAAACTAAACCCACCTGGCTTCAGATGTCCATTGCGGCAAGGTAGGTTAGACCTGTCACTACACAACTCCATTTGCGCGTTCTGACCTTGCATATCTGCTTGCAGCTTTGCTATGCACACAGAGGAAAAGGGGAGAAAATAAAATGAACTAAAAGGAAAAAAAAAAATCCTAAGAGATGATCAAAAAACAGACAAAGTACTGCCAGACTGATTTCCATTTAAAAGAACACACAGGTTACATTATACCCCTTTCATAGCGCCGACCCAGCAATTACCCGGCATGTTTGAGTGCCGAGTCATTTTGTCAGGTGCAGTCTGACCCGAATTCACACCAGAAGCAAATTACTGGGTTAAAGCTGTGTGAAAGGGTCAACCCGGGTCATAAATTCCGGGTCGCCAACCCTGGTCAAGAGCAGGGTTGGCGACTCCTAAATTTAAGCCCCGGGTTGACAAGCTTTAACACAGTAATTTGCTTCTGGTGTGAGTGGGGTATTAAAAGAAATGGGGGCCATTTTTTGTTGGAAACTGGGACATTACATTTGAGAACATTAAAATGTAAAATAGTTGGAAGAGGCAGATTAGTTTAGTTTCTGTTTAATATACACACTTTTTGCTCCTATTCAGATAGCATAGAAAATATAAAGTATTCAGATAGGCAGTATCCTATGCAAGTTGTTCTGCATAGGATATTTTAAATGATCAAAAATGTAATTGATAGAGATATACTGTTTAAAATGATTATTGGTAGTACAGGTATATAGACCAAGGTTTACAGAGCATATATAAAAGTGTCATTTTTCAGTTTCATTTAACACCTAAATTATTGTACAAAATGCTGGACTTTTGTACATTTACTGCTTGCATGTGCTCAAAGGCATTAAGCTTTTTTATAAACTATTGAACCTGTCTCTTTTTGTAAATTTATAATCATCTAATCTGGTGATAAATAGTTGCATTTTTGTTTTTAGTGCAGAAAAAGTGATTGGACAAGCATGTATCAGTACGCCTGTTCTTCATTACAAGAGTAAATATAGTTCATATGGATGTTGTCCATACATTTATATTGAAAAGCAGGCAAAATGCTAAATAGGGGTCAAATACTTATGAACTAAAATATTGGTAGCTATTCAAAGAATGGATTTCAAAGCCGGATCATGTGCAAAGCAAAAATGGATTAACCACATGCTTAAGAAAGCAAAATTGAATTCTGAATAATTCTATATGCAATATATCTGCACAGGTAAACGGATAGATTTAGATAGTATTGTACTGAAAAATGATTTTGCAGCTGGTTGTGGTCTGTGTGCCAACATTAGTGTTTCAGGAGTACACCCTTTATTACCTCGGTAGGTTTGTCTGTTTTTTGGGAAAAATCAGAGACATATGACAGATCATACAAGGACTATGCTCAAAGACTATGGAGGTGAGATGGCAAGACATTACAATAAAAATCAAAAAACAATGACTAGTAAAATTTGTCATATTGTATTACTAGATCTCCTTTATGTTTATTTTATTCCCTAAATCGGCAATAGAAAAACACAAATATAAAAAAAAACAGACAAGTGTAATTTTTAATGTACTATAGTTCGGCATTTTAGCACTGACCATTTGCATAGCATGAAATATATTATTTAGTGTGTTACGTTTAAATATATAACATTTAATAAAACCTTCTACAAACATGCAACATAAGAAAATGTATCTTAAAATAAAAATATAGCACATGCAAAAGCGCACACAATCATGTTAGTAACACAAGGGAGCAAGGCTTGCATATAATCCATCATACTACAAGATGCAGAATAAGTTCAAGAGTCCATGTTTAGAGTTAATGCAATTTGTGTCTTTTTATCGATTAAATTGGCCAAGTTAAGACAAATCTGGCACCCCATATTCTACGGCAAAATTTTTTTTATATTTATCCGACAGTGACCTAGTGACAGCAGCAGCAGTGAGTGTTTTCACGTCACCCAGAATGTTGTCATCCTGCCAAAAACCTCATCTGGGCACCCAAGAGAGCTGAGTGATGTGCTTTACCAATCGGAAAGGTTTAGTTAATTCAGTTTTGATATCTACTGCTGATGCTTTAAATACTATATCAGGGACAAGTAAGTGTTCCCAAAGTAGCAATGCAGTTCAATAACCAGAAAAAAGGCCAGTTTGACTCCTGTTGACAGGGATATTTAAATTGGCAATTAGACAATTAGGTTGTCTCACCGACAAGATACTGCACCCAGTAAGTTATTTCAATTAAGTATCATGATACAAGTGAATTACGTTTTTTGTCAAGATCGTATCTGAATACCAGTAAGCCAAATCAGGACCATCAGTTTATCAGCAGACAAGCAGATGGTTTTCTTTCTGTGCAGATCAAATATATCTGCTAGACATATGATCTAATCATCTAATGTTTCAGGAGAATATTGGCAATAGCTACAGATGTATAAAGGCTTGTTCTTTATATATGAAATGTTAAATCCATACATTTAAATATTGTGTTCCAGACACTGGATAGACAGTGTCTACTAAGACAGTCAACAGGTGCAAATGGTTATTAAGATGTAGGTTTTTTGTTTTTTTACTTTGCTTAATTTACTATCCATAAGAACCTTTTGCGAGTGCAGCGGAGCAAGCCACCTTGCCTAAAGTATGACATCATGGAACACTAATTGGGATAACAATGAAGCATACAAAATTACACTCCAAAAACTTAAAAAAATAAATAAAAATTGGGTCGACCATTTGCATGTCAACCTCCAATTCTTTTTTCATTAGTGGATGTGGTGATGAAATGACTTCACCTTTGTTTTTCACCTGCTTGACATGCTTGCAGCATGAAAATGAGCCAATACCTTGGTCTTTTGCCGAGTCTACCCAGGACATGGCTCAGTGTAAAAGGGTACTTGACAAATAACTCTGGTCGCGTGACCACGGAATCCGGCCCTGGAAGCTACCTGGGTCAAACCAGAGTAAGGGTGTAGTTTAAACAGTGCAACACAGGTTATCCGACCCCGGTTATCCTTTAAAAAAAAAGCCAACTGGCTGTGTATGCAGTGGTCCGCCTCATGAGAGTGTTTGAGTGGCCTGCAGGGCAGACTGTGGATCGGTATAAAAATGGGATGGCCAGAGATTAACCTGGGATCAAGGTGCAGAGTAAATCTGGTCAAACCTGGGTTTTCAGTGGAAAACCAGTATAAATGTTAGCAGAAGTCTAAGCATATATACTCAGACAGACTTGCTCTGATACTCCAAACCAGGAGGGTATTATGTTTGCACCCTACTTGAGTTACACACAATATTTAAAAACTTGTTCAAAGAACATAAACCATGGCTGGGTCATATTGGCAGTTATAATCAATACCTTTTCAGGACTTTTCCCAAAACCTATAAAGTAAGGATCTCCTTGCAATTTCTAGTGGATCAATACATTTTGGGAAAGATGCAGTAGCCGGATATTTCTCTATAGGAGTATATTTGTATTTTTATAAATTTAGTTGTCTAAACTGCATTCTGGAATGTGGAACAATATTTAATTGTCTGTGTCCACAATCTGTGGCATCTACCCCATTGGCCATATTGCTATGGTCATCATAACTAACCAGGGAGAAAAAAAATATTGCACATTCTCTTAAAGTGAAGGACAGGTGCAAGTCACTAAAATAATCTCAAATGCCCCTTCTCCCCACTGCACACATTGTTCTATTGTTCTAAGTTCCACGCAACACTTGAAAACAGATTTTTCTTGTAAAGGAGGTCTAGGTTTCCTTAATGCTTTAAAATCTGATAAAGAGAAAATAAAGAGTGCAAATATTCCTGCATTCTATAGAGCTGTGGCAAGAACAGAACTTGTACACGGACAACTACAACACTTTTTATCAACAATTCTAGACTATGCCCATTCCCGAAACAGGATTTTGGTTGTAGAGAAACCAGATGCTTGGAGACTCCATATGGAATGCAATGTCGCTAACTTAGCTTTGTAGAGGATTTTAGGACCAGCCATCATTAGCAATAATTCCAAAAAGGAATCATGTGAAATGGATACAGAATACCATGGTGGTCAGGAAGTCATGCAGTACTATGGACCAAAGCATCACAGTAGCCCGATCTTGTGTTCTAAACCCAGCACAGATTAGAGCAAAAGCAAAGACAAAATAAAAACAAGAAAGTACAAGCGTGTTAAATATTTTGTAATAAGCAGCAAGGAGCCAAAGAGAATGGACAATGCACTTGAATAACAAAGTGGAATGGCAACAGCATATAATGTTTTATAAAGCATATTTGAAATCTATAGCTTCAAATTTAGATTTGAAAAGTAATTTTTAATCCAATTTATGGTTGAGAACATTCAGTGGGTGTGCACATTGTGGGTCATAACGGGCGGGAAAACCCTGTTTGATTTTGCTTTCAACTCTACTGGGTGTGCTCAAAAATGAGAGAGGTGTCCCCCTTAGTGTAGACAACACCTCTAAAATAACAAGTTAATTGTTTGCATTATCACTCGGTGGACAAATTTAAAAACACAAAGAAAAAGGTTCAAACATGTGACTATAGTTATAACTCCTTCAGAATCTATTGGGACACTGAAAGACAGGATCTTGAGCTGGTTCAATGCAGGATAAATACAGAGGGACCAGATAAACCCAATCCCCACCCACTGCAGTACTCTGGGACACAGACAACACCATCAACAAGCCTGAATAAAATATCTGCAACATTGTATATACATACATACATATATACATATATATATATATATATATACATATATACACACACACACACACACACACACACACACACACACACACACATACATACACACACGTGTGTCCATTTCGATGTGATGATAAATTTTATTGAGTGCATTTTATATATCATTTAGTATGTATATAGATAGGAGTTTAAATAAACCATTGTATGTTTTTTTTTTTATTATATTCAATTGATCCAACTTTTACATATCACTACACCGATTCCTTCTTTTTACTTAACAGTAAACTACACAGTTAAACAAGTTACTTATTTTCTAGACAGAATACGTGTACTTGTAGCTTATAAACAACACAGAGGAAATTCGGTTCATACGTCACAGATACACAAAAAGCAACATAACAGGTCTTTTTTTTTTTTATACATTCTTTTTTGTGATTTACCGTCATATTAATACATTCATTGTTTGCAATTGTTTCACTTATATATTTTTTTAATTACTTAATTTGGAGTCAAGGTTATAAATTTAAACTGTGCTTGGTACAGATTTGCACCTCATCCTGTTAGATCCATAAATGAACACGGATTTAAGAGATCAGGATAATTTCTGCAACCGTTAGTAAAACTACAATGTGTCCATGTATGTATCAAAATGTGGAATGTTAACAGGGTGCCTTAAGTAATACATGCAGCCACAGTAAAAGGAATTGGTCATTAGCAATAGAAGAATGATTTTTTACTGAATTTGTCTTTTATAACATAGTAATATTAGTAGCCTGCTAGAGTTATATTCATGATTAATGTAAATAGGCTAAGAGGAAGAAAAAAAAACTTGTGACCAATTCCGTTTACAGCAATGTGTTATTTAGAAGCAAAAGCAAAGCATTCATACAGTATCAAAGCTGCGAATCAAAGATATTATATGATCATGCCAGTTACATTTGGTAAAGTACTAAGCACATGCCTCAAGCAACATTTCAGTTCAATTGTATGTGCTTTATAGATCTGATATTTTTGTTTTTATGCTCGCGAAATGCTTAGATATTTGAAATTATAAAGGAAGTCTTTCATGTTTAATCAATTTTATGTCCCATGCCATAGAATTATCAGACTATGAGCTGTAAATTTGGGCAGTCACAAAATAAAATAAATTTAGGACTGAACAGGCGCCAGAACTCAAATAAGTAGGCCTCAAGCCTCAAGCCCCAAGCGATATGCTCTATTAGCAATATCTGCAGTGTTTTCCTCTGAACAGTCAAAAGGGTTTTGGGTGTTTTTGAGTGTTTAACTTTTTTTGTCCCGAATGTCAACATGGACACGGTCTAAGTGTACTGCATCCCCACGCAGAGCTTTCTACGCTCGCCATGCTTTGGGTACTGTGCCTCTGAGGCACTCGGCACAATATCTTAATCTCCCACCACGCCATAGTGGATGGTAGGGAGTGAAATACCGACTGTCAGCTCAAACAAAAACGCGATAAACTCATGTCGACCTTGCCATTGATGACCTTATGCTTGTGTCGACCTTCTAACCCTTGACCTAAGCCCTGTCAACCTTCAGTGGTCGACTCAAGGCATGTCGACCAAAATAGTGACTGCATTCACTGAAAGTGATATCGTTCAGTGATGTCACCAGCATCGGCTGAACATGCCGGTCATTGGCTGTATGGTCATGAACGATGTGTGGGAGAGCGCATCGTTAACGATATGGAGTGTACACACTAGACTTTTTTGTAAAAAGGTATCGCCCAGAAGGGCCCTTCTGATACCCCTTTCAGGCATACGCGAAAATCCCGGGTTTTTTCACATGAACGCGCCCAAACCCGGGACTAGCGTATGTCTGAAAGGGTATACCCGGGATTTCACTCCCGGATACTGAGCACCTGCAATTGACCAGGGTTTTTCCCGGTATTTAACTCCTGGGTATAATACCCGGTTTATGTCTGAATGGGTTTACCCGGGTTTTTAAGTTTTAAACATGTGATGTTGCTTTTTTTTGCTGCCGGGCGTGTCCCATTTTAATGATGAAACACTGAAATGCTTGAAAGCCTGGCTTATGTGTGAAAGGGGTATACCCGGGTTTTTCCCGGATTTGAGGTGTAGTGTGAAAGGGGGTCTGTTACTAAAATCCCAGGAGTAAACTGGGTTGAAAATCCCAGGTAAACCTGGACAAAATCCCAGGTAGTATGTCTAAAAGGGGTATGAGTGATATATGCTAAATTCTTCAAAGTTGCTCAAAATACATCTGTATCATTATGCCTGCTGAAAGGATTATTTGTATAGGGAGGACGATGTGAATTGTAAATACACTGATGATTGACAATTAAAAAGGCATGGTTACCTACTAGTTACTGTACACTGACCATACATAAGTAAGGCCTGTTCATTATTAGGAGCGGATATAAGCAATGCTATATCATTTTTTAAAGCTTTTCTACACAGACACATACAAACTATGCGAGAAGATCTTCTGTACACATATGATTGGCTATTTTAATGCATTTCATTCATGTAAAAACTGAAGGAATGCCAATACATGTGTATTTATGTATGACTTTGACATGTATTTACAATATGTTCAAAGTATGCTTGCTTAAACAAGCGCCTACAGAACAGGAGGCCAACTTGTTCAAGCAAGAGCACGTCACAGCATTTACAATGCATTCTTATTAATAGGATGGCACATTTTTCCTTGCACGGTCACCCGTCAGAAGCACGGCAATAGAGCAAGAAGTAGTACAAATAATGTAATGTAAATGATAAATAGAAAGTGTTTGAGCCATTCGTTGCAATTATTGTTTTAGTGTTTGGCAGTTCTTACAGTGCATTAGTGCTCTTCTACATCCAGCAGGATAACCGGGTTCTAGTTGGACAATACATAATGGAGCTTTTTCTCTCCTATACATAGCTATACATTCTGTCCATCATCAGTTACATTATTATCCACTACTGACACTCAGTATGGGGAACATGGTCAGCACACAGCCAATAGCATAAGTGAGATTTTAATATTATAGCCCACCTTATTGTATTACGTGGGTACATCCCATCGTGAGGGCTGCCATGGTGGATCAAAGCAAGGAAACAACAGATTATATGCACCAGTAATATGTTTTATTTGATAAAATACTCCATGGTTACCCGCCCATACTGTGTCATGTGTTTTATATTTGAACTTTTTTAGAAAACTTCGGGGAAGCCAGTTGAAGACACTAGGGCAGACATGTCCAAACTGTGGCCCTCCAGCCATTGTGAAACCACACATCCCAACATGCCTTGAAACAGTTTTAGCATTCCCTAATAGCAAAATTGTGGCAAGGCATGATGGGACTTGCAGTTTCACAAAAGCTGGAGAGTTAGGACATAGTTTGGACATGTCTGCACTAGAGGCACTTCATTGTATACACATTTTAGCCACCTAGAAATAACAAATACATTGTGAAGGCTGCCATGAAAACTTTTAGAGAATTGTTAAATTGGATCAATGAGCATAATCTGTGGTTTTCATATACTATCCATTTAAATGTATTCAACTTTTGTAAAAAGGAAACAAATGCTAGTGAGTACAAAGCCTACAACACCTGAAGTGGGTGCAGGCTCCACAAAGTGGTTTTATTACTATTAGCTGCCCCTTCTGGAATGATAAATCTTATTTAGTAGGCAGATGTCATGAGTTAGTGATCTGAAATGTCTTATTTGCCACAAACATTTAAAAAATTATTTTGGCTCAGTCTATCCATAACACATAAGTGCAAACAGTACCTAGTAACTGTAATCGATCCTTTGCCATCAGCAAATTTGTTGCCATTTTTGTTTGTAGGCGTCGTGCTCGGTCATATTGTTCACCTGCAAACAGAGACTCCGTCAGTAGAGTACTAAAGTTAACAAAGACAGGAAGGAGGCGCAGAGTACAGTTCATGCACAAATAAGCCTTGTTTAAATCTCCCAGAGGGAGGTACTTGGGAGAAATAAAATTGTGCAAGATAAAGAACCAACCATCCGCTCTTTAAACACAGCCTGTAAGGCATAAGCTTGTTGCCTAGTACTTTATCTCCAGACTTTGATAAATATTTTTAAAATGACAATTAAAGGGTCACAATGCTGATAGTTGTATTTTTCATTCAAAAGTCTTTAAGCTCGAACTACAGACCAAGTGATATGTGACATGCAGCCACCCAAGCAGAAGTGTTTGTTAATTACAATCTAGTAACATTTAGAAAACAAGTGAAACTTGTTGTGCCAATTCTACTTTCTTAAGTTTCATTACTTCGCCACCTACTTTTATTACAAATAACCCCTCATATTTTAAAACATATATAAAAAATAAATAAAAAAAGTAGTGGCTAAGTGGGTAGTACCAGAAGTACAAATACACAAATTCAATCAAATGGTGTACCATCACTAATACAGGACCTGTAAATACCCTGACAAGTATGGCAATCCCTTATTTGCATTTGAACCTGAAACATAAAAGCAGATTGCGCAATATATGACAGGTGACTATTGTCGTGCTATCCAATTAGAGACATTTTTCAAGCAATAACCTATGAAATCAGGGATAACTTCCCAGACCCAGGTGTTAATTCAGATATGTGGGTTGCCTATCAGAAAATTGGCCTCAGGTGCATCATGCACCCAAAGCATAAATCAAAGTTAAATTCCATACACACTTAACGAGTCCGCACCGATGAAGATATTGGTGGCAGCAGGGACCTGGCATCGGCAAGTGCATACTCACTTGCCGATGATGTTAGGTAGCGATGGCGGGGAATATCGTCATACTGTAGAAGCAGCTTGACCGTCATTAACAAGGACAAAATCGTTCAGACTAGGGTTGTTAATGACGAGCAGGAGTGCACATCGTTAACAACATGGTGTGTACACATGAGATACTGTTAACAATAACGCACAGAATACCCTTACTAACCAATTTTGCCTAATGTGTATGGGATTTTAATTGGATAGCCACAGGGGAAGTAAGTAAAAGGTAAAGAAAGTAACAGGAAAATGCTGACCACATTACAAGGGGTATTTAAAAAAATTCACCCGGATTAATTAGCCCAACGAATTCTGCACTTTTTACGGCAGAGCGATATAACACAAAAGTGTTTGTTATCCCATCAGGGTAATTTATACCCTTCACCCAAAATTTAATTTCTTGCTAAATCCTCTGGCAATGTAATTGTAATTTTACCTTGTCCTACCACTGGCACTGCAATTCCTTTCTCCAGCTCCTGAATACCTTTCTTGTAACATTCCACAGCTTGATCCTTGTGATCTACAAGTAAAAAAATACAAAATAAAATCTCAATAGGTATTTCCAATACATTAACAGTAAATACAGAGTACCATCTGCCTGGCCTATTGGTCAATTAATTCCTCACACATGGCTCTCTCCTGTAATTAAAACTCATCATCTTTCAGAAATGGGTTCAGGGGTTTTGGTCAGAACATTTGTGACAAGCAGCAAGAAGAGAGTAACCAGTGTGGTCGCTGCCATCGTCCACCTGCCACCAGTTGTCAGCATGTAGCAGCAGGCTAGGGTTATTAGTTTTTGCTGTTACTAGAGATGGGCAATGCACCAGGCATCAGCACCCAGTAGCAGCGGTTGTGTTCCACCAACAGTACAGAACACGGTGTGTGCAGGTACCGGCATAAGGCATGATTATCATGGGTGCCATAATGGGGTGCACAAAGATTGCGGGCATTGGCGTGGGGGTGATCACAATAGCCACTGGTGCCAGATGGTTGTATAGAAGGATATCTCAATACATTTTTGGTGGCACCAAGGCTTATTATATAGACCTTTGTTTGAGAACCACTGCTTTTTATGTGGTAGAAATACGCAATAGAAGCAGTTTCAACTGATTAAAAATAATTACTAATGTATTATATTGATCAATAATCAAGACATCTGACCGTCACAAGTTTTACACCAATGGATTCTGTTGTACTTACCAAAGAATTTTAAACATAGTGCCATTAGTATTTAGCATTAACAATTTAGCTGGGCTGTTCTCACATCAGTTATATTTTATTTAGCATGTTGGTATAGATGCAAGATATTCATTACATAGGTACAATGTGTTTATTTAGAATCTGAAACACTTACTACAATTACAACAGGGAATTAAAATACATTTATTGCAGGAAAAAAACAAAAACAGAAGAATATCATTACGGTTGGGATCCTCACATATAGGTAAATTTAGCTTTGTACATTTGGGCTAGGTGTGTGTTTAAGGAATCTATATTAGTATACTATGCAGGTGTCATGGGTGGGAACACAACTGGGAAGGGCACAATTAAATATAATAATCCTAGATGCAGACGGGTACGATTTTATATTTTATTGTACATAGTAAAAGATAAAGAATGAACACCAAGGGCTTTTCATCTTTAACTGACTTTTATGAAATAGAAGCTCACTTCACGGGATTTTTATGAGGCCCCTAACAGCCTCCATACTGCTACCAGCAAATGCAGACATACATTCAGCTACTGCAAAAGACCGTAGGAATATTCAGAGCATCAATAGATTGGGCAAGAGTGTCCATCCAATCAGAACTATGGGGCTTGTCCTTGTGTGGGTGCCGGACGGCTCCCCGACAGTCGGGATTCCGACAGTCATTACTCGGACGTCGGAATCCCGACTGCTCCCTCGTGGGGGTCCACGACCCCCATAGAGGGAGAATAAAATAGGTGGCGAGCGCAGCATGCCACTGTGCCCGCAGCGTGGCGAGTGCAGTGTGGCAAGCGCAGCTAGCCCGCAAGGGGCTTCATTGCGCTCTCCCCGCTGTGCAGTGGGGATTCCGAAGTCGGAGAAATGACTGTCGAAATCCCGACTGTCGGTGTGTCATACCACACCCCCTTGTGTTTCCCTCCTATATCCCTATAGATTGTAAGCTTGCAGCAGGGCCCTCCTACCTCCAAGTCTGTCTGTTGTTACCCAGTTTGTTTTATCACGGTCTACTATTGTAAAGCGCAACGGAATCTGCTGCGCTATATAAGAAACTGTAAATAAATAAATACATAACTACTACTTACCTTAAAACTACCATAATTGGTTTGATGCTCTCTTAAGACGCTCCACCCTTATTTGCTATAGAAATGGTAAGTGACTTTGTGCACCGACACCTTCCCAGATGACAAGAAGCATGCAGAAACATCCAATTAATGAGACTGAAGCGACTCTCTTCACTCTAGCAACTGTCACGCATTGGGAGATGCTGGTTGGTGATAGTCCGCCGAATAACGTGCTGGGCAAGCAGCATCTCCCAATGCGTGACAGTTGCTAGAGTGAAGAGAGTAACCGCTTCAGTCTCATTAATTGGATGTTTTTGCATGCTTCTTGTCATCTGGCTGTTCAGAAAATACAATTCCTTAGCACAGATCAAGAAACCAGCATACTGAAAGGTCCCCATCTTTTATATTAATGGAGAACCTCTTTTGAGGCAAGAGATATGCGATAAGGGAAGTAATATTTTTATATTTACAGCCATTTATTCTCACTTTATATAATACGGTCACTTATTCACTGGGAAGGTGTCAGCGCACAAAGTCACTTACCATTTCTATAGCAATTATGTTCAGTTACTAGGGGAGTAACTACAAGTGACCAGTGCTGCAGGTACCTAATTCAGCGCCACAGAGTATAGACTCAAAATAGCAACATATAAGAGCGCCACCCTTATGTTTCCACAAGTTATGGTATAAATGGTAGACAATGTCTTGGTCAACAGTCACTAGGTAGACACCTCAGAATGGTTGACATACCCTAGGTCGACATTGATAGAAGGTCAACACAAGTTTAAGGTGGACATGGACTATGTGAATAAGGTCGAGATAAGTTTTTAACTTTTTTTGGTGTCTATGTCGACATGGACACCATATAAGTGTACCGCTGCACTCGCCATGCTTCCGCCACGGTGCCTCGCTGCGCCCCGGAAACTATTATATTCTCCCTCTATGCCCACTTGGATAGTAATGTATGCAAATCCACCTTTAAAAAAACACCTCATGTTGACTATGTCCATTTTGACCTTAAGCTTGTGTTGACCTAGGGTATATGTCTACCATTAGTGGTCGACCTAAACGTTGCTGACCCATGGACCGCATACGGTTTCAGCAAACTATCCCACACGGACTTCGTATCTCTGATTAGGGGAATTTAGGGGACAGTGGGCCACAGATGCAGGTCATTTATACCCCTTTCACATTGCACTTAATTACCTGGTTTGACCCGGTAATAGGTGAGATGTGAAAGGGGTTACCGGGTCCCGCAAACCGGTAGCAACACAAACCAGTAAAAAAGAAGGGTTCTTACCAGTTCATTGTCATGTTGCTTTGTGGTGTGAACGGGATCATCAGGTCGAGTGGCCCTTTCCCGTTCACACAAATGGAGGAGGCAGTGCATGGAGCAGTGCCAGCTCTAAGCGCTTCCTCCTTCCCAGCCCCCGGATGACATCGGCGAACTGGTAATATTACCGGTTCGCTGAGGGGGTCTGAACAGACCAAAATGCAGGGTCGCACCGGGACTGAACCGTTTCAATGTCCCGATGCGAATCTGCATTTTGCAGTCTGAAAGGGGTATCAGTTTACCGGTTTATTCAAACAATGTCATATACTGATCCTAGGTACCTGCACTGTATAAGGCAATATAAAATAAGGAGCCATGAGATTTCCCTTTTGGATCATAGACCGAAGGACGCAACAATGCATTATGCTTTACAAAATACACTAGTACGGTTTCAAACAATCATATTGTAACGGGCTGCACTCACTAGGTCTAGAAGCATTAGGACGACACATGAAATAGGTTGACATGCATTAGATGGATATATAGATAGACAAAGACCTTCCAACACTTCTCCAGTGATGTACTATAGTCGGTCTTGGCAACGGTTCATCAATGAAACAAATCAATGACCTTATGGACATTTGCTGTGTGAATGAACTGCACAAGTTTAGGGGGCGGGGGAATAATAATGAAAAAATAGTGGAGTTCCCTCTTTGGAACATTAGTTTGCAGGGTAACATTAGTATCAGTCTAATGAATATTTTGGAGAATAGGCACCCCCCATGATGGCTAACTATATGCGAGTACAAGCATTAAATCTATAGACTGTACTTCAATTTCTGTTGTTATATAATAGATGAAATGATAAACACAAATCACACTATTAGCATTTTAAAGCCAGTGGACAAGTGAGGGTGTTCCCATAAACGAGAGGCTTGCAGCAGGGTGTGGTGGTGATCCAAGAGTGAACACACACACACACACGCACACACATTAGCCTGAACTGGGCTTCAAATTTATGGAGCTTTGTCAGTGAGCTCCTTATAACCCGGCTGTGAGAACCGCACATCACCCATTCCCATTTCTTTTCAAAGCTACACTGTTTGATAGGACACAATAACTAAATAAATGGATATAGTACAAGATGTTGTTTATGAAAGTGTCCATTGTAACATAATATTGTGGCACTACAACATATACACTTTATAAGCTACATCACTGGGTCAGGCTCCCAGGGATCAAACAAGAAGACCGTATTGTATAGCATCATTGTCTGAATTTTTCTGTCAAATGCACTTAACGTTTCTACAAGCCTTGTTTTATAATATATATCCATATACTTGTATATAGGCATGTCTGTAAAAGATACAAATTATCTACTATTGTTTGGCATTAAGATTCCCACTTGACATATACTTTCAGAAATGACCGATAAATACAATTTACAACCATAAGAAAACAGGGGACACAATGTAAATCTCGACGGGGAAAATGGAAAACCTTCAGAGAATAAAGGCACTCGAATTGTATTAAGTCTGAAAATGATAACACTTATTTTCATAGACTAATCCTAGAGGAATTTTATGCAGAGCCTGGACGTGACTGTTTTTTGTCTCATTACTTATTTAAAATAAAATATGACTAATGTTTTTCGCTTGGATGGGCTTCAGTGGTCTGGTGTTTTACCCTTAACGCATTAGTAAAAAGCTACTATCAGATCCGTTTGTGGCATTGACTGTCTCTTGCAATTTTCTATGTACAACAAAGGACTGGAAAATGCAGCAGCATCCTAACACAGCACCAACAGACAGCAGGGTACCGAGGACACAGTCTATACTCCGTACAATGACATAATTGCCTTTGACAGCGCTTCAATCTGTGCTTGGTTTAATGATTCTTTAATCCTATAAAATCTATAAACTAAGGGCAAATCTGGCAATGGACACCATTAACAAAAATGTAAATTATAACAAGGAGGCACCACATTAGTCAGTTGCAATTACAGTTGTATATGGTTAAACTCTAACCTCTCTGATTCTGCAGTGATATGGGGGAAGGGGGCATTATTCTGGTATGTGTACATCTATAAAAGAAAACACCAATTCAGTATTTACCCAAATAAGCTGTGTTTTCCCCTCAATACCTAATACAACACAGTGGCCACATTCTTGCTTTTACACAACTCTTTGCAACATTTATCACACTTAACATTGTGTAGTCCCTTGCATGCTGCTGTAGAACAACCTTTTGTGTATAACTGTAACTTTTGAGAATACTATAACAATTCATGTTCTGGCAATAAATACTGTGCTTAAATGACATAAGACTATGATTCTTTTTCCAGGTATGGATCATTGGATAGACAGCAACTAGGTCGACATGCATTATAGTTGACATGACAGAATGTCGACATGTAATTAGGTCGACACCAGCATTATGTCGACAGTCAAAATGTTGTCCTGAATTTCAACACAGCCGACACTGAAATGTAGCGCCGCGTCCCCTAGCATGGCTACGCTCGTCACACTATTTTATTCTCCCACCACACCCTAGTGCAGGGCTGGGCAACACCGACCCTCCAGATGTTAATGAACTACACATCCCAGGATGCTTTGCATTAGTTTTGCTATGTGGCCATGCTGAAACTGATGCAAGGCTTGCTGGGATGTGTAGTTCATCAACATCTGGAGGGCAGGTGTTGCCCAGCCCTGCCCTAGTGGATGGTAGGGGATGCAGTCAATCTGCCGGCGGTCGGAATCCCGACACTGGAATCCCGAAGAATGAGGGAGAATAAAATAGCGTGCCGAGAGTAGCGAGGCACCGGGCCCGCTGCGTGGCGAGCACAGCGAGCCCGCAAGGGGGGCGCTCCACGTCCCCCCCATGCCGGGATTCTGACCGCCGGCATTACATATCGGATCCGGCATTACATATCGGATCCGATGGTAGGGCAAGAAGTACGGCCTGTCGACACATGTTGGATCAAAAGTGAAAAACCCCATGTTGACCTTCCACATTTTGACAGATTGCACAAACAAGTTATTCTAGCTGACATTTTATAGAGGTGCAAACATAAGCAATGTTTCATACTAGTATTATACACAAACAAGGAAACAAACTTGAGTTATTCATCCCATTTGTCAGCAGGCAACATAACAAACTTTCAAAAACACACACACAGTGCTTTCCATTGAATAAGTATACTTTCTTTCATTACACTGCAACACTGCTGTCATGATTCTGCACAAAACACACTGCAAACACAATTGCAGCTTTATCTAAAACAGATTATATGAAATTGTTTAAGACAACCTTTGATCTTCAGAAAGGCATAACAATCTTGTAGTTTGCACTTATTAAAATATAACAAATATTAAGTGGAATAGTAATTATGTAGCAATGGTTTACCCAATTAAGGGGGGTATGCAATCCCTGCCGCTATTTCCGACAGAGGAAATAGTCACAGGCACCTATTCAATGCTGTCTTGTCCGACAGTATTGAAGAGGCAGATAGTCAGAAGGGCCCGACTTTGAAAGCTGTCTAGCCCGTTTTGTCGATTATGGCCGTGAATTGACGCGACCACGACCGAATCCCGACAATCATTGGCCGTGTATGTGGACATGCCCCCTTTTTGCAGATCGCCAAGTGGGACATTGAATCCCACCTGGCGATATGCTGTTAAACAAAACAAAACCGGGCCAGGGACACGGCTGTCTGCACGGATCGACATTCGTGACCCGGGATTGCAAAAAATGGCATGAAAATTTTATTTTGAAAAAAATCAGCTAAAATTGGTGAACCAGCTCAGTGACTCATGTAGGCTTTTATGTAATGCTGTCCATCATTTCAAAGACCTCAAGTGGGCAAATAATTAAACCATTGGGCAAGTGAAAATTTGGTCTAATAATAAAATTAATTCCTTTGTAAACAGCACTGTGTACCAGATTTAGTAAACCAAATAACTGTGTTTGGATCACACCATGTTGCAATGCAAGGGGAGCAAACACATTTATACTGTTTTCTATGCAGGGTAAATACTGTCTGCTTCTGAATGTGGCCCACAAATGTTTGACAGCATTTAGATTTCAGTGTGAACACAACCCACCCAAATCTATCTCTCTGAGGGGGGATTTTACTAAGATGGGAATGCTATTTCACATGGGATGTTGCTATGTCCAAGCAATCAGAATCTACTTATTTAGCGGGTTCTAGAAGATAATATCTGATTGGTTGCCCATAACGACATACCATGTGAAATAGAACTTCCCTCTTAGTAAATTCCCCCCTCTGCATGTTAGCTCTGCCCCACTTGCAGAGCAGAATGGCTTTGCCCAGTTGCTTGCAAGTTTGAATCAGGCCAAATATAGAAGAGGCCTGACTGCCCTCATTACAGCAGCAGTATCTTGAGCAAAACTTGAAACTTGTTTGTTCCCAAATAGGTGTAGAGAAGTTTGGAAGATCCACAGTTGTACTCACATTGTGATCTTATGTACACAACATTGAGTGAGATCATGTTCATTCAAATGCAAAATAGGATGCAAGTGAAAAAGAACCTCTTCTGTGGAATATCTTCTGCATGTAGCATATGGGACGTTGCAAGTAGAGATTTGCGGCGGCCACTTTTTCGGGTTTTGGTTTTGGATCAGGATCTCCCTTCGTGTTTTGGATCTGGATTGGTTTTGGCAAAACCACCCTTGTGGGTTTTGGATCTGGATTTTTATGAAAAAATGCTAAAAATGGCTAAAATAACAGAATTTGGGCCTGTTTTTGCCCCTAAAGTATTATTAACCTCAATAACATTAGTTTTCCACTCATTTCTAGTAAATTTTGATCACTTCACAGCTTACAAAATTGTTTTCATTTACTGTAGTTGGGCCAAAAGGGTATACCGAGGTAGCTGGATGACTAAGCTAAGCGATAGCAGTGGGTATCACATACATGTGGACCTTACACTTCCAACCTGGCACATATTGGAAGCAGAGCGGCACTGCAGGGGCAGACAGGGTGGCAGTTTAATAAACTATCCCAAAAAAAGATAAATGCTCCAAAGAGCAAAAAATACAAAGAGGTATCAGCCTTGTCATGACTGGTGGTAGCAGCTTCAGCACTTCTATCAGGTTGCTGATCTCCCACTATTTCCTCCTCCATCATCCTCCTAAAATGTGTTTTTATTTTATTTATTTTTCTTACGTCACACTGGACACAGCCCCTTGGACACAGCCCCTGGACAATGGACACAGCCTCTGGACACAGGCCCTGTCACACTGGACACAGGCCCTGTCACACTGGACACAGGCCCTGTACAGCCCCTTGTACACTGGCCACTGCAGCCCCTGTACACTGGACTTGTGTACAGCAGCTCCTGCAGACCCTATCTGATCCCTGCTGCAATCCCTCCTGTCCCGCATAGGTTCCTATGGGGGTTGCGATGCTGCCCGATGTATCAACATTAGGCAGCATCGCAGTGGGTAGCCCCATGTAGTCTATGGGCTACAGACCACACTGCCATTGGGGCAGTGTAGTCAGCAGGGGGTCAGTGCTAACCACACATGCGCAGACCACCAGCACTCGGCGAAGCAGAACGCAGTCCCTGCCTCTGCAATGATATATTAAACCAAAAGGATGACATATTGCAATATGATCCTGGATGGTAAATGCCACCCAGATGGCAGTGCATATGTGATCCAAAGATAAATGGGCCCCATACACACATGATATACTTCCAGCTCTGGATCAGGCCTTAAGTGTGAATTAACACTGTTACTTAATTACTATGCGATATGAAGATCACTTTTAATACTCGGCACAAAAGAAGTAAGGGGAAGATAATTCAAAGAAAAGTTATTTTTCTTCTTAGATCCTGAAGCAAAATCTCTGGTGTACACAACCTAGAAGTTAAACAAACCACTTAGGCGATGTCAGTGGAGGCATGTCATGTGATGCTGGGTGATACCTCACAGAACTAATAGATGCTGACTGTCATCTGAATCAGCACAAACAGCCAGCCTGCATGGCCCTGATAAGCAGCCAGGAGAGCAGCAGTATACCATCTGTACTCAGCAGCGTTGGTGATACTGTATGTGACTGGCACACTGGCGCTGCCATAGCCTGTATGGGCAGCTCACTGTAACCTGTGGGGTCAGCAGCAGCAACATTAATGGCAGGTAGACAACACCACCCACCCCATAGTGTGCACCTGTGCTACCTGCACACGGCACTGCGCGTGATAACTGTGATGCCAGCACATGTACATGACGGTGACGTCAGGCCTGTCAGTAGGCATGATATCATATGTGGCGACGTCTTCTCACCTTTCTCCTTCTCGTCAATACGCAGGGCCATGGAGATGTAGTGGAAGGCCTGCTGGTGATACGCCCGCACCACCTCCGGCTCCGGCGGCCTGTCCTGAGCCTCAGCCGCCCTGAGGCCGCCCGCTGGGCACTTCTTGTCCGTCATGACCCTGCGGGAGAGCCGCTCGCAACACCAGGCAAAGAGCAGGCCGAGCTGCAGCGCCAGGAAGCGGAGGAGGGAGAAGGCGGCGAGCAGGGGGAAGGAGAATACGTATAGGTTCCGCTTATGGAGAGAAGGCGGGGGGCTCGACGGCGCCGGGGACTCCGAACGGGGGGAGGGTGGCGGGGTCCCGGAACCGGTCTCTGAAGCTGGGGTCGCCGGTCTCTTCTTGCTGCCTCTTCCGCCCGGAGAATTCATTCACAGCGCCCGCAGCCACTTCCATAACACTGGGCACAGAGACTGCCCGATTGATCCGCCCCCGACCTACATAGCCCGCCCACTACACCCTCCACAGCGCCCTCCCTGCTCCGCCTACTACACCCGCCACAGCTGTCACCCTTCCGCCTGCTTCGCCGCAGCCACACACACACTGCTATTGGCCACGCCCTCTCAGTGGCAGAGCTGTCATCACGCCCATTCCAAATGTCACGTATGGGAACGCCCTCCTCACATGTAGTGTGTGTATGCCGAGTCTGTTCCCCCGAATCCCGCCTACTCTTTTACGTAGAAGGGAAACAAATGATTGCACTCGTTCTCATCTTCTGCTGTTCATTGTTATCGCTGCCAGTCAGTGTCAGTGCGATCCGCACACCTACCCTGGCCTCAGCACTTACTATCAGGCTGCTGCCCCATGTCGCTCTATACAGAGTCAGACGGTATATTGCTCTGTACTATCATTATATTATCCTGCTCAGGAATCCCAGATATACAGATGGAGGGGAGAAGATTGTAGATCTATAGACTATCAACCGGAACCAAGTTTTATATCCCATGTTCCAGGCCATTCATATTGTACAGAATGGGATCCGGATGCCTCACAGACAGTGGGGGTTATTCTGGTTGATTCGCAAGGCTGCAAACTCGCAGCCTTGCGAGTCCACCAAGCCCCGCCTTGCATATGGTTGTCTGGTTCCACTCATTCACGAGGGCGATTCGCACGCATGAGTTTGCAAATGGATGTTACTCAGTAACATCCATTCTCAGGGCAGGGGGAACCTCCCACATCTTTCGATGGTCGCCGACCATCGAAAGATGTGGACGGTGCACACATATAAAAGTGACTTTCCAGACGCTTACATATGCGTGCACACTGGGAAGGAAATGGGCGGGCAGCTGACATCCGGTGATGTCAGGTCCCCTCCCCCTGCACAGACATCATGGCCTCATTAGCATGAGAACGCCCAGTGTTCTCATGGGAACGCCCATGAAACACCCGGCGTTTACATATGCTAATGAGGCCGCCCAACTCCCCTCTCCATCCCTGCCCACTGTCCTGGGTGCGTGCACCCGGCGAACAGTCTGCGCCGTGGGTGTACGAACCTGGCGTATGCACATGGGCAGAAATGCGCACAGCACCACCATTGGTCCCCGTGCAAACGCATTCAATAAGGGCCAATGTCTAGGTTCGGGATTTGAGGCACCAAGCTTCGGTGCGCAGGCACCCAAAGTAGTAGTAGTAGTTTGTTTATTTATAAGGCGCCACAAAGTGTCCGCAGCGCTGTACATAGCAAACAAAAAAACAAATTACATGGTAACGTACAGGGTGTGTTGATAAAATACAGCATAAATAGGGGTAAGGCAGGTAGAACTAAAATCAGCATCAGTTCTGAAGTACAGATGGGTCTTGTCCCATCCTTGCTGGCGGGTCGCCAGAACGTACGCGCTGGCGACCCGCCAGCAGCCTCGCCAGCGAGGAGACTGAGACGCGCGTGCGTCTCACGCGCACGCGCGTCTCAGTCTCCGTCGCTAGCGCGACGGAAACCCTGTCCGTCTCCGCCTCAGGGAGACGGACAGGGTTAGGGGGGGGTGCGGGCAGGCGGCGGGGACCCCGGGTTACCGCCGGCAAGCCGGCGGGGACCCGGGGGAACGGATCGAAGCGCCGTCGGAAGGGGACGCGCGCGCCGCTCGTGCGCGCGCGTCCCCTTCTCACCATCGCCATGGCGCTGGCGGGGGATGGCGGCTGGCGACGCCAGCGCCATCCCCTGCAAAGATGGGACAAGACCCATCTGTAGGTGTCGAAATTCTCGAGGAGACTGAAGATGAAGTAGAGGAAGGGAAGAACATGGCAGGAGCGCTGGTGAGGTAAAGAGGTAGGGTGAGTACGTGAGGAAGGAGGGCTAAAGGGAAGTGGGTGGACGAATTAAAAACAATAGGATAAGTAGGAAGGGATGGGAACAGATGGAGGGGTAGGGTAGGCAGGATAGGAGGAGCAAAAGAGGTTAGGAGGAGGGATAGGCTAGTCAGAAGAAGTGGGTTTTGAGGGAGCGCTTGAAGGAGGTAAGGGAATCAGAAAGTCTGATGGGTGGCGGGAGGTTGTTCCAGCGCAGGGGGGCAGCGCGACAGAAGTCTTGGACACGGGAGTGGGAGTCGGTGATTAGGTAAGAGGTCAGGCGGCGGGCGGCGGCGGAGTGAAGAGGACGGGAGGGAGTGTGGATAGAGATCAGTGAAGAAAGGTAAGGAGCGGTGGAGGGGGAGAGAGCCGGTACTTGTGTATTATCACGGCACCCACTACTCCATTTGCGTAGAGGGCTATTCAGGGTAGTGAAATTGCATTATATCGCATTGCATGCCATATTGTATGGCATGCGATGCGATGCGATTTTCCTATGTAATGTATTCACTGCTCTGTGTCAGTGAATACATTAAAAAGATAGGCAAAGAGCATCGCATGCCATTATTATTAATGGTAAAATTACATATAATGTCCTTAATTTTGGCCCCCCCCTCACTATCCACGCCATCCCGAAGCGTGGCGAGCGCAGCGAGCCCCGCGAGGGGCGGCAGTATGCGTCCGACCGACCTTTTCATACCCCCACTATCCACGTCAGCGTGGAGTCGATGTTATATAGTGTGGCGAGCGCAGCGAGCCACCGAGCCCGAAGTGTGGCGAGCGCAGCAAGTCCTGCGAGGGGACGCGTAATACATGTAACATAATACACGTCCCCGCGCGGGGCTCGGTACGCTCGCCACGCTTCGGGCTCGCCGACGTGGATAGTGGGGGTATAAAAAGGTCGGTCGAACGAGTACCGCCGCGCCATTATAAGCGTGAAAATCGCATGCCATACCATAACGGCATGCAATACGATGCGATTTCACTACGTTTGCATACGTAGTAAAATCGGGCACCGTGATAATACACAAGTACCAGAGAGCCTCATAGGTGTTGGTGAGGAGTTTAAAGAGAACTCGAAAAGGAATGGGGAGCCAGTGAAGAGATAGACAGAGGGGGGAGGCGGCGGGAGAGGAAGATGAGCCTAGCAGCAGCATTAAAGATGGATTGGAGAGGGGCGAGGCGGGCGAGAGGTAGCCCGGAGAGAAGGATGTTGCGGTAGTCAAGGCGGGAGATGACAACAGAGTGAATGAGAATTTTGGTCGCGTCAGTGGAGATGAATGGTCTGATGCGCGAGATATTGCGGAGGTGAAAGCGGCAAGACCCAAAGACTAGGGAGAGCCATTGTTGTGGTTGCCATCAATGGTTGACATCTATGGGCAGCACGGACGGTGTAAAAGTTAGCATTAATTGAACTCATGACCTCACAGCACTAAGGTCATGAGTTCAATTCCCACCTAGCTGTGTGGAGTTTGTATATTCTCCCCGTGCTTGTGTGGGTTTCCTATGGGTACTCCGGTTTTCTCCAACAATCCAAAATATACTGGTAGGCTAATTGGCTCCCAACAATTTTAACCCTAGAGTGAATGTGTGTGTATGTACATGTGGTAGGGAATATAGATTGTAAGCTCCACTGGGGCAGGGACTGATGTGAGTGTTCAAATATTCTCTGTAAAGCGCTGCGGAATATGTGTGCGCTATATAAGAATCTGTTAATAAATAAATAATAATGCAAATTTATATTAAAGGCAGCATATCATGTATTAGATAACCATAGGTGGATTTACCAACCTTCTGGCTAGCGAAACACAATTTAAGTACTAATAATAAACAATAAACAAACATACAAATATTGATGCAATAATAAAAATGTATATGCGGTGTTGCCGGGAAGGGGAATAGTTAGGGATGGTTATCAAGTTTCTGGAATAATTTATTAAAACAATTTTTTTTTTTAAGTCATAAAAATTTAAATAAAAAAATAGAAAATAAAAATATAATGAAATACCGGGAGGCTTTTAATCGTAAAATATCCTGCATTACACCTTGAGCCGTGCAAGCTCACACTTGCAGGAGCCCCTTCCCACTCCCAAACAGTGGGTACCATTGTTGCCATAGACTGGTGACAAAATCTGAAACCACTGGATGTAATATTACTGCTTTGATCTTCAGGGCCGCCAATAGGGGGGTGCTGTGGATACAGCTGTCTCGGGCCCCGGCCTCTGGAAGGGCCTGGGCAGCTAATTTTGCCAACAGCAACCCCTTCCCCCAGACTGCCTCCCCAGTGCTCTGAACAAAGCGGAGGATTATTCAACACAGGACAGCGGCAGCCAATTAAAAGCGGCTGCCGGTGCATTCTGATTGGCTCACCAGCCGGTGCTGAATTTTAATTGGCACCCGGCATCCTGAGTTGAAGAAGCCTGCCCTCTGGGCTGCAGCTCAGCAGAAGGGGAGATGAGGGAGCAGGAGCAGGGTTACGGTAAGTCAAGTGAGGAAGGGGGGAGGGCCCGGGGCCTGGGGCCTGGACTGGAATTGACTGGCAGGAAGGTCGACCTGACTTAAGGTCGACATGGGCCAAGGTCGACATGACTTAAGGTCTAATTTGCATAAAGGTCGACATGAGGAAGGTCGACTGGTCATAAGGTCGACATGGATTTTTCACTGTTTTTTTACCCGAATGTCGACACAGTCGACATGGACACAGTTGGCAATGAGAATCGGACCCTCGCATTGCTCGCTTCTCTCGCAATGCTTTGGGCACGGTGGCTCGCTTCGCTCGCCACAGCTTTAATAACCTACACGCCCTAGTGGATGGTAGGGCATGAAATACCACCTGTCGGCACATGACGGCTCAAAAAACAGTGAAAACCCATGTCGACCTTATGACCAGTCGACCTTCCTCATGTCGACCTTTATGCAAATTCGACCTTAAGTCATGTCGACCTTGGCCCATGTCGACCTTAAGTCAGGTCGACCTTCCTGCCAGTCGACCTAGTGGGGTCGACCTAATGACTGTAGACCTAAGTTCATTCTAATAGATGACCGGCTGTTTATATGCCTGGCAAACCGCATTTGACTGCTGGATGATCTTTTGGTCACATATTAAAACTGAACTTTAGCCCTACAATTGAGCTGGTATTCCAATTAATAGCTATATAGCCTATTGATATTTATTTAAAATGAACTGACAGCTATCGCATAGCCACCAGTGAAAAATATTGATTTTCTAGGAGGGACCAAGGGGCAGATGTATTAAGCCTTAACAAGAGATAAATGCAAGGGTAATCAGGAGAGATAAACGTCCAGCGAATCACCTGCTAACTGCCATGTTACAGGCTGTGTTTGAAGTCAGTATTTTGTAACAATTGAATATTCAATTTATGTTTTAATGTATCATTGTATCTGTGTATTTAATACATTTTATTGATTATAACTGTGTACCTTTGAGTGCCCCACGCTTATTTCTTTCTTGTCCCAATCCAGTATCTTGCCTGGGGTTCCATAAGGTATATATCTCAGTAGCGCACAAAGGAGGGGTTTCTGACAGTGGCGTAAATTGCGCAAGGCAGCCCCCGCCACTGCTTGGGGGAGCGGGGGCTGCGTGGGCGCCTGCTCCCGCCCGGGGCACTGAGCAAAGCGAGGTGGCTGGTTTGTGCTGCTGGTGACCGTGCGCCGCGCCGCACAGGAGAGTCGGCCGGGGCACGGGCGCAGCCATGACAGTCTGACAGACTCAGTGTCAGACTGTCCAATGGGAGGGTAGGCGGGCGGGCGGCTGTCCAATGAGCAGGCGGGGGTAAGGCAGCAGCAGTGACTGCTGGTTACGCTCAGCGGCGTAGCTAGGCACCGGCACCCAGGGGCGGAACTACCGCCGGTGCACCCGGTGCAGTGCACCGGGGCCCAACAGGATCACGGGGCCCGCAGCCGCTGCCGTCCGCACCGCATACCGCCGCTGCCATTTCTGTGTTTTTTTTGTTTTTTTAAAGCAGCGGCAGCGTGGGTGTGCGGGTCCGCGGCCGGGAGATACACACCTGACAGGATGCCGCCGGGCAGCTGCTGCTGACAGGCATGGATGCAGTCCCGACATCTGCATCCATGCTGGGGGTGACGGTCCTTCCTGTCAGCAGCTGCAGCATAGCAACAGGCTATGCAGCTTCAGCATAGCAACAGGCAGCCAATCGTGAGGCTGCCTGTTGCTGAATGGGATCCCAGAATACACTGCACTCAGAGTCAGACAGGAAGTTGGATTCCTCCTGTCTGATCTGATCACTGCAGTGCGGAGCAGCCAGCCATACAACAATCTAAGGTATTATTTAAATTATTATAAGAAGGGGGGGGGGCATTTTAATTTCAGAGGACAGGAGGCCTGTTCAATTAAATATTAATGATACTACAGGGAGGGGACTGTGAAATTAATAATTATATTACAGGGAGGGGGCTATTAATTAATAATTATACTACAGGAAAGGGGGCTGTTAATTAATAATTGTACTACAGGGAGGGGGCCATTAATTAATAATTATACTACAGGGGGGGCTGTTAATTAATAATTATACTACAGGGAGGGGGCCATTAAATAATAATTATACTATGGCCACTCACCGCCACCATGGCCCGGTGTTGTGTGTGCTCAGCTCCTTGGCTGCAGAGGGCTCACACCAGTGCTGACGGACATTTGAAATATGGCACTTGTCAACCAGCCTATCAGAGCTCATGGATCGGCAGCCGCAGTTAGCGATTGGCTGCCGGGCCGCGAGCTCGGATTGGCTCACAAGCCTGTGCCATATTTCAAATGTCCATCAGCCCTGGTATGAACTGCTCAGCAGCATAGGAGCTGAATGCACACCACACGGGGCCATGGCAGTGAGTCCTCTCCTCCACGGTTTTCTACTCTACTGCAATAATATGGGAATTTTGTAAGGGCAGTAATGTGGGCAATGTCTAAGGGTCACTACTGGGGGAATTATGTGTACGGGAAATTACTGGGGGCTTAATATGCAATGGGTATTACGTGTGTGCTATAATGTGTACTGGGCATAACGGTGTGTGCTAAAAGGTGTACTGGGTATAGCGGTGTGTGCTATAATGTTTACTGGGTATAGCGGTGTGTGCTATAATGTTTTCTGGGTATAGCAGTGTGTGCTATTGTGTTTACTGGGTATAGCGGTGTGTGCTATAATGTTTACTGGGTATAACGCTGTGTTCTATAATGTGTACTCGACATAAGTGTGCCATAATGTGTACTGGGCATAACGGTGTGTGCTATAATGTGTACTGGGCATAACGGTGTGTGCTAAAAGGTGTACTGGGTATAGCGGTGTGTGCTATAATGTTTACTGGGTATAACGCTGTGTGCTATAATGTGTACTCGACATAAGTGTCCCATAATGTGTACTGGGCATAACGGTGTGTGCTATAATGTGTACTGGGCATAACGGTGTGTGCTGGAATGTGTACTGGGCATAACGGTGTGTACTGGGCATAACGGTGTATGCTGGAATGTGAATTGGTACTACTATGTGACCACACCACTTCCCCCCCCAAAAAATGCCCTAAATTTTTAGCGCGCGCCTTCGGCGCGCACTGTCCCTGTTTTCCGGTTTATATTGTTTTTAGTAAATATGTATCTTTATGCGAGTGGGCCAATTCATACTTCCCCCCCGACCCACATATGCCATGCTGGGAAGAAGGGGAGAGGAGGCTTTATTCGGTTGGACCCAGAAAAGGTCAGGTAGGACCCCAATTTTAAGAAGTGAAGAGTCCCCGGGACCCACTTTTTTGGGTGGTTTTCGCAAAAAATATAATTAAATATATATATAGGGGGCGCAATAAATTTTTTGGCAGGGGGGAGCAAAATTTATAGTTACGCCACTGGTTTCTGAGTACCCAGAACCCCCCCCCCCAGGAGTCTAAGGGCCCTCGGCTGAAAGCTGAGGGTCCCCTCTTTCCATGGGTACAAGAATTGTAAAAATCGGCCCTTGGGAACCGGAGATATCTGACTTCAAAGCAGTGGTCCCCATCCAAACCTGTTATTTGTTATTCCCAGTCAGATATTTCAGGTTCTGTCTGACTTAGAGTTTTTTTGAGGGTATATTCCAAAAGCTGGGACTCTCCCCCTGTGAGGGACACTAGGAGCTTGTCTCTACTGTTACCTTCCAGCAGCTGGTTACTGCTCCAGCTCCACACACCTAATATGTAGTATTATATACTCGTGGGCAGATTGCTCTGCCTCCTGAAGTATGATCACCTAGTCCCCAATACCATTTGGTAGGTGGTATTCTCTAGTTTTTATAATCTTACATTATAATCTAAGAAATCTATTTCCGGTAACTGGAGATATCTGCAGTCAAGCAAGATGTCCTCCCACCAGAAAATTATGAATCATGAGCCCACTCCACTATACACCCCTCCTCTGCATATTAAACATCCTCTACCACCCTGGAAGTTATGTATCAGGACCCCTTCATTCAGCCCAATGCCCCCTTCTCCCACCTCATCTCCCACCATCTGTGCAGTAAAGGGGTAATTAGTGGAAATTACTGATCCAGGCCCTACATGCAGAGCGGTTGATATAATACTCCCTACCACCCGTGGGACATCAAAGCTTCCCCCACCCCTAC
Source organism: Crinia signifera (assembly GCF_055691185.1). NCBI lineage: Eukaryota > Metazoa > Chordata > Amphibia > Anura > Myobatrachidae > Crinia > Crinia signifera. Next base: position 95,955,397 of record NC_139219.1, read on the forward strand.
CGCTGGAGGATTGGTAGGGGCACCAATACATTGCTATGCCCCGGGGTCTTGCACTGCTGTTGACACCCCTGTATGTATGTGTGTGTGTGTGTGTGTGTGTGTGTATATATATATATTTATTTATTTATTTGTATTATTATTTATATACATTTGGTCTATCTATAATACTTTAACTGACCCGGCATATACTGGGTCACCTAAGCGTCTATCTCCGTGCTTTGCTCCGCCCCTCTGGAAACCCCCTTCTGAAAATCCTGCGTTTGCCACTGAATCTGCCTCTGCATGTAGGCATGTAGAAATCATACACAATGCGCCCCAATGTCTCCATAAATTACATGCAATTTATTGCATGTAAAAATGGCACATCAAGTGCCAAATCGTAAGTTAGCTCTCCTGGGGGGCTTACGGGGGGAGCTCAAGGGGAATTGGGTCTGATTTGTCCTTAGGATGAGACGGACTAGTGTATGGGGTCTTTATATAGCAAAAGTCATGACTTGAATGTCAATCTCTGAGCTTTTCAGATTTTTACTCATGCTCATTACAACAGAGGCAAATTTAGCCCTTATGGGGCCCTAGGCAAGATACCAGTTTGGGGCCCGCCTCCCTCAAACAATACATAGAACTGTATTTTTGTTGATTGCAGCTGTCATCTATAGAGTACCTTGGCGTAAGCACAGTCTACTTATAAATGCTCACTGCCTGAACATCGGTATTGCATACAAATCTGAATCAGGATCTAGGCATTTTGTAAGTAGACTTAATACCTGTGTCACATTTAAAGTAAACTGACTGCCCACATACAGTGGATAAAAACATTTTGGGGGAAATTTACTAAGAATACGAATACAAAAAATTGTATTCGTATTCTTGCTACGAATAAATACGACTGCATACGTCATATGCAAAGTCGTGTTCCGGAGGGGAATTTACAAAGCACTCAAATACGACTGTTTTGTAACCCTCCAATGTCGTATTAATTCGTATATACGGCCGCTAATACAAATTCCTACAGGCCCCCCCCCCGCTAGGCGGACAATAGAATCATTCAGTGGAGAGGCACGGAAGATGAAAGATCTATGCGCCTCTCCACAGTCCGATGCGGAGAGCTGCTGGAGTCGCCGGCATGTCACAGAAGATGCCAGAAGACCAGGACTACGTTGGATCAAGACCAGGGCCGGACTGGCCATCTGGCACTTCTGGCAAATGCCAGAAGGGCCGATGGCCAGGTGGGCCGATTGACTGTCAGCTCAGCACCGTCTCCGGCGGCGTCTCTGTAATGAGCTGACAGCCTGAGCCACGTCATTTACATATGACGTGTATTTCCAGCCCGCGTAGCTGCTATGGGGCTCGAGCTGTCCCCAGAGTCCGTGGCTCCCCCTGCACCCTGTCCTGGCTGCCGTTCCCCCTTCCACTGTGCCTGGAGCTCACCTGTCTCCTGGGCCGTGGCCGCTGCTCCCCCTTCCCTCACACATGCGTCGGCTTCCCCGGCTCCCCCTGCTGAAGAGCGCGGCCGCGCTGAAGATGCCGCTGTGCATCAGGAGGCTATTAGGAAGATTCCATGCGGTGCCTGCTGAAATCAGCTAGATGAGCTCTCGGCCCCACTGACGGATGAAGCAGCGCTCATCGTCAGGGTACACCTGAAGCAAATCGCAGGTACTGTTAATTCATGGTGGGGGGTTGGTCCTTTTATATATATATATATATATATATATATATATATATATATATACAGGCAAAAACGGCGGTACTCTCCAGACTTGTTTTCAAGGATTAAAAGAAAGCCTTTATTGATCCTACGGCGTTTCGGGTTTCCCCGTTCTCAAGGACATACAAATGGCAAATGAACAGTACACACTTTTAAAACAGTAAACCCCACCCCCATTACCCGCCCCCGGTCATTAGATTTAAAAGAAGGCAGCTGGACTCATCACCTCCTGCACACCGCTCCTATCTCCACCTGCTATAGCAGGATTTTCAGCATAAGGGTAATCACCCCAGTGTGTCGGACACGCCGTAGTTCGGCGCCAGCAGGGAACGCTGGATGTCAACGTCATTAAGCTGGAAACAGCATGTAGATGCTGATTGGAGGAGCTGAGCGCGGCGCGCGGCTTGGTGGGTAGTCAAGACGCCGTATCCAGGCAACCGATCCCGGTACCGGGGAGATATATAAAATACAGAAATTAATAAAGAAAAAACATATACAATTAAAATGTCTAGACTATGTGTGCAAAAACATACTGCCAGAAGAGAAACAGCACGTGAGATATTGGATACCATAAGGATTTAACCATTTAAGACAAAAAAGGAAAAGGTCGACACAATGTCGACACTGTAAAATATAGCTTAAATTGTATCCAAAATCGCACAGTGAACAGAGGATGCATAAAGGACTAGTATAATAGAAAACTATATAAGACAATATCAATTTATATATTCTATATACTTATAAATGATGTTCCTGAAGCATAGAATTTCCTTAACAATTATCAGACAAATTTCCACAAGATCATCAAGGGCAGTAATGCATAACATGAATGCTAGCAAGGAAATTAAATAATTTTTTCAAAGATAAAAAAGATGAAGAAAAAGGAATGCAGGAAATATACAAGGGGAACATGAGTTTATAAGAAACATTGGAGCCCCAATGTCTCATTTAGCCCTTTTGGGGATATTGTATTTAATCTAAATATCCACCTACATTCAAGTTGTAGTAATTTTTTATTTCGATTACCCCCTCTCAAAGATAAGGGTACTTGGTCAATGATCATAGACCAAGTACCCTTATCTTTGAGAGGGGGTAATCGAAATAAAAAATTACTACAACTTGAATGTAGGTGGATATTTAGATTAAATACAATATCCCCAAAAGGGCTAAATGAGACATTGGGGCTCCAATGTTTCTTATAAACTCATGTTCCCCTTGTATATTTCCTGCATTCCTTTTTCTTCATCTTTTTTATCTTTGAAAAAATTATTTAATTTCCTTGCTAGCATTCATGTTATGCATTACTGCCCTTGATGATCTTGTGGAAATTTGTCTGATAATTGTTAAGGAAATTCTATGCTTCAGGAACATCATTTATAAGTATATAGAATATATAAATTGATATTGTCTTATATAGTTTTCTATTATACTAGTCCTTTATGCATCCTCTGTTCACTGTGCGATTTTGGATACAATTTAAGCTATATTTTACAGTGTCGACATTGTGTCGACCTTTTCCTTTTTTGTCTTAAATGGTTAAATCCTTATGGTATCCAATATCTCACGTGCTGTTTCTCTTCTGGCAGTATGTTTTTGCACACATAGTCTAGACATTTTAATTGTATATGTTTTTTCTTTATTAATTTCTGTATTTTATATATCTCCCAGGTACCGGGATCGGTTGCCTGGATACGGCGTCTTGACTACCCACCAAGCCGCGCGCCGCGCTCAGCTCCTCCAATCAGCATCTACATGCTGTTTCCAGCTTAATGACGTTGACATCCAGCGTTCCCTGCTGGCGCCGAACTACGGCGTGTCCGACACACTGGGGTGATTACCCTTATGCTGAAAATCCTGCTATAGCAGGTGGAGATAGGAGCGGTGTGCAGGAGGTGATGAGTCCAGCTGCCTTCTTTTAAATCTAATGACCGGGGGCGGGTAATGGGGGTGGGGTTTACTGTTTTAAAAGTGTGTACTGTTCATTTGCCATTTGTATGTCCTTGAGAACGGGGAAACCCGAAACGCCGTAGGATCAATAAAGGCTTTCTTTTAATCCTTGAAAACAAGTCTGGAGAGTACCGCCGTTTTTGCCTGTATATCTACCCTGGTGCTGCTATCACCATTGGACGGTTACCCCAGCAAGTATTTGGACTTTTTGAAACAGAGTGCCGGGCCCACCCCTGCTACTATATATATATATATATATATATATATATATATATATATATTAGTGTGTAATACAAACAGGCGGCACACATAGGACTTATGTTGTGTTTTAAAGAAACTACAGCCCACACCAGCAGACTAAAGACCTTTAAGTCTTTCATCTGCTGGTGTGGGCTGCAGTTTCTTTAGATGGCAACACAAGTCCCATGCGTGCTGCCTGTGTGTATTACACACTATACTGTATATCTACTTGGAGTGCATCTGGGCATTTTCAAAAGTTTTGGACAAGTGTTGGTCAGCTATCTATAATATACACAGTATATGCCTGTGTAATATAATGTGTAATAGGCATTATGTTATGTGGTATAGTTTGTAATGGGCATTACGGTGTGTTCCACAATGTGTAATGGGCATTGCGGTGTGTGCCATAATGTGTAATGCCCCCTTTTTGTGATGCCATGCCTCTTTTCCATGAGGCCACACCCCCTTTTCGCAGCGCAAGGTTCCTGCCTGCTGCAGGTGGGCCTGTGGGCTCAAAATGCCAGGGCCGATTTTTGGTCCCAGTCCGGCCCTGATCAAGACGACAGATCTTCACACGAGGACCTGGGTGAGTTGGATTTACTCCCACAGGTCCCCCATGGATTTCTTCGGACCCAGATGGACGCCGACAGACGCCGCCGACATGGACATCGACATGGAGCCAAATGCCGACATGGATCCGGACCAGGACAAGGCACCGGACCAAGACCCAGGGATCAAGATAGGTAAGTATCAGTATGTATGGGCTTTGGATGGGCTTTGGATGTATTAAAGTTTTATTTTTATTGTGTCAGTGTGTGTTTATTTCACTATTTTTTTTTATTGTGGAACTACAAGTGCCAGCGGGCCCTTTAATGCCCCGCAGGCTGGGACTTGTGGTTCTCAAAGTCCCAGCTTGCGGGGGAGGCTTGCTGGGACTCATAGTTCCACAGTAAAAGACAATAGTTTTTATTCTATTTTTTGACACTTCAATCAGCCCGGTGACCACCGCACAGGGTCACCGGGGACAGCACCAGGCTTTAGCCTGGTCAGGTAAGTCCTGGAGGGGGGGACCCCTTTATTGGGGGGGGGCCCCACTCCCCCAGGGCCCCTGGCCAGGCTGACTGGTCGGTAGGGTGAGGTTTTGGCCGCGGGACCATATCTAATAAGTGTCCCCTGGCTGTGACCTTACCCTGCTGGCTGGTTTGGCCTGGGGCTGGTTCTTAAAATAGGGGGGACCCCTAGTCATTTTGTCCCCCATATTTTGGGAACCAGCCCCGGACCTGGAGCCTGGGGCTGGTTTTAAAAAATCGGGGAACCCCTATTTGTCGTGTTTCCTGATTTTTTATTACCGGCCCCCGGCTCTTTCAGCCTGGTGCTGATTACAGCTGTGGGGGGGACCCCACGCTGTTTTTTTTTATTTATTTATTTCTCTATTTTGTAACACTGAAGCCTGCACAGATCTGACTAATCCGTGCAGGGTTCTGCCAAATATGAAAGGAAAATAAAGTGTATTTTCCTGCCGTATATTCGTGGCAGTTTTACACTAATTAGCGGCCATATTATCAATATGGCCGCTTAGTAAATCAGGAACCACCATTCTTTTGAATGGTGATTTCTGCCGTATTCTTTCAATGGTGTACTCATTCGTATTTGTAAATACAAATACAAATGTTCCATCATTAAGAATACGAAAATACGTATAACGGCATAGTAAATGCCAAAAATACGTACACACCCAAAAAAATTGTTTTTCACAAAAATTTTTTAGTAAATTTCCCCCTTGGTGTGTCCAAATATATATTAATCCTATCAAAGAACATTAAAGGAGTTTTGAGAGTGTGGGCAGGTCTGTGTGAGATGTCATGACATCACGCAGTAAATAATATAAATGTACCGCATATACAGGGCCGTACCTAGGGGGGAGCACCAAATGACTACCTTGCCCCGAGTTCCAGAAACCCTAGGTTCGGCCCTGGTATATACTCAAGTATAAGCCGGCCCGAATATAAGCTGAGGCACATGATTTTACCACAAAAAAATGGGAAAACTTGTTGACTCAAATATAAGCCATGGGTGGGAAATGCAGCAGCTACTGGTAAATTTCAAAAATAAAAATAGATACCAATAATTCCCCCAGTAGTGTCCCTTACAGTAATGCTCACTTTTTTTGCAGCCTGGCACAAGGCATCTGTCCTCCACCACTGTTGCTGCTGCCGGTTTGCGCAGAGGGGGGAGAGGAGAAGCGGCTTTCCTGCTTGGAGCTGCTGCTGGCTAGAGGGCCGCTTCATGGCTCAGCGGTGACAGGAGGGAGAGGAGCCGCTGCTTCATGGCTGGTTGGCTTGGTGGGAACAGGGGGGAGAGGAGCCGCGGCTTCATGGACGGATGGGGATGGGGGAGAGGAGAGGTAGCTTCCGGCCGCACTGGGCCTTCTCCCGCAACATCGCCAAGTCTCCTGCAGCCGCGCCGGGCCCCTCCTCCACAGAAGGGCTGTTCCCCGGGACCCTCACTCGAGTATAAGCCGAGGGGGGCTTTTTCAGCATAAAATATGTGCTGAAAAAGTCGGCTTATACTCGAGTGTATATGGTATATGCCATGGTCATCGCTACGATTTAACATAAAAAAATTAGGTGTCTGCCTTAGAATTAATGTGGATTCCCATTATAGTTTGGTTATGGCGTATTTGTCAATTGATAACAATTATCTACCAAAATGTTGTACTCATTATAAAACAGCATTAAATTGTATTCTCAGTGACATTTCCTTTATATTTTCAGGCATACAGGAGAACCTTACTGGAGATCACCTAGGCTTCCCAATGCATTTACTTGAATAGCAAATGAATGGGGCGGACAGCACTTGCAGCAATACTAAGTGGTAACTTTTCTGAATGTGAGTACAATGCACAAAATTGATGCCAGTGGATAGGAGTCCTTGAACATATCTGCTTGCTTTCAGCAACAAGGGTTAATGGTTTACAAAGAGCTGCAAGAAAGCAAAATAGTAACATTCTAGGGAGTCAGTTCAATTATATATGTGATGTCGGCAATGTGCTCTTATAATGGCATCTAAAAATCAGCAACTTCTATCGATAAATCATAACTACATCTTCCATACAATGGCCAGTGTGTGCAGTAACATTGCCGATACACTACCCAATGGGCCAGATACACTAAGCTTCAAAAGTGATAAAATGGAGAGTGATAATCAGCCAGCCAATCAGCTCCTACTTGCCATGTTACAGACTGTGTTTGAAAAATGTTAGGCAGGAGCTGATTGGTTAGTTGTTTATCACTCTCCATTTTATCCTTTTGAAGCTTAGGGGGTTATCCAAATCCATTCGGTCCCTTGTGCATTCGCACGGAGGACCAATGGTGCACGTCTGCGCATGCGCAGGTGCGTTTATGCGCATGTGCAGATGTAGAGTGCGTGCACCCACGGCAAACTTTCGGTTCGCCAGGTGCACGCACCCTTGACGGGGGGGCGGAGATGGGCGGGGCGGTGCCAGGCTGCACCAACACCATATGGGAATGCACAGCGTTCCATGGGCGTTCCCATGAGAACACTGGGCGTTCTCATGGTAATGAGGCGGTGAAGCAGGTACGGGGGGCTGGCAGCTGACATCACCGGATGTCAGCTGCCCGCCCATATCTGTGCCAGTGTGCACGCATATGTAAGTGACTTAAAAGTCATAGAAAGATGTGGGCGGTTACCTGAGGCATACGAATGGATGTTTATGCAAAACATCCATTCGCAGCCTGTGCGGGCAAACCCGCACTGCGGGGGGTGGGCGTTCATTCGCCGGGAGGGGTTTGGTGGACTCGCAAGGCTGCAAATTTGCAGCCTTGGGAATCAACTAGAAAAACCCCTTTAGTGCATCTGGCCCAATGTCTGCAGTTACATTGCCCATACAATACCCTGTTCGTACAGGTCTGAATTTTGCCGCTGTCCGATGTTTTTTTTTACTGCACATGCACACTGTCCGCAATGCGCATGCGCTAGGTAAGGTTGCAAACACCTTCAGCAAAATTTTCTACTTGCAAGGTGCTCGCAACCTGATTGACAGGGGGTGGGCGTGTTGGAGTGGATCCCTGGCATTTCATAGGCCTGCCCACAATAACAGTGGGCTTTCCCAAGGAAACGTTGGGAGTGCCCAGAAAAATGCAGGCATGTTTTTGCCTGCTACGGGTGGGAACATGACATTGGCGCCTGCCCGAAAACATATTTTTTTTTTGTACGCAGCCGACAAGTGAGTCCTGGGCTACGCAAGGCTGCGAGCAACAGGGAGAAGAGGAAAAATAATTTGATGGTAAATAAAAATCAAATGATTTTTTCAGAGTGGCCGCATGTGAATGAATGTGTACATGTCCGCACGCAGTCCTGCAAACCACTTTGTAAGGTGGGATTTTGCAGGGCATGGGGTCGCTGGGCTCTGAGCAGGTATGAATCTGGCCCATGGTAAACAAGGACCATGGACCTTATTCAATGGTGCACGCAATTTTCTGCCAATTTTCTGCCACCCTGTTCTGGGCATGGACTAGTCAGCCTCTATGAATTCATTTGCCGCTGGAGACTCCCCAGAACATCCAACTGAATTGACTCCTATCTGTTTGTTCCATCAAATGGTAGTAAATCTAAAACAGTGGTTCTACACAGTTCACAATTTCCAGGTCACCCGGCAGGTGCACTCATTACTGACTGACACATTTTAAAAGATCCACAGGTGGAGCTAATTATTTCACTTGAGTCTGTGAGGAGACCTGCAAAACATGCACTGTGTGGGGTCCCGAGAACCTGTGATCTAAAAGACAAAGGGGATGTGACAGCTCACAACTTTTACTATCTAAAGGTGCATACAAACTTGGTGATAATAGTCAGTGATATGCACAATAACGCTATTGTAATGATATTATCTCGCACAACATCTAATGTGTACTTATTATAAGGTTAACAGTGTGCGCTCCCATGGGTTATTAACAATGTCAGGCTCAACAGCCCTAGCGCTAGTAGCAGATCCAATGGTGAACCACTTTAAAATAAGAACATTAACATTGTTCAACATTCAATGTAGCCCATTTTTAATAAAAAAAATAAAAAAATTACAAATAATTGAAACCAGAATGTTTGAAAAAAAAAAATTGGACTGCAAAGAGTTAACAATATCCTTCATTGTCCTGCATGTACAAATGGGGGAGGACATCATTAACTCCCTCTTCGCCCACCCCCCATTGTCACTGGTCATCCCTCGAATCAGCAAGTTTGTTTGCAGCTTGGTACACACATTATGTAGTGTGTGTCACGCCTGGGGTCTGAGTCGAGATGACGAAGGCCTCAGTCAGAGACTAGTGCCTGATGAATAAATCGGGGAGGCTTAATCAGTGGCGTAACTATAGCCCCGCAGCCCCCGCGGTGGCGGGGAGGCGCTGAGGAACTGTGGGCGCCGATCTGCGGGGCTATAGTTACTAGCCCTCCCACCCACCCAAGCAAATTTACACACCCCCCTTACCCCTCCGCATGACGCCGCCGCATTCAGGGTCAGCTATCTATAATATACACAGTATATGCCTGTGTAATATAATGTGTAATAGGCATTATGTTATGTGGTATAGTTTGTAATGGGCATTACGGTGTGTTCCACAATGTGTAATGGGCATTGCGGTGTGTGCCATAATGTGTAATGCCCCCTTTTTGTGATGCCATGCCTCTTTTCCATGAGGCCACACCCCCTTTTCGCAGCGCAAGGTTCCTGCCTGCTGCAGGTGGGCCTGTGGGCTCAAAATGCCAGGGCCGATTTTTGGTCCCAGTCCGGCCCTGATCAAGACGACAGATCTTCACAGGAGGACCTGGGTGAGTTGGATTTACTCCCACAGGTCCCCCATGGATTTCTTCGGACCCAGATGGACGCCGACAGACGCCGCCGACATGGACATCGACATGGAGCCAAATGCCGACATGGATCCGGACCAGGACAAGGCACCGGACCAAGACCCAGGGATCAAGATAGGTAAGTATCAGTATGTATGGGCTTTGGATGGGCTTTGGATGTATTAAAGTTTTATTTTTATTGTGTCAGTGTGTGTTTATTTCACTATTTTTTTTATTGTGGAACTACAAGTGCCAGCGGGCCCTTTAATGCCCCGCAGGCTGGGACTTGTGGTTCTCAAAGTCCCAGCTTGCGGGGGAGGCTTGCTGGGACTCATAGTTCCACAGTAAAAGACAATAGTTTTTATTCTATTTTTTGACACTTCAATCAGCCCGGTGACCACCGCACAGGGTCACCGGGGACAGCACCAGGCTTTAGCCTGGTCAGGTAAGTCCTGGAGGGGGGGACCCCTTTATTGGGGGGGGGCCCCACTCCCCCAGGGCCCCTGGCCAGGCTGACTGGTCGGTAGGGTGAGGTTTTGGCCGCGGGACCATATCTAATAAGTGTCCCCTGGCTGTGACCTTACCCTGCTGGCTGGTTTGGCCTGGGGCTGGTTCTTAAAATAGGGGGGACCCCTAGTCATTTTGTCCCCCATATTTTGGGAACCAGCCCCGGACCTGGAGCCTGGGGCTGGTTTTAAAAAATCGGGGAACCCCTATTTGTCGTGTTTCCTGATTTTTTATTACCGGCCCCCGGCTCTTTCAGCCTGGTGCTGATTACAGCTGTGGGGGGGACCCCACGCTGTTTTTTTTTATTTATTTATTTCTCTATTTTGTAACACTGAAGCCTGCACAGATCTGACTAATCCGTGCAGGGTTCTGCCAAATATGAAAGGAAAATAAAGTGTATTTTCCTGCCGTATATTCGTGGCAGTTTTACACTAATTAGCGGCCATATTATCAATATGGCCGCTTAGTAAATCAGGAACCACCATTCTTTTGAATGGTGATTTCTGCCGTATTCTTTCAATGGTGTACTCATTCGTATTTGTAAATACAAATACAAATGTTCCATCATTAAGAATACGAAAATACGTATAACGGCATAGTAAATGCCAAAAATACGTACACACCCAAAAAAATTGTTTTTCACAAAAATTTTTTAGTAAATTTCCCCCTTGGTGTGTCCAAATATATATTAATCCTATCAAAGAACATTAAAGGAGTTTTGAGAGTGTGGGCAGGTCTGTGTGAGATGTCATGACATCACGCAGTAAATAATATAAATGTACCGCATATACAGGGCCGTACCTAGGGGGGAGCACCAAATGACTACCTTGCCCCGAGTTCCAGAAACCCTAGGTTCGGCCCTGGTATATACTCAAGTATAAGCCGGCCCGAATATAAGCTGAGGCACATGATTTTACCACAAAAAAATGGGAAAACTTGTTGACTCAAATATAAGCCATGGGTGGGAAATGCAGCAGCTACTGGTAAATTTCAAAAATAAAAATAGATACCAATAATTCCCCCAGTAGTGTCCCTTACAGTAATGCTCACTTTTTTTGCAGCCTGGCACAAGGCATCTGTCCTCCACCACTGTTGCTGCTGCCGGTTTGCGCAGAGGGGGGAGAGGAGAAGCGGCTTTCCTGCTTGGAGCTGCTGCTGGCTAGAGGGCCGCTTCATGGCTCAGCGGTGACAGGAGGGAGAGGAGCCGCTGCTTCATGGCTGGTTGGCTTGGTGGGAACAGGGGGGAGAGGAGCCGCGGCTTCATGGACGGATGGGGATGGGGGAGAGGAGAGGTAGCTTCCGGCCGCACTGGGCCTTCTCCCGCAACATCGCCAAGTCTCCTGCAGCCGCGCCGGGCCCCTCCTCCACAGAAGGGCTGTTCCCCGGGACCCTCACTCGAGTATAAGCCGAGGGGGGCTTTTTCAGCATAAAATATGTGCTGAAAAAGTCGGCTTATACTCGAGTGTATATGGTATATGCCATGGTCATCGCTACGATTTAACATAAAAAAATTAGGTGTCTGCCTTAGAATTAATGTGGATTCCCATTATAGTTTGGTTATGGCGTATTTGTCAATTGATAACAATTATCTACCAAAATGTTGTACTCATTATAAAACAGCATTAAATTGTATTCTCAGTGACATTTCCTTTATATTTTCAGGCATACAGGAGAACCTTACTGGAGATCACCTAGGCTTCCCAATGCATTTACTTGAATAGCAAATGAATGGGGCGGACAGCACTTGCAGCAATACTAAGTGGTAACTTTTCTGAATGTGAGTACAATGCACAAAATTGATGCCAGTGGATAGGAGTCCTTGAACATATCTGCTTGCTTTCAGCAACAAGGGTTAATGGTTTACAAAGAGCTGCAAGAAAGCAAAATAGTAACATTCTAGGGAGTCAGTTCAATTATATATGTGATGTCGGCAATGTGCTCTTATAATGGCATCTAAAAATCAGCAACTTCTATCGATAAATCATAACTACATCTTCCATACAATGGCCAGTGTGTGCAGTTACATTGCCGATACACTACCCAATGGGCCAGATACACTAAGCTTCAAAAGTGATAAAATGGAGAGTGATAATCAGCCAGCCAATCAGCTCCTACTTGCCATGTTACAGACTGTGTTTGAAAAATGTTAGGCAGGAGCTGATTGGTTAGTTGTTTATCACTCTCCATTTTATCCTTTTGAAGCTTAGGGGGTTATCCAAATCCATTCGGTCCCTTGTGCATTCGCACGGAGGACCAATGGTGCACGTCTGCGCATGCGCAGGTGCGTTTATGCGCATGTGCAGATGTAGAGTGCGTGCACCCACGGCAAACTTTCGGTTCGCCAGGTGCACGCACCCTTGACGGGGGGGCGGAGATGGGCGGGGCGGTGCCAGGCTGCACCAACACCATATGGGAATGCACAGCGTTCCATGGGCGTTCCCATGAGAACACTGGGCGTTCTCATGGTAATGAGGCGGTGAAGCAGGTACGGGGGGCTGGCAGCTGACATCACCGGATGTCAGCTGCCCGCCCATATCTGTGCCAGTGTGCACGCATATGTAAGTGACTTAAAAGTCATAGAAAGATGTGGGCGGTTACCTGAGGCATACGAATGGATGTTTATGCAAAACATCCATTCGCAGCCTGTGCGGGCAAACCCGCACTGCGGGGGGTGGGCGTTCATTCGCCGGGAGGGGTTTGGTGGACTCGCAAGGCTGCAAATTTGCAGCCTTGGGAATCAACCAGAAAAACCCCTTTAGTGCATCTGGCCCAATGTCTGCAGTTACATTGCCCATACAATACCCTGTTCGTACAGGTCTGAATTTTGCCGCTGTCCGATGTTTTTTTTTACTGCACATGCACACTGTCCGCAATGCGCATGCGCTAGGTAAGGTTGCAAACACCTTCAGCAAAATTTTCTACTTGCAAGGTGCTCGCAACCTGATTGACGGGGGTGGGCGTGTTGGAGTGGATCCCTGGCATTTCATAGGCCTGCCCACAATAACAGTGGGCTTTCCCAAGGAAACGTTGGGAGTGCCCAGAAAAATGCAGGCATGTTTTTGCCTGCTACGGGTGGGAACATGACATTGGCGCCTGCCCGAAAACATATATTTTTTTTGTACGCAGCCGACAAGTGAGTCCTGGGCTACGCAAGGCTGCGAGCAACAGGGAGAAGAGGAAAAATAATTTGATGGTAAATAAAAATCAAATGATTTTTTCAGAGTGGCCGCATGTGAATGAATGTGTACATGTCCGCACGCAGTCCTGCAAACCACTTTGTAAGGTGGGATTTTGCAGGGCATGGGGTCGCTGGGCTCTGAGCAGGTATGAATCTGGCCCATGGTAAACAAGGACCATGGACCTTATTCAATGGTGCACGCAATTTTCTGCCAATTTTCTGCCACCCTGTTCTGGGCATGGACTAGTCAGCCTCTATGAATTCATTTGCCGCTGGAGACTCCCCAGAACATCCAACTGAATTGACTCCTATCTGTTTGTTCCATCAAATGGTAGTAAATCTAAAACAGTGGTTCTACACAGTTCACAATTTCCAGGTCACCCGGCAGGTGCACTCATTACTGACTGACACATTTTAAAAGATCCACAGGTGGAGCTAATTATTTCACTTGAGTCTGTGAGGAGACCTGCAAAACATGCACTGTGTGGGGTCCCGAGAACCTGTGATCTAAAAGACAAAGGGGATGTGACAGCTCACAACTTTTACTATCTAAAGGTGCATACAAACTTGGTGATAATAGTCAGTGATATGCACAATAACGCTATTGTAATGATATTATCTCGCACAACATCTAATGTGTACTTATTATAAGGTTAACAGTGTGCGCTCCCATGGGTTATTAACAATGTCAGGCTCAACAGCCCTAGCGCTAGTAGCAGATCCAATGGTGAACCACTTTAAAATAAGAACATTAACATTGTTCAACATTCAATGTAGCCCATTTTTAATAAAAAAAATAAAAAAATTACAAATAATTGAAACCAGAATGTTTGAAAAAAAAAAATTGGACTGCAAAGAGTTAACAATATCCTTCATTGTCCTGCATGTACAAATGGGGGAGGACATCATTAACTCCCTCTTCGCCCACCCCCCATTGTCACTGGTCATCCCTCGAATCAGCAAGTTTGTTTGCAGCTTGGTACACACATTATGTAGTGTGTGTCACGCCTGGGGTCTGAGTCGAGATGACGAAGGCCTCAGTCAGAGACTAGTGCCTGATGAATAAATCGGGGAGGCTTAATCAGTGGCGTAACTATAGCCCCGCAGCCCCCGCGGTGGCGGGGAGGCGCTGAGGAACTGTGGGCGCCGATCTGCGGGGCTATAGTTACTAGCCCTCCCACCCACCCAAGCAAATTTACACACCCCCCTTACCCCTCCGCATGACGCCGCCGCATTCAGGGTCCCGACCGCAGCGCAGATCTTGTCCTGGCTCCGTCTCCTCCTGCAGTTCACTTCTAATGAAAAATAACTATCAGAAAATGGCTGCCCCCTAACAGCAGACAGTTTTTTGGGATGCTAAAAACTGTCTGCTGTTAGGGGGCAGCCATTTTCTGATGGTCATTATAGAACTGCAGGAGGAGACGGAGCCGGGAGAAAATATGCGCGGCGGGACCCTGAATGCGGTGGCGGCTGCGGCATGCGGAGGGGTAAGGGGGGTTTTAACTTCACTTGGGAAGGTGGGTGGGAGGGCTAGGGGCAGGGGGCGGCACTGCCGATATCGGCGGGGTGGCGCAAAAATTCTAGTTACGCCGCTGGGCTTAATTAAGCTCTGTGACATGAACCCAGGATATTACAATTGTAGTAGAGATGTGCAGGCTCTGATTTACTCTGTTTTCAAAGCAGGATCTTATTGGCTATCAACTCTCATGTGATTTGGGATAGCCAATAAGATCCTGCTTTGAAATCAGAGTAAATCAGATTAAATCAGAGCCTGCACATCTCCAAATTGTAGTTTAGCCCAGAGGCGTGACCAGCATGGAGAAGACAGAGGATAAAAACATACCTCCCAACTGTCCCGCTTACCGCGGGAACGTCCCGATATTCGGGGACGTTCCCGCGTCCCACCCGGGGCTGCCATTGTCCCGCGGTATGAGGGACAATTGGGAGTCCCCCGAGCCTGCCAAGAATAGACGCTGTGCGCATGTCATCCTGTGAGGCCACGCCCCCTTTTGCCAGCCCGCGCCTGTGGGCCAATCAAAACACGGGGGCCATGCTCAGTGTCCCGGCATTTAAAAAAAAACACGCAAAACATTGTTTTGCTGTTCCATCGATGGAGGGAAACCATCTGGTTCTCCCCCAACGATGGATAAAGTATTCGACATCGACCATGAACCATCGATGATTTCGAATCATCGATGGTCGATGGCCATCCCTAGGACTGAGTCAGCCAGCATATGGAGAGAGCATGGTTGCTGAGTGATAGCTGCTGGAGCAATCAGCATTACAAGGAGCAAGGGCACTGACCTCTCATGAAGATAGCCAGCTAAGCTGCAGAGATAGGGAAGCCCTGGAGTTTATCTGATCTCTCCATAGCCACAGTGAGTGAAGCTATAAGGTAGTGCTGAGAGGAGATGAGCACCCTGGCTGCTGTGAGTAATACCCCTTTTACACCGCCGAAAAATCCGGTGTCAGACCCGGATCTTCGGCGGTGTAAATCCCTAATGCCGTGTCCCTTTACACGGGACTTCTACCCAGGTCCTGACCTGGGTAGAACATGGCTAGGACCTGGGTAGAGGGCGGTGTAAATGGGAACGCCGGGTCGGATGAATGGGGAACGTCCAACCTGCGGACCGCAGCGTCCGCAGGTTGGACGGATTGTCAGTCTGACACTGACAGCCGGCGCTGCTGTCTGCTATACTCTGCAGACAGCTGCGGTGGGGGGGGGATGGAGGTGAACGGATGCCTGTGTGCGGCATCCATTCTCCTCCTGTCCAATGGCGGGGGGGTGCGCGCGGGGACTGGGGGCAGCCTAGCAGCTTACCTTAGTGCTGGGCTGCCCCCAGCAGCGTTCCGGGTACTGCGGCGTCGATCGGCGCTTGAAGATGACATCGCGCTGTCTTCTTCAAGCGCCGGGAAGGGGCGGGAGGGGGGTGCGGGCGTTTAAGCCCGTCCGGTGTAAATGCCCCTAAACGCCGGGTCGCACCCGGCTTCAACCAGGGTCCAAAAAGCCGGGTGCGACCCTGCGTTTTGGTCTAAAAGGGGTATAAGTAACCAGTGATGGCCAGGCATTTGTTTGCGATACAGACCCAGCCAGTAAAGACATTCCCAGTCAAGCAGCTGAATCAGAATTTATATATGACTAGTCTGTATTTGATCATCCACCCTTTGCAAGTTTCAGGTATTGCTGTTTGTGTTATAGTGCTACAAAGATTAGTCCTGATACTGCAAAAGACAATTCCATGCATAGACTGTTGGTTTAACATTTGGACACTGTGCAATCCAGATAATGTGCTGAACACAACGCAAGATACTAAAGCATTTATTTGACTTTGATTCTGTAGTTTGAGAATGCTGGAAAAGAATCTATATACTGTATATATATATATATATATATATATATATATATATATATATATATATATATATATATATATATATATATATATATATATATATATATACTTGTGTTCCACTAGATGGCCACCTTGAACATCACTTCAACTTACGCGACTGTAATAAGTGCTAGCACAAACTGTTTAAATGAAACCTATTTGCTAAATGAGAGGGATGAGGCAAGGCCCAGCAACATAAATCTTGGGGCTGGTACACTGATATCTCTGCATGACCCAACACACACCCTAAATCCCAGACCTACTCATCTCTCCCTCGCATACACCAATAATATCAGGTACAGTATACACAAAGAAACATAGAATTTAGCAGCAGATAAGAACCACTTGGCCGATCTAGTCTAGACAACCTCCGACAACCTAACCCTAATCTCCACTCCCACAGCCTAACCTTAACCTCCCCTCCTGCAGCCTAAGCTTAACCTCCCCTAACCCTAACCTGCCCTCACGCAGCCTAACCATAACCTCCCTTACCACAACCTAATCCTAACCTTCCCTCCCGCTGCCTAACCCTAACCTCCCCTCACGCAGCCTAACCCACCCATCCCACAGCCTTTAAAGATATCATATGGGAGAAGGGGCGCAAAACTGAGATTTTATCTTGACTCCCCCCAACTTAAAAACATTCTGACACCCCTGGGTGTCACTGTACAAGTACACCAGGATGAAGAAGATATTGGTGTTTCTGGTGCTTAGGACGAAGTTGACGATGAGGCTTCTGATGGTAATGGGGTTTGTTTGAATCAGGCACTGGTGGAAACAATTGTTCGGGATGCCTCTGGAGGATCCTTAACTTCTATGCCTACTGCTACTGCTGCTGGGAGTCAATCGTCATCCCAGAGAGGAAGTTGGAAGACAACTTCTACATCTTTAAGGTAAGCAATTCACTGTCAACAGTACTTTGTGAGGAAGATGAAGTATGATAGCAGTCACCCTAATGCAAAGTGGCTTACTGAGGCCATAACAACTATGCTGATGTTGGACGTGCTTCCAGTATCTGCCATTAGTGCAGTGAGATTTAGACAGTTGGTGGATGTACTGTGTCCCCTGTACCAAATCCCATCTACATTTTACTTCACTAGGCAAGCGATTCCCAGACTGTACAGGGACACTAAGAAAAGTGTCCTTAGTGTCCTCAAAAATGCCATTGTACCCACGGTTCTATTAACCATGGATATATCTGAGAACTTCTTCGAAAAACTGAGGTTCATCATCTCACAATGGTTTACCCTGCTTAGACTCTCTTGGGGATTTTTGCCACCAATATTGTACGAGCATTACATCTGGGCATATTCCAGCATGTCCCATGTTTAAATCATACAATTAATTGGTGGTGCTTTCAACATTCAGTGACTGCGTGTCAAAGACTGGAGTGCCACCAAACCCTCTTGAACCTACCCTGCCATCACCTGAAGCAAGTGGTAGTAACGAGGTTAAATACTACCCTCTATATCAGTGGTGTCAAACTCATGGCCCTCCAGCTGTTGTTGAGCTCCATGGCCTCTGGAAGGGCCCAGGCAGCTAATTTTGCCCACTGCAGGACCCCAACTGCCTCCAATGTGCTGCCTACGCTGTGCTTGGTGCACGGAATGAAGCACGGGCTTCTTTAATGCAGGACGCTGGCAGCCAATTAAAATGCTGCACTGGCTTTTGAGCCAATTAGAGCTTGTACACCATTAGCCAATCAGAGCGGCTGCCGGTACACGAACTGTGATTGGCTCACCAGCTGGTGCATGATTGTCCGCAGGCGTCCTGCATTGAAGAAGCTTGTGCTTCGGGACCTGCGGATAAGTGAGCAGAAGTTGGGCGGTAAGTGAAGTGGGGGAAGATGAGGGGCCCGGACTGGAAATCAGTCCTAGGCCCCAAAATTCCTAGTGGCAGCCCTGGGTCCACCTGATGCTGAAATGATTGGTTTGTTAAACTGTGCATGTCCTGTTTATACAACATAAGGGTGGATTGGAGAGCCCAAGGACAATTCCATCTTGCATCTCTTTTTTTTGCATTATGTGCTCTTTGGGGTTTAGTTTTTAAAACTGCTATCCTGTCTACCATTGCAGTGCCACTCCTAGATGTGCCATGGGTTTGTGCCGCCCACTTATGTCGCTTAGTTTAGTCATCCAATTTTGTCGGTGAGCTGTAAGGTGTTCATAATAGACTGGAAATGAGTGGAAATTAATGTTATTGGTTGATATTACTGTAGGAACAAAACAAAACACACATTCTGTGATTTTAGCTGTTTTTATGATTTAAAAACAATTCAGATCCAAAACCAAAACGTGTAAGGGTGCTTTTAGCTAACAAATCCAGATCGAGAACACGACGGGAGATCCCGATCCAAAACCAAAACCCACACATTACAGGTATATGAAAAGCATCCAACCAAAAAAACATAAGGCAATTTCCCTGCCTCCATAACCACATACTGTATGTAATCAAATATTATTAAAAGAATAACATTGAGGGAAATTTCAGTATTTTTCATTTAGCATTTCTAAAAGAATATGAATGATGGAAATAAAGAATCTATTTTGCATTAAAAAGCCAAAGGATATGTTAAATATAAAGCCCCTTACACTCATTGGCAGATTTAGAGGGGGGGGGGGCACCTGGGAACCTGCCCTCCTGTCATTTGTCTTTGTAGCTGAGGACCAGGGCTTTCAAACGAGCCCAGCCCCTTGTCTCTAGCCCCCCCGGAAACCGAAGATATCGCTTGGCAAAGCTGTAACTTTTTTCCCCATAGGATAATATGGGACCCGTTAATTCCGACCCCCACCCGGTTCCGACGGCTTCCAGTCCCCCCCCCCCCTGGCATTACATAAGCTTGTGGTTGATCTCATTCAATTCCAAATCGCTGGGCCTTCAATATGATAACAGGCTGGTCCATATCGGTTCCAGAGATATTGCGTGTAAACCGATATTTTTATTTTTGAAATGTAATTTCATGGCTGTTCATATTCTTACTCTGGAACCAAAACATTTCGGTTTCACTGGACCAAAATCATTCAAAACCCACTCAAAAGTTATTCAATATGATACTTGTCTAATGTAAATGGGTCAGTTGGTTCCGAAGATATAGCGGGTTAAATGAGATAACTGGTTAAAGGGGGGAGGGGTGGTTTTCTCTCCCCCTCACACCAGAAAATGCAGGGACTAGGCTGGTGTAAAAGGGGCCAACCCGGGAAGGCATTTTCTGGTGTGAAAGGGGTATCATTTCAAATAGCCGGGACCTGCAGTGCTCTGAATACAGTCAGGCTCTGCCACTGTCAGTGGCTATCACTTCTGCTTGGCGGCGGCTGTCCCCCATTTAACGCAAGCATGTATTCCCCCTTGGCAACGAGCATGTAATCCCACATGGCAACGAGCATAGAAACTCTGGCAATGAGCATGGAACCCTTGGCAATGAGCATGTAGATACGCAGCACTTATGTAGCATAATTTTTAATAGGCATTATGGTGTTTGGCATAATACATAATGGACATAATGGCGTGTAACTTAACGTGTAATGGACATTATGGTATAAATGTTTAATGTGCGCCTTTGGTGGACATTGTCCCTTTTATGAAGAGTATTGTGAATTTTGGCTTAATCTGTGTGGCATTATGTGAATTCTGGCTCAATCCGTGTGGCATTATGTGAACTTTGGCTCAATTTATGTGGCATTATGTAAATTTTGGCTCAATCAGTGTGGCATTATGCAAATTTTGTCTCAATCCGTGTGGCATTATGTGAATTTTGGCTCAATCTGTGTGGCATTATGTGATATTTAAAAAAAAAAACAAAAGGATTCCTTACTTGCTGAGAGTGGCTAAACAGCCAGATCCCAGTTTAGCAAGGTCCCCGGCGCTTTATAGGGAGTTAATATAGTCACGCTATAGTGCTTAATTACTCAATTGTCTGCTGCTGCACACAGCACCTGTGGGATTGCCTCAACCCACAATAGAAAGTAGCAAAGTTAAATCTAGGGGGTAGGTGTGTACTTGCGCTGCTGACAATTTATTTGATAAATTTAACACTCTAATTTGCCAGACAATTGTGCTGAGAAATGAATGAAGGACACACTGCTTAAATAATACAAAATTTATATGTAAAAAGATAAAAAAGCTTACAATACACAATGCATAAATAATTACATATATAGAAATAAGCAAAAATAAGAAAATAAAAATATATGCAGGTAACAATAGGATTAATATCAATATAATGGGCTTGTTGGAGTAAATACCATATAATATGGTTTTGAGAATAGGACTGGACGTATAGTTTGGAAGCTCCGCTTTTTAAATATATTTCAAGTGCGTTTATAGCAGCAATTGTAAAGGTCCAAAAAGTTTATTGTATGGTGATGAATTAGTGGATTAGTATCCACCAGACCACGGACGCACCTGGGCTACAGGCTGCCGCATACGAGACCGCTGTGCACTTCCAGCTCTCGTTTACCCCGTTCTTCCTGCAGGGCTCTCACCCCAACATCACCCACAGCGTCTGCACTACTTGGACGCTCCTGCTGCCGGAGGAGTGAGCGCTGGCTGACGGCGCATTGAAGCGCCCCGCACGATACCTACTCCAGCCGCCCCCTCGATCAGGAGCAACCAGCTGACAACTTGTCCATAAGGGGTGAGATACAACCAGAGCCCCGCTCTGTATTACTATACCATCGCAATTACCAGCATTACTTGGCTATTTATTTCTGGATGCATGTAAATTTACATGCTAAATTCGTCCATACATCCAGCGTTTCAACTACTCATACTACTAACAATAACTCTATCTGGATACTAATCCACTAATTCATCACCATACAATAAACTTTTTGGACCTTTACAATTGCTGCTATAAACGCACTTGAAATATATTTAAAAAGCGGAGCTCCCAAACTATACGTCCAGTCCTATTCTCAAAACCATATTATATGGCATTTACTCCAACAAGCCCATTATATTGATATTAATCCTATTGTTACCTGCATATATTTTTATTTTCTTATTTTTGCTTATTTCTATATATGTAATTATTTATGCATTGTGTATTGTAAGCTTTTTTATCTTTTTACATATAAATTTTGTATTATTTAAGCAGTGTGTCCTTCATTCATTTCTCAGCACAATTGTCTGGCAAATTAGAGTGTTAAATTTATCAAATAAATTGTCAGCAGCGCAAGTACACACCTACCCCCTAGATTTAATTATGTGAATTTTGGCTCAATCCGTATGGCATTTTATGAATTTAGCTCAATCCGCGTGGCATTATGTGAATTTTGACACAATCCATGTGGCATTATGTGAATTTTGGCTCAATACATTTGACATTATGTGAATTTTGGCTCAATCCGTGTGTTATTATGTGAATTTATCTCAATTCGTGTGGCATTATGTGAATTTTGGCTCATTCCATTTGGCATCATGTGTAAGGGGCAAGTATAATGGGGTCTAGTATTTTGTTGCATAATGTGTAGAAGTTGTATATGGTGTTGTACACTACACTCAAGGACATGCCCCCTGTTGAGTGGCCACACCCCCTTTTCCGGAGCGCGCCTTTGGCGCGCGCACAAGTACATCCTTCACTTTTGTCGCCATGGTGGGCCTGCGTACTTTAAATGCCAGGGCCTATTTTTAATCCCATTCCACCCTCTCTCTGCCGCTCTCTTAGCATGTACACTGGCACCACTAACACCACCCTTCCCCCTCCTAAACCCTCTTATCATGGTGCCCCCCCCTGTCATTTTATCCAGGATCCGCCCCTGCTTATACTAGAGGATATAGTAAAAAATATCACTCTTATGGTGCGTACACACGGGTGCAATTTCAGCACATATCGCTGGGAATATGGTCGCTGAGCGACCATATTGCCAGTGATTTGTGTGTGCTGTCGGCGATGAATCGCCGGGTGCGCGCTCCCGTGTGCAGCCCCTGATGGTCGCTGGTCGCAGGAGCTTGCTCCTGCGATCAGCTATTTCCCTGCCTCTTCCCCCAGCAGAGTCTCCTGATTATCAGCGACCATCTCTGGTCGTTGATGAACAGGAGAGACACTCAGCAATATATTGTAACCAGGGAAACAAGTTGGGCTGTATATTTTTCCATTGGGACAATCGAGTATTATTCAGATAGGAAATTCAGGATGATTAAAAGACCAGAACATTGGTTTGAGACCTCAGCACTAGATGTGCAGCCTCCTTTGACCATCTTCGCCCTACCTGAGGAACCATCCTTGTACTACCACCTTGGGAGGACAGCATGTTCCTAAAGCGTGACAGGATCTAACGACTGAGGTATAATATTGATTGATTACCTGGGCTTTACCTGAGGAAAAATTGTGTTCCAACATCTGTGGGACTACAGCAATTCCTGGACTATTAACAATTCCTGGATTATATATGATTTGATCCAATCCTTTAGTGCTTTACCAGAGGATTGGATCAAATCATATATAATCCAGGAATCGGTAATATATATATGTTGCCTAGTGATATTGGAAAAGGTCTTTGTCCTGGGAGATGCCCATATTAATTGTCTAGTGGATTTTAGCCATATTGAATTAATGATACTAATGTTTTTTTATATTTTAGTATGATTTTTTATTGTTAAACATAAATTGTTTAAATTGAGAGAACCGTGTTTTTATACTTCATTCAGCCTGCGCTGGTATACTTTTTATTTTTAATGACCATTGATGTCTGCTGAAAATGCAGGTCAAATAGGCTATATAGCCAACAAACTGCATGTTCAGGGAGTTCCAATGATGTAACTGAATGAACGATATAGTTTTTTATCGATATCATTCAGTGTGTATACTCAATACCAGCCAGCGTTGCCGAGTGTGTATGTGGTTTAACAGTTGTCCAATAATGCCCCATTCAGACCGCACTAAAAAAACGGTATTTTGCCGATTTTTAACCGTTTTAAAACGGTAATATGTGCGGTCTGAAAGGGGCAGAGTGATTTTACCGTTTCCAAAAAAAAAGTTTTTTGGGAAACGGTAAAAAAGCAGGGTCCTACCCGTTTCAGACCCGTTTTTTTTGGTGTCACAACAGGTCTGAATCGGGATTCCTCTCCCCCCACCCACCTCTGGGCAGCGCAGCACAGGGCAGGGAATAATTGCACTGGGGGCAGGGGTCCCTGCAGTGTATGTTAGATCAGTGGCGGGGTCCCTGCAGTGGATGCGAACTAGTAGCTGCAGGGACCCCACCACTGATCATACACAGCAGGGACCCCCTGCCCCCAGTGCGACTATTCCCTTCCCTGCCCGGGTAGGATCCGGGCTGTGGGGCTGTGTGGCTGGCTGCTGCTCCCCGTGTCCCTACCTCCAGGCTCCAGCGTCTGGATGGCCGGCTCCAGCACCCAGCGCAGCCTGCTCTGTTGGTCACGCTCCCCCTCAGGTCACGCTCCCTGTGCTCTGTGGCTGGGTCAGCAGGGAGGAGCTGCACAGCGCCAGCACTCTGCAGCACCAGGGCAGGGGTCCCCATCTGGTGCACCGGCACACAGGAACCACCACAGTGCGGGGCGTGGAGGACCAACCACCTCCACTGACCTGCCCAGCATGGCATCCACCAATGGTAAATGGAATGATCAACCCGGGCACCGGGGGGGGGGGGGGGGGGGCTGTCCGGGGGTCCTCCCAGCAAACTGATTCATGGGGGAGGGGGGGCACAGTGAATAAGCCCTCACTAATGTTAAGATGTCCCTGGGGAGGGGAAGCTACCCAGACCGTACCACTTTCACGATTGCTTTCACACCGCAAACCTGCTTTAGACCAGGTATTTAGATGTGGTGTGAAAGGGGTTAAACTTGCCCTGACCCGTTTTAAAAAAACGTTTTAAATACCTGGTCTAAGCAGGTTTTGCGGTGTGAAAGCAGCATAAATCCAGCCACCTGTCTACAGCTTCTCTGCCATATATTGTTATGGCAGTCACCTAGAAGTGACACAATTTCTCTGAAAAGCACAATACTGTCAGCCACTGGCCATATAATATAACCTCATTACTTTTTTCCAAACTTTTTTGTAACCTGAAAACAGAGCTTATGTTGCAGAGCTGAACACAAGTCAGTTTTGCTGACATATGTTGTATGATTTTGCATAGCGCATGCTTCAGAGCCAACTTTACACAAGTATGGACAATGATGAGCTGTACACATTTTTATCTCATTTACACTTGTGGCCGAGTAGACGGAACTGGGTGGCAATGATGCATTCACTGGTATGCTACATTCAGAGATGGCGTGCATATATTTACATCTGTACTCAGACCCAGAGGCATATTTATAATGCGTGCAATGTGCGTGGTACACAAGGGCCCCTGAGTCTTAAGGGGGCTCACACTGCAGACACAGTCCACCCCAGTAGTCCAATGGCTACAGGAGTTTGACAAAATTCTTGTAAAAATGTCACGTTGGACGCTTTTCCAGTGATGTGCGCAGTGGAGTCTGAGCACTCTAATGCTCAGACTCTACAATGCTGCACTGATGCTGGCAGTAGTAGCAATGTGAAAATCTCCGGAAAACTGACCGCTGCCATTTTTCCAGGGATGCGCACATGTGCAGTAGGGTCTGAGTGCTCTAGTGCTATAACCTGTGCTGCTCCCGGCAGAGCGGAGGAGGCTCAGCTGGAGGAGGCAACACATGAGCCTCCTCCTTTCTTAAACACACCTGTGTGTGGGCTGGTCTGGCGCTTTGATTGGGGGTGATGTATCAAAGTTTGTAACGTGCAGACAAAGCGTTTTGCACCAATCAGCTTCTACATAGCATTTATAAACAACATTTTATAAATCATGCAATTGTGTCTTCTGGTGCCTACAGGGCCATTTCAGGGCATTTTCTAAGTAATCTCATTAGGGGCCAGATGTATCAAGCTTCAAAAAGTGATAAAATCAAGAGTGATAAACAGCCAGCCAATCAGCTCCTACCTGTTTTTTTTCAAATGATTTAGGACAGAGAGAAATGTCACTGTGTGGTGCACCGAGTAAAGAGTCTATTAAAATCTAACCTTTATTATTATTGGTTAAAATTATAGCGAAAATATAAAAGACACAAAAAACATAAATGACATACAGATTGTTAAAAAAGGATAAGAATTATCCTTGCTTCGTGGGGTCCCACACTCCTTATTTATTCCACTTGTATTTTAGTACATGTTCTGTCTGGTGAATATTTTAAATTGTTTAGGTATCTGTGGCGAGCAGTGAACACACCTTATAAATTACCCCGTAAATGGGGAAGAGGTTAGTGTGGCTTTAAGGTGGACTAGTGTGGTTGCAATACCAATTAGTTTTTCACTTTATCTGAGTGATAATACTGGTTATGCCACAATTAATATTCTGGCAATATTTGAACTGTGTTTGTGCCAACAGAAGTCGCTATTGTTCAGTGTGTAGTGTTTCCACGATAGGGAGAGCGTGTTAGCAATTTAGGATTTCACGTTTTGATCGTGTGCACACAAAATGATCATTGTGGGTTAGTCAAGTATCTTAGTAATGGTACTGATATGGTCCCTGGAGTGCAACTTGTCTGAAATAAAGACACGTTGTCTCACAATGCAGTAGGACTTATATCAGTGTTTCTTAGGAATATAATTTCAACCGACCAATACTAGTCTGGAGAGGCGCTAGTAGTTACTTAAAGGTATCACTAATACATTGTTTCCATGTTTCATCAGATATTAGTGTTAATTACACCTTGGTTTGCTGCATTAATATTGCTTTTATTCAGAGTCACCAATAATCGCTCAGTGTGTAGTGTTCACACATATTACTCAAGTGAGGTAGGATTGGAGAAGTGGTAATATCCCGAGTGTGCTGTAATCATACGTCGACTGAGTATGTCAGTGGCGGTGATGTTCACTACACATTGACGGGGAGCAACACTGACAATATACAATCTACAGTCCCTGGAGCGCAGCGTGCGTATTAATTACACGTTGTCTCACAATTAAGTAGGACTGTCTGACAGTTATTAATTTAAGGTGTGCGCTCTTCAGCCAACCGGCTGTATGTCGATGCGCTCACTTGGTAATGTATTTATTCAACTTTGAACAGTACCACAACAAATAATTAGGCAATTATGAACACAGTATATACCGACAGATATTGGTAATTGCTCAGTGTGTAGTTTTCCCAGAGTTTAGAAGAGCGTATTGGTGACTTTTTAATTTCTATTTCACATTTAATCATGTACACAGTTATGTCAGTGATAGTATTGAAATCGTCCCTCGAGTACAATGTATCTAATTTCTAGACACGTTGTCTCACTATGTAACAGGACTAGTGTTGATTTTTTAGAATATAATTTCAGTTGAATAATTCCATTAGACCAATTCTAATTTTAAGAGGCATTAGCAGCCACTCACAGGTATCAGTGATACGTTGTTCCTATGTTTCGTCAAGTTATGATTGCACCTCAAATATTTTTTCAAACCCAGCCTGTAACATGGCAGTTAGGAGCTGATTGGCTGGCTGTTGATCACTTTCCATTTTATCACTTTTTGAAGCTTAAGCCAAATGCCCCTACATCGCTCTGTGTGTAGGGGCCATAGCGATAGCGATGAGCGGCCCCGCACATCGCTATCACCCGGTGATTAATATCCAGCATGCTGTGTGCTGTGCGATCTTGCTGAGTGTTAACTTCTGAGCAGTAGAAAATCTCCCCTGAAGTGGTAGAAAAATCTAATTCAAATAGAAAAAACATCGATAATGATAAAGAATCTCAAATATTTCCAATCAAAATGATAAAAGGGTCAGGTGATGAACCGTGCAAAGGTTTAACGCAATAAAATATCCATTAACTGTAGTCAGCATTTAATCATTTGTCATTTTTCTAATCTCTTTCCTCCTGAGCAGTTTCTTTCACTAGAAAAGCCCTTTGTCACTTGTGATGACTGAGACACTGTCTCCTAGCAACCCTGTGGAGCGTGCAGGGTGGGCGGTACCTGTACTGGGTGTCAGGGAGAATTTAAACAGTCACTGCTCACGCACAGCTGATGATTTGATGGAATGACGAACGGACGCTGAGCAAGTCAAACATTTCTTGTCAGTGGAAGGAAAATAAGGTAACTGTCTATTTATGTTTTCTAAAATATTTCTACATGCACAATGGTTATAATGTTAACTTTCTATTAAGTTCATTGGGCAGTATTCAATTAGACACAATAATCCCCCCACCCCACCCCCCTTCCCCGATGGGCTGAGTGTGATTTTTGACCCATATTTATTATTGGGCTATCCAATTAAAGCCCATATCTCCAGAGAGAAAAATAGAGAAGTAAAGAATATGCACTTATTCTGGCGCATTCATCATAAAAACGTTCCCATACTCCCATATAATAGTAGTAAACAGTTTTTATTTCATTATATAAGCAGATAAAATGGTTAGATAATAAATAAAGATAATAAGACATAGAATGCAGTTAAAAGCATACGATAAGCATTGGATGCTGGGCATATGCGGTTCACTGATCCAGGTGAAAACAAAAGACAAGTTCCTCACCCTAATTGAAGACTGCAGTGGATTTTATGCTCCAAGAGCAATGCGGTCCGAGCCTAGATTGTTCGGCACCACCGCAGTAGGCTTAATCTTGTCCGGAGTTACTGATTGCCTCAGTGTCTGGTACAGTGAATCCACAAAAGTGCTGGTGCATCAATTTATTTATTTATTCATTTACAGTTTCTTATACCCCTTTCACATCGCACTTTTAAACCGGTATATTGCCATTTTTTTCTCATTTTAAAACGTTTAAGGCTGCAATGTGAAAGTGCTAGAGTTGATTTACCGGTTAAAGTTAACCAGTATTTCAACACGGTTAAAAAGCAGAGTCCTACACGTTTTAAAGCCGTTTTTTTTTGGCAGTTTGAACAGCTCTATTTCAATGGCTTGAAACGTGTCCCTTGGGGGTTAAACGTGTTGAATGTGTGAATGGTATTAAATGATTTTTTAAACGGTTTTCACCTGCAATGTGAAAGGTCTCAAGGCTCAGACCCGTTTTAAAGTCCCGTTTAAGAATACCGTGTCATTAGAGTATAGGAGGCTGACTAAAGGCCCCCATACACTAGGGCGACTTGTCCTTAGGACAAGTCGCCCCCGACTTCCCCCTGAGCTTCCCCGGCTGCTCCCCGGGGGAGCTTGATTAGATTGGCACTTGATGTGCCATTTTTTACATGTGATAAATCGTCTCGATTTATCACATGTAAAAAACCCGGGGAGCAGGGGGGGTGGGGGGGGGGGCTAAGAGGTGAGAGCTGGTGGGAGCAGGGGGGCTGGGGACGCTGCGGGGGACACATCTGTGTCCCCCGCTGCTGGGGACACAGCGTCTGTGCGGCGATAAGGTAGAGGGAGCAGGGGGGGCTGGAGACGCTGCGGGGGACACGTCTGTGTCCCCCGCTGCTGGGGACAGCGTCTGTGCGGCGATAAGGTAGAGGGAGCAGGGGGGGCTGGAGACGCTGCAGGGGAAACAGGCTGCATAGAGCCGGGCAGGGGGAGCCGGCTGGGAGCTGTCAGTAATGAATAAAAAAAAAAGCCCATACAATGAATGGGCAGCCTGTGATTGGCTGCTGAGCGCTCTCTCAGCCAATTGCTGACTGGCTGAGAGAGCGCTCAGCCAATCACAGGCCGCCCATTCATTGTATGGGCTTTTTTTTTATTCATTACTGACAGCTCCCGGCCGGCTCCCCCTGCCCGGCTCTATGCAGCCTGTGTCCCCCGCCCGCAGCGTCTCCAGCCCCCCCCTGCTCCCTCTACCTTATCGCCGCACAGACGCTGTCCCCAGCAGCGGGGGACACAGACGTGTCCCCCGCAGCGTCTCCAGTCCCCCCTGCTCCCTCTACCTTATCGCCGCACAGACGCTGTCCCCAGCAGCGGGGGACACAGACGTGTCCCCCGCAGCGTCCCCAGCCCCCCCTGCTCCCTCCACCGCCCCACTAGGTCCCAAGTCGGGTGGTCGGACGTGCAGCAGGTCCGACCACCCGACGCAGATCCGATGCGCACGGGACCGCGCATCGGATCTGAGGGAACATCAAAACTAGACGATTTTGGTCCGATTTCGGCCAGATCCGACTGATCTGGCTGAAATCTGACCAAAATCGGCTAGTGTATGGGGGCCTTTAGCCTTGGCTGGCTATAGAAATCTGGCTTTAGAAATTTTGTCAGAATTCAAAGTAGGAAGATTCTAAGTAGGAATATACAACTGCACACTGTCGCCTAGACTTAGCCTGGACTTAAACTGGACAGAAACTGAAGGGAACTACAATCAACATAAGTGCAACTCTAAACTGCTAAAACTTTCAATATTACTCTTTCTGCTTGCATATGCACTGTCTGTTTTGAAAATGCACACCTCTCCTGCTCTTCCATTGATAATAGGTGTCCCCCAACATTTTATTCTTGGCCCTCTTCTTCTCTATCTCTACATGTCCTTTCTGGGTGAGCTTATTTGCTCACTTAACTTCCACTATCACCTCTATGCTGATAATACTAAAATCTACAGATCCTTTCCTGATCTCTCTCCCTATATCCTCACTCATATCTCCAACTGTCTCTCTGCTGTCTACTCCTGGATGGCCCAGCGCTTTTTTACACTTAAAATATTAAAGACTAAGCTGACCTCTTCCCACCCTCCTGCATAAAACCTGACAATCTCTCAACCTAACCTGTTTAAGCTCACTTCTTCACCTTCTGTGTCACCCCAGTCTGTCTAACCCTCCCCTTTTAGAATGTAAGCTCTCACGAGCAGGGCCCTCTCTCCGTATGTGCCTTTCTTAGAATATATAAACCTCTGCCACCCTGATAATTGCTTCAGTGTCCTGTCCCCTGGTGCAACTATCCATATTAACCATGTACTTGTCCTAAACTGTCTTGTACTGTAATTTGTTATGTGTTTTTGATTATAACTATGCTCTGTAAAGCGCTGCGGAATCTGTGTGCGCTATATAAGAAACTGTTAATAAATAAATAAATAAATTACCCATTTCTGCAATGTGAAAGCAGTATAATACAGCTCAGCAGATTCCGTTGCGCTTTACAATGGTAGACAGTGATTAAACAAACTGGGTAACGGCAGACAAACTTGGAGGTTAGAGGGCCCTTCTGCAAGCTTACAATAGAGTCCTTTCAAGCAACGTGTTTCGGGGAATGTATCCACTTCCTCAGGCTTGGACAATCAGTGAACCACATATGCCCAGCATCCAATGCTTATTGTATGATTCTAATTGTATTCTATGTCTTATATGTTTTTAACCATTTTATCTGATGGAAATATTGGAGCATTTTTTATGGTGAATGCGCCAGAATAAGTGCATATTCTTTACTTCTATAAAGACCATGAGGAGTTGGTGTACTCCTCTATGCACTGTGGGCTGCAAACTCCATAATTCATTGTGCAAATTAAAGAACAAACCTTTCCATCACCAGAGAGACAAATTGAGGGAGCCTGTCATCCAGTACTTTGCTACTATATACTCAGGGCCGGTGCAAGGCACCGGAGCACCCCAGGTGAGTCGGGGTGGGGGCGCCCCGGTGCCGGGGGGTGGGGGCGGGGGTACCTGTTGCTCCGTCTGGGGAGCGGGCAGAGGGGTCCATGCTGGCGTCTGACAGGAGCCTGCAGTGGTGTCCTTGCCACGCGGGTACCTGCGGCGCTGTGTATAAAGCTGGCGGCGGCGGGGGGTCCCTGCAGTGAATAAGAAATAACTAGCGCTATGCGGCGGCGAGGGAAGCGCTTCTGTTTTGAAAACACTGGCCGCACGCTGATTGGCTGATCTCAGCCAATCGGTGTGCGGCCAGTGTTTTCAAACCCGGCAGCGCTTCCCGCACCACCGCATAGCCCAGCGGATAGCCCTAGTTATTTCTTATTCACTGCTTTATACACAGCGCCGCAGGTACCCGCGCGGAAAGGAAACCACTGCAGGCTCCTGTCAGAAGCCGGCATGGACCCCCCTGCCTGCTCCCCAGACGGCGCAGCAGGTACCCCCTTTGCACGGGGGACGAGGGGCAAACTACCGCCCTCCAGTGGCTGGCGCCCTAGGCAAATGCCTAGACCTGCCTAGTGGTGGCGCCGGCCCTGAACATACTCCATAGACTCATCTTGAGAACCGGACCAGCCTCTAGACCACACTCACTGCAAAACCTTGTCACTGCTCCCCCCTAGCCCTACAGGGGTGGCTTGCAGCTCAACCTAGTGGACCTTATTTCAAACATCTGCTGGGGAGTGCAATCCCATATGTGAATTTCCACCCAAGAAAGTGAAGTAACATGTGGTCATATTGGATTTACCATCCCATTGGATCCATTTGAGGATCCTGATAAGAGGCATCATAGGAACGGAGCTCACCATCACACAAAGGCAGTTACGGTACCATACGGACTGACCCTCCATATCCCTTCCCTCTTAGGCATTATATCAAGCAGCATTCGTTTTTTAATATTATATTTATCTATAGATTTATTTCAATTGTTGTCATTTATCATTAAATGTTTTTATTAATGAACATTATTGGCACCTCAATATTCTGTTAATCATCAGCATATAATTAGACAGCGGGGTGTACAACTTTTTCTCCTTGTTTTAATGATTAAATAAATTCACCTGACTTAGTGGCACTTGAAGACTGGAGTTGAGAACGACCATTCAACTACTTTTTTTCCCCATAACAATCAAGGGAAATAATAGTTTATTTGAGAAATAGATCAGCCAGTATTTAGTCATGTGAGTTAAAACTCACCACCAGACAGACAGACCAATTTTCTGATATTCACTCACCACACACTATGGGGGTTATTTTGGTTCACTCTTTCTGACAAATTCCTTCTAAGATAGACAAAACCATGTGCACTGCAGGGGGCAGATGTAAAATGTACAGAAAGAATTAGATTTGGGTAAGTTATTTTGTTACTGTGCAGAGAAAATACTGACTGCTTTATTTTTACACTGCAACAAAGATCTCACTTTGAAGTAAAACCCCACCCAAATCTAATTCTCTCTGCACATTTTACATCTGCCCCACCTGCAGTGCACATGGTTTTGTCCATCTAAGAAGGAATTTGTCAGAAAGAGTGAACCAAAATAACCCCCAATGCCCAATTCAGACTTACCTGCAGAATTGCGGGAATAACTATTTGCCTATTTTTGCACTTCTGCCCTTGCAGATCAAGCATGTGCAAGCCATGAAACTGAGATATCACAGCTGATCAGGGGGCGGTGACAGAGGCGGTAGGGGACAGTGACATACCTTTTTGTTGAAGTGATCAAGGCAACACAGGCCTGTCCGGGCCACTTGCGGAGAGGGCCACAGCAGCTGCGTGATGTTGCACGCAGCTGATGCAACATGAAACATGGCCAGCCTGCGCCCAGCTTCGTAGTTAGGCTTCCCATGCCAAGGGACAGCCATTGTGTAGTGAAGCTCACAAATTTTGCGGGCACATCGTGGGGGGAGACCCAGGATGCAGTCTTGACTGTGCTGCCCCCAGGGCCGGTGCATTGAACCGGAGCGCCCCAGGCGGGGGGGCACCCCAGCGCTCACCCGCCCCGGCTCTGGCCGCTCACCCGCTCCATGCTGCGGCCGCATCGCATCACAATCCCCCCGCGGACGACTAACGGGGGGGGGGTGATGCGATGCGGCCGCCACGGTCACTACATAGGGGGTGGTAGAGGAGGCGTGGGTAGGATTGCCTCCCGGCGTAATGCGCCGCTGTAAGGCACCATGGGGGGGGTTGGGATGGCGGGCAGGCGGGGGTGTGTGTGATGCGGTGGCAGCCACTGTGTCACTGGGTGCGGGGGGGAGAGGAGTGACAGCTACTCACCTCCATCCAGCGGGGTCCCGGCTCCCAACTACCGCCCTCCAGTGGCCGGCACCCCAGGCAAATGTCTAGTTCTGCCTAGTGGTGGCGCCAGCACTGGCTGCCCCACCCTGCATGCATGAGTTGTAGTTTAGCATATTCTCGCTAAATTACAACTCACTCTGCATCAGGCCCACTGTCAGATAATTGGTATGTCTATCTCATGGTGAGTATATCAACTGTCAGATCCAAACACAAACAATTGTGGAAGATTTCTCATGCCCAAAAGAGAAATTGTTTCTTCCCAGGTGTGGCCCTACATTGTGCAATTATCAGCCTGATCAGCTCATCATTTTCTGATTGGTCCAATTGCAAACTTATAGCGGTGTTAAGTAATGTATGACAACAAATTAGCCTTTCCATGTGCCATTATAGGTACAGGTTACAGATTAGAGTAAGTAACATGGATGACATTTCCGAGCAGCTACAGAACTTGAGTGGTGGGCCCAGGTGCAAAAAAATGTGTAGGGCCACCTCCCTTTAAGACCCCATGCCGAGTTTATAATATGACACACAGAAATGCACTACATGACCTCAAAACAATACAGACAGCATCCCAGTGTCTAATCAAAAAATATGTTCCCCTTTAATCAAATAATAATCTGTTCCCCTAGTGTTTGATGTCATCAGCGCTGCTCAGAGGTTCCTCAAATGGGTCTCCTGGGCAGAGGGTGACAGGGAAAGGCAGAGGATGATGGGCAGAGGGTGAGGAGCAGAAAAAGTGGGTTATGGGCAGGGGCAGAGGGTGATGGCACAGACAAAGCTTGAAGAGGAGGAGACCGGTAGAGGCAGATGGTGAAGGCCAGAGTATGAGTAAAGGCAGAGGATATCAGTGAAATTGTGATAGGAAGCAAGGGGTGACAGTGAGACAGCTATGGCACATGCAAAAGCAAGAGGCAGAGAATGACTGGGAGAGGCAAATGTTGATTGGAAGAGTATAATGAGCAAAGGGAGAGGGTGTCAGCAAGAGGTTTCAGGGCAAAGGCTGAGGGTAACCGGGAAAAACAGCAGGTGGCAGGGCGAGCCAAAGGATTATGGGTAGAAGGTGACAGGGCAGGCAGGGGGTGACGTGCAGTCTGGGCCACTAACAAAGGAGTTGAAGATGACCACTCCTTTATGCAGCACTTGCTAGATCACTCTTACTAGTCTCTGGCTGGCAGTGTATGCACAGTAGCACTGCCTTCACCGGGATTACTGACCGTCCAGATTGTCCAAGTCATCCTGGGTGGATAGCAGCCACTGATGGCCTTCAGTCTGCTGGCACTGCGGATTATCAGTGATGATTAGTGGGGCAGCATTCAGGAATGGGCACTACTGTGAACGAGCCTATTTTTGGGGTAGGCATAGTTGGAAAAGGCACTAGAGGAGAGAAAGGAGGGGAAAAAAGAGGAAAACGAGCTGGCATTAGAATTAGGCTCGGATTTTGTTCTATTTATTCCCTTTATTAAAACCCACTGTACGGTTGATATTGAACTCTTGGTAATTAAATGTAGGCCTTTCTATATGCCAAGGGAGATCACAGTGACAATAATAGTGGCTGTGTATGTACCTCCACTGGCAAATATGGAGAAGGCTATGGGGATTCTCCACTACGTAATATGTATTTTGTAAACCATCTTTGTGCATTTATAATAACAGGGTATTTCAATCAAGCTGATTTGAAGAAAGCTATGCCAAAAAATTTTGCAAATTTTATTTGCAACTGAATTATAGACTTTTTAACTGAAAGACCCCAATTGGTTAGAATGGGCAGCTCTCAGTCAGAGGTGAGAAAGACCGGAGTACCCCAGCAGGGCCGGTGCTAGGCACCGGAGCGCCCCAGGCAGGGAGGGGGGGGTGCCCCGGTGCTCAATCACTTACCCCTGCGATGCTGGCCGCCGTGACACTCCCCAGGGAGGGGGGGGCTTGCCGGGTCCAGCGATGCGGCGAGCGGTGCCGTGACGTTCCGGAGGGGGGGGGGGGGCGCTTGCCGTGCAATGCGGCACTAGCCTCCGCAACGCTCCCCAGGGAGGGGAGAGGGGCTTGCTGGGTCCGGTGCCGTGACTTTCCGGGGGGGGGGGGCTTGCCGGGTGATGCAGGTCGCCACGACGCTCCCCGGGGATGGGACTGCTTGCAGGGTGATGGGGGTGGGGGGACCAGCTCCAAACTGCCGCCCTCCAGTGGCCGGCGCCCTAGGCAAATGCCTAAGGCTGCCTAGTGGTGGCGCCGGCCCTGTACCCCAGGGATGTGTTCTCAGACCCTTATTGTACTCACCGTTCACTCACGACTGTGTGTCATCTTCGGACTCTGTCGTGAAATTTGCTGATGAGATTACAGTCATGGGGTTGATCAATGATGTAGATGAGACTTATTATAGGCAAGAAATAGCAAGGCTGGTTGCTTGGAGTGGAGCAAACTACCTTTGATTAAATGATGGAAAAACCAATGAATTAATGGTATATTTTAGAAGAAAGCAGATACTACCAGGGACTATAAATGGTGTAGATGTTGAAATAGTAATATCAGCCATGTTTTTTGGGTAATCAGGTGACGGCAGATTTGACGTGGTCCTGAAATATAACAAATTAAAAGAGCTCTGCAATGTCTCTTTTTATTGAGGCGTCTAAGGGCGGCGGGTGTGAGCATTCCGCTTATCATAAATTCTGACCTTTGGTATTATTGTCTGGTGTGGCAGCTGTACTGTTAAGGAACGCTTTGCATTAGAGCAGCTTGTAGGTATTTCAAGTAAAATCATTGGAGTGCAGTTGCCAACCATTCAGTTCTGTACAGGTGTAGGGTTCAAAGGAGAACAAACATGTTATTGGACCCACGCCATTCTTTTTATGAGTTCTATGAGAAGCTTCCTTCACAGATAAGGTTTATGAGTTTGAGAGCCCTTACAAATAGTTTACATAATAGCTTTCTTTCATCTGTTGTCCATATGTTAAATGTATGAGGGGGTATAGGAAACTTAGAGTGCATCTCTGGTTTTTTATTATTTTTGTTTTATAGTCTGTATATCTTTTTATTTGTTGTTGCACTAGTTGTTTCATACAATGTAATTTCATGTGAAAACATGTATTTTTACTAATGATAATAAATTGCTATTGATTAGTGATTCAGTCATTGGCAGGGGGGCCCCAAGGTGATGCAATGATGCTAGTTCTGTCCATGCATCAAAGTGACATTTTACTTTTGCTTTCATACACATTCCCTTCTCGGCCTGGAATGTCTACTTCCTCTTAGTAATGGCCAGTGGCATGGCCATAGGCGTACTATAATGAGTCTATGCTGCTGGCCACCGGCCTCTTCATTGCAACAAGCCCAGTACACTGCATCATCTACACCACTGCTAGTTCCATTATTTGCTCAAGTAATTTTCATGGCACATACCAGCAATTTTGTTATCTGCATGTACATTTACGGGGTGATTCTGATTAGCTCGGTATACTGAGAGGCTCGCAGCTTACTGAGCACCTATGTCGCCTCCCCGACAAATCTCCGCTGCCAAATCCCAGCATTAAAATGGGGGAAAAGGGATGTGGGTACTTGTGTAGTTTCACGGCGCCAGCATGGCGGCGTGCTACTTCCGGGTTTTACTCTCTGCAAACTATCTAAAATAAAGTAACTTAACTCCATGCCAACGTGGATAGTTTCTACCCCCACTATCCATGTTGGCATGGAGTTGATTTTAGATAGCGTGGCGAGTGTAGCGAGCCACCGAGCCCGCAGCATGGGCGAGCAAAGCGAGCCCCGCAAGGGGACTCAGACTACACAAGTACCGGGATGTGTAATGAAGAGACATCCCCTCGCATGTCTCCTCTGGCTAGTGGCCAATCAGGAGTTGCTAGGCCGCTAGGCGGCATATAGCGGTATTCGGGAGGAGGAGCCGCAGGATATAAACAAACACCTCCCAGGATGCCTACTTGGAGTGAAGAGGACGCGATCTAAGCCAGAAGACCCCCTTTAAGTATGGTTTCCTTCCACAGGTACCCTAATTGGATTTCGTCAGGACCAGTGGACGGGTGGAGGGAGACCTATCTATGTGTCAAGATAGATAAGTATCTGTATGAGTGGGCTCTGAATGTAATACAGTTTTATTTTTTTGGTGTGTGTATTTATTTAACTATTGGTTCTGATGTGGAACTAAGAATCCCAGCAAGCCCATTAATGGGCTGTATGCTGGGAATTGTGGTTCTCCGAGTCCCAGTATGCGGCCCAGGCTTGCTGGGACTCATAGTTCCACAGCAGAACCCAAAAGTTTATTTATATTTTTACACATTGATCAGCCCGTTGGCCACAGCCCAGGGCCACCGGGGACAGCCCCAGGCTTCAGCCTGGGTAGGTAAATTCTGGAGGGGACCCCTTCATTGGGGGGCCCCCACTTTCCCAGGACCCCTGCCCAGGCTGACCGGTCAGGAGGTTAATGCTTTGGCCGGGGGGGACTTGTATAAAAAGTCTCCCCCCGGCTGTGGCATTACCCTGCTGGCTGGATGAGCCTGGTGCTGGTTCACAAAATACAGGGGACCCCTACCTGTTTTGTCCCCTGTATTTTGGGAACCAGGACCGGCCCTTGGGCCTGGTGCTGGTTTTTAAAAATACGGGGAACCCCTATTTAAATTGTTCCCTGATTTTTTTTAAATCAGGACCGGCTCTTTCTAAACCTGTAATGTCAATTATATTAAAATTCACACTATCGACATTTTGACCATGTCAACATTCTAAATGATGGCACTCAGATCACGTCAACACTCTGGTATCGACATTCTGAACATCGATATGATAACTACATACCATTCGAATACAGTTTCCTTCACCTGCTCCATCTCTCCAGTAATAAGTGGTCAGAAAGAATCAGGCGAATATACATCTGTGCATATGTGTGTGCCCATTTCTGACCATGCACAGAGTTTATTTGCATATATTACACTAAGCAGGCAATGTAACAAAGTTCAGTACATTGGTTGATAATAAATGGTTTAAATATATAATATTATTTCTGCTGAATTCTGTGCTTTACATTAAAAAAAAGTTAATATTTAATTAAAAGAGTTAAGCTTTCTCCATTTGATTCTTTACCTTGATTACCAGGTTTTCAGGAATGCAGTCACCTTTCCTGTTTAAGAAACAGCATACAGTACAGTAGGTTACTCTGCTCTGACGTAGGTAGACATGACCGGGCGAATAACTGCCTTTTGACCTACAACTATGATTTTCATTTCTAAAGCAGGTGTCATGGTACTAGAGTTTATCAAAGAGAATTCCTTATTAATCTTCATGCTTATTCTAGTTATGGCTGCAAACTGTTTACATACCACGATTTATGTAGGAAAGTAAACACAAGGCTCTTATTCTAGTGACATTCATCTCTATGAGCATATTATTTGTTTATTGGAATATAAACAAAAACTATTACGAGCAAACAGCCTCTCTGTCATTACAAGGTTTAACAAAATAGCAATACCAGTTACATACAAGTAAACTTATGGGGCATACACATGGGGCGATGTCGGGGCTATTTCTAAATGATCTGACTAGAGTGCTTAGAAATGAAGCATGGATTACTCTGTGTGCATACCCTTCGGCGACAGTGATGCGCGTTGCCATCACTGGACTGAATTGATACTACATGTAGTGTAAATCTAGTCATCGCTAGTGTTCTCTCGCTCTTTCTGAGCTATCTGTACTGCACTGCATTGCTAAACACAGAGGCTCATTCACCCCATGTGTACAGGTCTTTTGAGTAAGGTGTGAATTCAAATTTAGGATACATAATGGAAATTTTATAAAATCTGCTGTAAAATCTAAAACTGTTAAGGCCCCCATACACTATGGGCCTTATTCTAATTCACTCTTTCTGACAAAATCCTTCTTAGATGGACAAAACCATGTGCACTGCAGGTGGGGCAGATGTTACTTGTGCAGGGCGGGATGTACTAAAGGGAAAATGCGGTAAAACACCCGTTTTACCGCATTTCCCTATGTAATAAAACCCCGCCGCCCCGTCAACGCATTGTAGGGTATCGCCACCTTCTGGGTGGCGATACCCTATAGAAGCCTATGGGCTTCTTTCGCCGCCCGCTGTCCGCTGTCCGCGTGCCCCCCTCCCGTCCTCCTTTGATCCCCTCCTCCCCCAGGTGTCACAGCCGGGAGGACATCCGGCTTCGGGGGGGAGGAGGAGACACAGGGGGACGCTGGCAGTCGCCGGAAGGTGACGGAGACCCCCGCAGACCACATCACAGGTATCGCGGGGGTCTCAGTCACCGCAACCCGATGCTAGCCGCATATGTTAGTACATATGCGGCAGCATCGCGGCGGCTGTTAGGCGAAGGGCGGCGATGTATATTAATACATCCCGCCCGCAGAAAGAATTATATTTGGGTTGGGTTTTACTTCAAAGTGAGATCTATATTGTAGTGTAAAAATTAAGCAGACAGTATTTACCCTGCACAGAAACAAAATAACTCATACAAATAAATCTAATAAACTTGCCATCGGGTATCCCCAGGTCCACACTTTACAATTCACCATAAACCTTAACTTAAATCTTAACAACTAACTTATCTAATAAAAAAGACACGGACACATAGTGCTGGCGTTTCAAAATGAATGTCAAATTTATTTTGACAATTAACTATACTATAAATGGTGGCGGCACCAAAGAACGATCACTATGGGAAAGTGGGGGTTAAAGATGTCTACCATACACACCATCACTGGTGCTCACTCTCCCCGGTCATCCACTCGTGCTAGTGGTGGCCATCCCCCGGGCAGAAGCATGGCCCATGACCATAGATGTCAAGGGAGAGCGCCACCCCACTATCTACACACACACAGAGATCTTACAAGGATGACCGTTCTTTACCGCCGCCGAAGAGAGAAGAATAGGGAAGGGTAGGGGTGCTTTTCCGGACAGAGGAAGCTTCACATCTAGCATGTGACCTTTCTTACACTGTCTAATCCCTCCCACTGCTCTGATAGGCCTTGTGCCCATCCTGATTAACATATCACATGACCTTCCAAGTGTAACCTGGAGAACCCTTAAGCAGTTTATGCTCCCTCACTGCTTATTCAGCTTTCGTGATTCTTTCTCTTTGCACATTTTACATCTTCCCCCCTGCAGTGCTCATGGTTTTGTCCACCTAAGAAGGATTTTGGCAGAAAGAGTGAAGGCCCTATGTGACATCTCTGAGGGGAGAAGCCGCAGCCAATGTCCCTTGTACCACCCTGGAGTTTCCCGGGCGCCAGGATCACATACCATATATCCTATGCGGTCCTTTTTCATACGATATATCATATGCGAGCCTAATCTCTGATGCCGGGAAGTCGGAGGTCAGACATGCAGCAGGGTCAAATCGGAAGTCAAACACATGCGATTTGGCCACTTATCACCTGATTTC
This sequence comes from Crinia signifera, assembly GCF_055691185.1. Lineage (NCBI taxonomy): Eukaryota > Metazoa > Chordata > Amphibia > Anura > Myobatrachidae > Crinia > Crinia signifera. Next base: position 95,996,434 of record NC_139219.1, read on the forward strand.
TTGGCCAGATCCATTGGAATCAGTTGCGCCTGGTGCCCTCGGTCAGGACACAGCGTCAGCTGGGCCCCAATGGATATAGAGACGGTGGGCCGGGGCACTCAGGACATAATAATCAAAGGACAAGTAGCCACATTCGAGTGGCTACTTGTCCTTTAATTATTAAGTCCTGAGTGCCGCGGCCCACCGTCTCTCTCTCTCTCTCTCTCTCTCTCTCTCTATATATATATATATATATATATATATATATATATATATATATACACATATATATGTGTGTGTGTGTGTGTGTGTGTATGTGTATATATATATATATATTATTTATATACATTTGGTCTGTCTATAATACTTTAACTGACCCGGCATATACTGGGTCACCTAAGTGTCCATCTCCGTGCTTTGCTCCGCCCTACAGTCAGAGCCGGTCCTAGCCTAAATGACGCCCTAGGCAAGAGTTTGGCTGGTGCCCCCTAGCACCACCACTAGTTCCGCCTCTGACCCTGGTCCCCTTTCCCAGCACATCATCAACCCTCATCATTTTGGTGCTCCTACCCGCAATATTTTAAATAGAAACAGTGCACACATTCTGTGCGCAGCCCAAACAGGGGTTTTTGTTCTTGCTGGGAAGGGGCATGGCCACACAATAGTACCCCGAATTCAAATTATGCCACACAGTAGTGCAACTTTATTCACATTATATCATGCGATGGTGTCCCTTATTCACGTTACATCACACAGTAGTACCACTTTACCTTATATACATTACTCCTGACATTATTCACATTATTCCCTTAGAAAACAATCCTGAGAAAATATTGTATTTTAAGCACCTCCATGGCCACACTGCAACCCAGCACAAAGCAGTGTGTGCTGGGCAGAGGAGAAGAGCTGAAGCTGCTGCTGTCACTTAAGGGGAGGGGGCCCGGGGCCCTCCCTGGGCCCTTCCATCAGACTTTGGCCTGGGTAATTTGTACCCCCTACCCCTTTCTCTCGACACCCCTGATAATACCTCACAGTAATGCCCCTTACACATGACACATATTATTAATGTCCTTATAAACAAAATGCCCCTTACACATTATGCTAACCTTTATTAATGCCCTTCATACACATAATGACACACATAATGCCCCTTACACATATGTTGCACATTATTATTGCCCTTATTCACATAACACACATAATGCCCATTACACATATGTTGCACATTATTAATGCCCTTATACACGTGATACACATAATGCCTGTTACACATATGTCGCACATTATTAATGCATTTATACATGACACACATAATGCCCCTTACACATATGCCAAACACTATTGCACAACCAACCCACCCGCACACAGCATTTGCACAGCCGCTAACACTATGACCTTTGCCTCTGCTTGGATAAAGATGTTTTCTCATACATCTTGCCTCAATAGGCCATGCAGCTCCTGGCCCGTTCTAGCGTTGGGTGCCTTTTTTGATGAAAATTTGTCTTATTTGCATTGTTATGTGACCAGGACACACAAGGAGCTTCCAATGATTAAAATGATATGTTGCTTTACCTGCATACGGAATGCTATGTTGCAGTGATTTCCATGAATACACTATTTCATATGCAGATACAGCCTCAGTCACACACAGAATATAGGCATGCTGCATATAATTTTAATCAGTAGAAGCTGCTGGTGCCCCTAGGCATTCCAAACGCCCTAGGCATTTGCCTAGTTTGCCTATGTCTAGGGCCAGCTCTGAATACAGTGCACAGATATGGGATAGTATGCAATGCAAACATAACATAATATGAACTAAAGCCATATACACACTATCGTTAACCATTTCCCTTGAACCCCTGAGCAGACGATATAGCTCATACCCACTACATTATACAGTTCAGTGGCGTAATCGGGTCTCCTCTCCACACATGCAGTCATTGACAATATAGTCAAAATTGAGTTGCAAGTACAGATGACGGAGGATATTGTTAATGACCCACATTGAGTATGCATCGTTAACAATATTGAGCGTACACACTAGACAATATTACAAACAATATCGCTCAGATAAGAACCAAGATGACCTATATCATTTGTAATATCACAGCGGGCCAGATGCATCAAAGTGATAAAGTGAGGAGTGATAAACATCCAGACAATCAGCTTTTAACTGTCATTTTCCAAACACAGTCTGTGACATGACAGTTAGGAGCTGATTGGCTGGTTGTTTATTACTCATCACTTTTTTACTTTTTGAAGCTTAATGCATCTGGCCCTAAGTGTGTATGGGGCTTAAGTACAGTATGTAAACATACAAGCAGTACAAAATGATACAGCAGGCATACATAACTGACAGCAGTCCTAAAGTGAAGGAAGATAAAGAGTCTGATTCTGGTTCACTTGCAAAAGCAAACTATCTCTCTGGTGGACAAAACTATGTGCACTGCATGTGGGGCAGATGTAACATGTGCAGAGAGAGTTAGATTTGGGTGAATTATTTTATTTCTGTGCAGAGTGAATACTAGCCCCCTTTATTTTTACACTGCAATATAGAAGTACAAACCCCACCCAAATCTAACTCTCTCTGCACATGTTTCATCTGCAAACCCCCCCCCCCCCCCCCCCGCAGTGCACATGGTTTTGTCCATTAGAGAGAGAATTTGCTTTTGCAAGTGAACCAGAATCAGGCCAGGAGTACCAAACAATCAGCTCCTAACTGCCATGTTACATGCTGTGTTTAAAAATGACAGGAGCTGATCCAAAGCTTAGTCTCTGCCCTTTAAATTGGGTACACATAGGATGACCTCGCAAATGATGGGATGATGTCAACGATTTCTCTTGAACTACCAGGAACTCCCTGACAAGCAATATAGAGCATACGCACTAAACAATGTTACAAATTATATAGTTCTGTAGGTACATCCGGCAGTATACGGTCATTGATCATATAGACTGATCTGAACACAGATCTGTGGAAATTGCTAGTTGGTGAACTCGCAGTAGCGCTCATGCAGGAGCCCTGAAACTGACAGCAGTTTCATAACTGGCAGGGGCCATTGTGGAGGTAGGGCACTGCATTTTGTGGGAGTAGTCCGGACAACGCTCGGAGTCCAGGTTGCATTGGCTGCATGTGTAGTCATACAGCCACTGTGCTTAGGGGGAGTGCCGTTGTGGCTGCATGATGTCACAAGCAAGCAATGCGACCTAGAACATGACCGGACTGCACCTGGATTTAGAGCTAGACTGCACAGCCAGGGTCAGCTGGTAAGGTGCGAAATTTTGTGGGCACATCACAGGGTGGGACCCAGCAAGCAGGGTGGCCTTGCCCTGTGCTGTTCTCTGTCAACGCCGCTCCTCTGCTCCTCAGTGCTGGCCTCTCCTGCAGCAGGACGCAAAGGGGGAGAGTTCCTCTCCTGCCTGGCATCTCCCTAATCTGCAGACTAGGTTTGTGCCAAACACCTAGTTATGGCCCTGACACCTGCTAGGTAAGTATCCGAACCCTCTTCCGTTTCTCCAATCCTATACATCCTTATCTGCAGATTATTCCAAATCCCCCTTCCCCCCGCATCCTAACCAGGGGCAGATTGGGAGTTGAATCCGGCCCGGGAACCTTCTTGCACAGCGGAGGAAGGGGGGGGGGGTTGGGGTAGGGCGCCGGTGTAAGTAATGTGGAGGGCTGCGGCGTCTGTGTAAGTAATGCGTGGGGGGGTGGCGCCGGTGTATGTGATGCGTGGGGGTACTCACCGTGCAGATGCCGGGTGGAGGGGGAACCGGAGCTGGGAGCCTGCTTGAAGGCCCATGGGAGGTGCTGTGTGTTGTCGTGCATGTGCATTCCTCCCGTAGCCATCTTGGATTTGGGCAAAGACCCACAGCCACTACCCGTGGGCCAGCCAGCCCAGGGGGGGCATGGCCGGCCCGTTTTTAATGGGTTTTGGGCCGGCCCACCGGGAAATGGCCCAGTTTCCTGGCAGCCCAATCCGCCCCTGATCCTAACCATAACCACCCCCTTATTACCTAAACCTCCTTCCCTCATAACCTAACCTATTCACCTAGTGCCTTTACACTAACCCCCAGTTTCTAACACCCCCCCCCCCCCTGCCCAGAAGCCTAAACCAAACCTCCATATACTGCCTAAACCTAATCCATAACTTCCCACAGGTATAATGCTCATTGTGTAGGTCCACTCTGTGGTTGACCACAGTCCCTAGCGACAAAGCTCATGGGATTAGAATCAGGACCTCAGTGCTTGTCCATTTTAAGGAACATTGATTCTTGCTACATGTAACTTCACAATCCACATAACAATGAATATTGGTGTTTTATTATAACATGATAATATATTTATTTTATTTCTCTACATCTATCTCATTGCAGTTAACAACAAAGATTATGCAGAAGTCTCGATGCCACAATGGCAGAGTGGGATGATGAAGACAATACCATGTGCACTTTAGTATTTCGTCTTCATGACAGCACACCCAGAGTAGTACGGGAGGTGTTACTGGAACGTGGTTGGGAGGAATTTGATGAACAGCAGCAAAATGAAACAACGTGGAACTTGCACTGGAGAACTTCAGCCTTCCGAACTTCTGACCATGATAACATAAAACCATGGCAGCGTCTTAATCACCATCCAGGGACGGCACAGCTGACAAAGAAAGACTGTTTAGCAAGACATTTAAAACGCATGAAAGGAATATATGGACCATCCTACTATGAGTTCAGCCCAGTGGTCTTTATTTTACCAAACAACTACTCACATTTTTTAGCTGAATATACCAAAGAAAGATGTAATAAAAAATCGAGTTACTGGATCTGTAAACCAACCGACATGTCCAGAGGTCGAGGAATATTTATTTTCCAAGACATCAAGGAATTGGCCTATGACTCTACAGTGATTGTGCAGAAATATATCACAAATCCTTTACTTATCTCTGGTTACAAATTTGACCTGCGGATTTATGTATGTGTTACCTGTTTCTGTCCACTGACTATATATGTCTACCAGGAAGGACTGGTCAGGTTTGCAACGGAAAAATTCAATCTCGGTTCACTCGACAATATATTTGCTCATCTAACCAACACCAGCATTAACAAATACAGTACATCGTACACAGCAGATAAGGAGAGGGTTGGGAGTGGATGCAAATGGACATTTGGTCAGTTCCGGTCTTATCTCCGCAGTCTAGAGGTGGATGATGTGTTACTTTGGCAGAGAATATATAATATAGTTACCATGACTCTTCTATCCATTGCCCCATCAATACCCCAATATCCGAACTGCTTTGAACTCTTTGGTTTTGATATTCTCATTGATGATACTCTGAAGCCATGGCTTCTAGAGGTGAACTACAGCCCTGCATTGTCTTTAGACTGCCCCAATGATTTTACGGTGAAGAAAAGTCTTATCAATGACATCATTGATCTTCTAAACTATAAATCATCTGATTTCCAAAGAGACAGCAGAAAAAGGTACAATACTGCACAAGACCCCCAACATAGTTATGGCCAGCAGACATCTTGCAAATGTGATAACATCTCACAGACTTCTAGAGAACTCAAAAACTACAACTCATTGAAAACCAGTCAACTGAAAGAAAACTATGACCAGCTTACTACATCCCAAAGTACGCCTTATAATACATCTAGACTGGATAATGACAATGAAACACAAACCGTTCTAAAGGAAGAAAGTAGGACGTTTTGCAATTGTAACTCAGTGAAAAAATCTTTATTAGATCCCAATGATGATATGGCAAATAAAGGAATTATATCATATGGGAAAACATCAATGTCCCCTCGAAAGACTGTGACTTCCAGGTTACGGGAAAGACTGAATATGCCTCAGAGATTAGTGGTCTCAAAACTACCATCAACTCTGAGCAGTACAAGAGCAAAGACAAGGGCTATAGTCAATACTGCCCACTGGAGGTCAGCTGACTATACTCTTTTTCCTTTATACTACATTTCTGATGTTGATCAGATGCCTCCTGCGCGTGTAGGTGATTTTCTTCTTATCTTTCCCTTTAACCAACCATCCCTCCTTGCTTCCAAAAACGGAACAGATGTGAAAATCATAATTCAAGAAATTAGTAAAATAATGCAAAGAATTTCAATGGCCATAAAAGTAGCCTGATTGTAGCAGTATCAATTTAAAATAGTTTTGTTTCACAAAGAGTTAAAGTAATGCGTCAATAAAGCTTGTGCCTTTGTGGAATTCCACAGTCAGTTGAGTTTTACTTCCATTAACATTAGGAATTTGCTGACATAAATGACTCTGTGATAGAATGATTGGAGTGTAACCCCCTGCAAATGCACATTATCACCACCACTGAAGTCAATTACTATCCCGTGCCAATGATCTAAATAGATTCCTCTGCTGCATGAATGATCAGGGTGGAGGGACTACAATGTGTTAGAAACAGAACTTGCACTTTCCTTCTGGCATTGACATTTTTAAGAGTGCAGGAGTTACATGTTTGTATAATGAAATGGATTATTTCCTTTGTTCTGATTGTGCTCCACTTTTAGTTTTTTAGTCATAACATAAAATAAACCTTATATTTATGGCTCCTATAACATAGTAACATAGTAGCTAAGACATTTGTCCATCAATCTCAACCTGTTTTAAAATCCTGCTAAATACACATGCATCATGCCAAATGTTCAGTCTGTAATTGCCAACTCTTATCAGGGATGCAGGGAACGGAGATTGGCTTGTGCATAACTATAGTGGGTGCATAGGTGTATTTATAATGGGTATTTATAATGGGTGCACACGGGCCCCTGAGTCCCAGGGGGCCCCACACAGCACACACTGCACCCATTCTTTAATACTTACCCTCCAGAGTCCTGTGAAAATGACAGCAGCGTTGCTAGAATCGCTGAAAGAATGGCTGCCATGCCATTTTTCCAGCAGTTCCCGCATGCTTAGTAGCGCCTGAGTGCTCTAGTGCTAAGACTCTACTGTGCTGTGGGGGTGGGCATAGGCGTGCGCAGCCCATTTTCTTAGGGGGTGCACCATCACCTCAGGCCGCAGAGTCTGCCACTCCAGCACTTACAGCAGGCAGACACAGCAGGAACCCTGCTCCCACTACATATATAGATCAATTGATCGAGATATATAGATATCTATAGATATATAGATATCTATAGATATCTATATATCTATAGATATATATATCTATATATATCTATAGATATATATATCTATATATATATCTATAGATATATATATAGATATATATATCTATAGATATATATATATCTATAGATATCTATAGATCTATATATATCTATAGATATATATATATCTATAGATATATATAGATATATCTATAGATATATATATATCTATGATATATCTATAGATATATATATATATATATCTATAGCCAACAGTGCAATCAAAGATTTAAATGTACTCACAGAACAGCCAGCTTTTTTTACAGGGTCAGCTCGAGCACTGTTTCCCTGCCTGAGCTCCTGCATGTCCGCACCACCTTACTCGCCCGCCCTCCCAGTGCAGCATCATTCCGGTCCCAGGCTGCTGCAGACACAGACAGACTCGCGAGATGATGTAATTATCATCTCACAAGAGTGTCTGCAGAGCTCCGCAGCGGAGGACGACTGCTGCCGCTGCCATTGCACTCATATAGTGACAGCTGAGCTGACTCGCGCTCTCCTCACCTACTCCCTTCTTCATACGCAGCGCCCAGCCGCCCACGTATATACAGCTGACCGCCGCATAGATAAAAAAAAACTGTGTGTGTCTGGATCCTTGCGCATCTGACAGGCTGCAGCTGCCGGCCATTAGGAGGTGCCTGTGCACCCCTGGCACCCCCCGTGCGCACGCCTATGGGGGTGGGTAGGCACTGCTCCCAGTGATGCTGTCATGGTCACATGGCATATTATGGGTGAGATTTAATAGGATGAGAGATTCATAAAGTGAGAGATTTTGAGAGAAATCTCCAGTTTTTTAAAGTGGCAATCATTTACACTGCAAAACCAGTTTGATTTTGCAGTGTGAATGATTGCCGCTTTAAAAAAACTGGAGATTTCTCACAAAATCTCTCACTTTCTGAATCTCTCATCCTATTAAATCTCACCCTATGGGGGAAATTTACTAAAGGAAATTTGGAAAAAATAGGTGTATTTGTATCCAGAAATACACTTATTTTTGACATTTACTATCCCGAAAATACGGCAATTCGTATTCGTATTGATAGCACACCAATACGAATACGAATTGCTGTATTTTCAGGATAGTAAATGTCAAAAATAAGTGTATTTCTGGATACAAATACACCTATTTTTTTTACAAATTTCCTTTAGTGAATTTCCCCCTATATGTCTGGTGCTGCCCATATTGGGACACTTCTGCAAAATTTTCCACAACCACTTTTCATTCCCAATCTTCTTCTAGCTAAAGGTATAAACTGTATTATGGTACACAGCATATTGATTTCAGTGGTGTCAAATATTGTTTGAATTATTTATCAGTTGCCTTACCCATTAACTAGTCCTTATAAATTAGCTATAACATCATAAAATTCTACATGCAATGAGGTAGATTATGAAACGCTCATATCCAAAGTGATACCACACTGGGCCAGATGCACCAAGCCAGTGGCATAACTAGATAGTCATAGGCCCCATAGCAAAGGTTTGTATGGGCCCCCTATTAACCAACTGATGGTGACAAATGTATGTAAAACATATTACTTAGACAGTAAAGATGGGCCCCCTTCCGCTCTGGGCCCCATAGCAGCTGCACCCCTTGCACCTATGGTAGTTACGCCCTTGCACCAAGCTACAAAAAGTGATAGAATGATGAAGGACCAGCTAATCAGCTTCGAACTGCCATGTTACAGGCAGGATTTGAACAAGACAGGAGCTGATTGGCTGGTGATTTATCACTTTTTATTTTATAACTTTTTGAAGCTTGGTGCTTCTTGCCCACTGAGTCAACATGTCCTCCATACAGTTCATTAGTTCATTGACAAAAGGAAAAGGATGCAGGCTTTATTTTCACCCAGACCATGTACACTCCTTTTATTGTCATCTCTTTATATTTATTGCCTCATAAATTATGGATAGTGGTGCAGTATAACACAGAAATGAATTGTAATGCATAATTTAAATGTGTGCCAATGTCTGGGTACTACACTCTTCATAATATTACAACTACTGTATTGCTAGAAGGATTACGCTTATCAAAATGGATGGAAATATGAAATTATGCTAAAAAATGTTGAGTCATTAAAATAATATGTCACAAGCCATGACAATGGAAAGGCCAGCAAATAGGAACGTTACCATTCTGTTCATATCTGCTACCATCAAGCAAATATGGATTTGCAAATTGTTATGTAATTAATGTAAATGTAATGAGTGACACACCTGTTTTCAGGTAATTCATTTAATTCCTTATATTCCTTCTCTGCAATAATTCTATTTACATTTCAAGGCTTTTTCTTCATTTTTTTTTTTTATTGTTCGTTACTACTGCTCCAACTTTATTATACCTTTATATTAGTATCACATACAGGGCATAAAGTGGTCAAGCAGAGGTGGGGGAACTCATTTCTCTATGCCACCTAATTACACCCCATCCCCTCCCCCCATTAGGCAGAGACAGGGCCAGTGGTAGGGTTTATGGCATCCCCCTGCAAACTAGAATGCTTTTCTGTAAGCATTACTGTGCATGGCCAATGTGGAGGTTAAAATGTTCCACCTCCCCATTAGAGGTGGTGAAACTCAGTTCCACTCGTCCCCCCTCACTTTAACCCCTGATCACATATCACCTGGATTTTCACAGCACCTACAGCTGAGGTTTATGACTTGCTGGTACCAGTGGCTGACATCAGTGCTATAGATCAGGTAGAAGTACTGTATAACCAATATAGGAAGGCTAGTGATGTTTGCTGCACAAAAGGTAACACCAGGTTTTCAGCACAACTCCAAGGGTAGATGACTTGGGTCTCAGGAATGTAAAGGCTTGATATCACTTGCAGCGATTTTTACTTCGGGGCAGCTCACCTCAGTCCACTGGTCTGACTTGTGTTTGTATTTTGGTTTCCACTGACTACTACATCCACCTTCCTAGAGAAGTAACAGGGTAAGACGAGTCTGACAGAATCTGCGGCAAGCTCATTTTTTTAAACTAACAATTGAAAACAAAGCTTTATTTATTATATTTTTTACTACTAAAAAATTAAATTATATGAAATGGTGCATGTTATTTAAGTAAAAATGTATAAATAAAGCGTTTTGAAGATGCATTACAGTGAAAGAAGCAATAAACCTGGGGAGAAGAATATTTGAGGTAAATCTGCAGGAGTATATTTACTGAAGCTTGTAAAATTGAATGTTGCCCATAGCAGCAAATCAGATTCTGTGTATCATTTTCTAGGATGCAATAAAGAAAAGATAGGCAGAATCTCATTGGTTGTTGTGGGCAACATCACCTCTTTTAATTTTTAGAAGCTTCAGTAAATGTATTCGGTAATTCCCTGGCAGCATCTGAAATGAGTGTTATGCACTTCTCTCCATACTTACCTACTTTCTATCTGCCCTTTCCGGGAGAGGGCAGCTAGCTCAGAGGGAGCATGGCTGCCGGGAGTGAAAAGGGGTGGGGTGGAGCTGCATGTTTGGGGTCATGACCAGAGCGACCGGCGGTGCTAAAATGGCTCGGTTCGCGTCATTTGACCAGCGGACCGCCCCGCAAGGAGGGGGGAAATGCGGGAGCTGAGCGGCTTTCCAGGATGGTTGCCGCCCTCTTTCTGGGGGGCCGGGAGGGGGGCCCGATTTCCGGGACCCTCCCGGTCATTCTGGGAGGGTAGGTAAGCCTGCTTCTCTCACATATGTGTGTGTTTGTGGGCTCTTAGGCAACTTTAATATTAAAGGTTCTCTAACCAGTAATAAGGATGAATAAGGTGACACATTCCTAGCATATACATTAACAGTACTGAAGATAAGCCCCACTCATCCCCACAAGTAAAGAAGATTGATGTTTTAAAAACCTACTTATATGCAGTTGTGGATTTTACCTTTGGGCTGCAGAACTGCAGTCCCTCCAGTATAATCCACTTCCTCAGCTCATGTCAGTGAGCCAGATCCAGTCCATCCAGCTTTACTGTGACTGCAGTGAATCATTTTTGGTAGACATACCTGTCAGTCAAAAAGACACTAACTGTAGCCCCATTGGGAGGTGTTTCCTCCCTCTGGGACCGCCAGTCCGGGCTGAAAAAAGCAGAAAGAGAACTTCCTGTAGAAAGCCAATCCCTGCCATACAGACAGCCCTAGTTGGCTTCTATGGGCTGTTGCCTATGCAATTCATAGAAGCAGGGCTGGCACCACCACTAGGCAGCTCTAGGCATTTGCCTAGGACGCCGGCCTCTGGAGGGCGGCACTTTGAAGTACCGAATGGAAGTGGTGGCTGCTGCACCCCCCGAGGAGGCAGGTGAGCGTTCCCCTGTCCACGACACCCATAGAGGAAGAATAAATTAGTGGGCCGAGCGTAGCGAGGGGGGGGGGCATCCACGTCCCCCCCTTGTCGGGATTTCGGCGGTCGGGATTCCAGCATCAGGATTTTGAATGCCGGGATTCCGACCGCCGGGATTCCATACCGAATCCGATATAGTTTTACCGGACATGGGTTGTCTAAATGAACTGCCGCTAATCATATAGCTACATTCACGCAGTTTGGACATTTAAAACATCCTTTTTTCAATGGGACCAACACACCTCTTTCTTTTGCTCTGTCAGTTACGTCCGCTTTGACTAATAAATCTCTGAGGTGTCTACCTCTGGAGAAGCACTGCATTACCCTCATATTTTTTAAAGAATTTAAATCAGGGTCATCTCTCACTAATGGCCAGTTTATCTTAAGTGATTTGCATATACTATTACTTTTGGGGTTGGTTCCCCCATAGAATATAATTGGTACCCTCCATCTTTTTCTTGGATACCAACAATTTTTCTTTTGGGATCCTCAATGCTTTGTTTTGTTGTATAGTCAGTTCTTCCAACGGGTACCCCCTCTCCATAAATTTAGTTGTTAAAACCTCAAATTGTTTGCGTAACTCATCCTCATTGCTGACTATTCTCCGTACCCGCAAATATTGCTAGTAGGGAAGCCCTGCCTTCATTCTCGTGGGATGGTAACTCTGATGGTGCAAAATATTATTGCGATCCGTCTCCTTAGTGTATAAGTTTGTACTCAATACTCCTGCCTGCAATTTAATATTAACATCTAAAAAGTTAATTTCAGGCTCATCAATTTCATACGTAAATTTGATGGGATGGGATTTGTTGTTATGTGTATCAAAGAGGTTCGACAACTCCTCCTTAGTCCCTGACCATAATATGATCAGGTCATCAATGTGCCTGTAGTACAATTGGATTTTATTACACACATCCACATCAGAAAAGACAATTTGTTTTTTCGACATGGAACATGTACCCATTCGCGAATGAAGGTGCCACGGAAGATCTCATAGCACACCCCATTCTCTGTAGGTAATAGTGCCCGTCGAAATATAAATAATTACATTTCAAAGTAAGAGAGTATGAAAAACTCAATTTCAGGTCCCGAATACCAGGGGTTGTCAGTAATTAGTTGTTGCACCGCCAGCAACCCCGCATCCTGGGGTATGCTGGTGTACAGACTCTGTACATCCGCAGTGCATACTAGACAGTTGTTAGGTAACCCAGACAAATTGCGTAATGCCCCCAATAAGGTTGTTGTGTCTTTAAGGAACGTTGCTTCATGCTGAACTACAGGTTGGAGAAAGCTATCCAAGTACATCGCTATAGGTTGATATAACGAACCCCGGGCAGAGATGATGGGTCTGCCCGGGGGTCTCTCCAAAGATTTGTGTATCTTTGGTAAAGTGTACAGCAGTGGAACTACTGGACATTGAACCATTAATGCATTTTTTATATAGCCACTGTAATTGTCCCGTTAGCAACTGCTTCAGCTAAAATACTATCAAGTTCATGTTGGATTAGCAGGCAGAACTGAATAGATACTGGGGTTGGAGAGTTGATCATACATCTCAGACATATAGTAGCTTTTATCAAGTACCACTATAGAACCTCCTTTGTCCGAAGGACGAATGACAATATCGCAAAACCCCTTCAGATCTGCCAATACTTTGCTTTCTAATACAGATAAATTAGGAAAAACACAACTCTTGTCTGCACACACTTCATTATACAACACCCTGGAAAAGGTCTTAATTGAGCTGTTTTGAGAAATCAGGTCATAATGCTTTTCACTTTAAGTTACATAGTAGGTTACATAGTAGGTAAGGCTGAAAAAAGACTTGCGTCCATCTAGTTCAACCTGGTATAGATATCCATTGCTGATTTGGTAGGTTCTGATATTTTACAGACAGATATAGGGTGACATTCTATGGGATGAGATTTGTGTTTTTTGGCAAAAATTTGCGCAAAAAACGGCCGAAATCCCATTTTCGCATATTTAATGAGATGCGAAAAACGGCAAAAATCGATGATTTTGCCGCGAAATCGCACATTTACAAAGTGCGATTTTAACTCGCGCCGGAACTCGCATCCAGATGTTTTCCCTTTGAAAAGTATACAAATCGCATATTTAATGAGATGCGAATTTGGGAAATGTGTCTTAAATTCTGCAAAAAATCAGACCAGGTTCTGATATGCGAGTTGGCCAGAACCCTGCACATATCAAAAAAAAAAAACACATTTTTTACCACAGAACCATGCACAGATCATTGAGATCTGTGCATGGTTCTGTGGTAAAAAATGTATTTTTTGTTTTTTTTAGCCGAAGATGCTCTCATCCTCTGTTGCGCTGGGACAACGCGATCCTGGATCGGTGAGTATGTGGGTGTAAAAGTGAGATGTGTGTGTGTGTGTGTGTGTGTATGTAATAAAGTTTTACTTTTCTGTGTGTGTGTTTTCTTTTAACATTCTTTTTACAGGTGGACTACAAGTCCCAGCGGGCCCATTAATGCCCCGCATGCTGGTACTTGTGGTTCTCCAAGTCCCAGCCTGCGGGGGAGGTCTGCTGGTACTTGTAGTCCTCCTGTATAAAGCAATGTTAGGATTGAAAGATTTAACCCCATCAGGCTGGCGTCCACTGGCCAGGGACGCCAGTGACAGCCCCGGGCTTCAGCCCTGGACGGGTGAAGCCTGGGGGGTGGGACCCCTTTATTGGGGGGGTCCCCACTCCTCCAGGTACCCCGTCCAAGGCTGACCAGCCACGGTGCTCATGGTACGGCCAGGGGACCTTATCTAAAAAGTGTTCCCCGGCTGTGGCATGACACTGTGGGCTGTTGGAGCCCGGTGCTGGTTTCAAAATACGGGGGACCCCCAGATTTTTTGTCCCCCGTATTTTTGGAACCAGGACCGGTCCAAGAGTCCGGGGCTGGTTTCAGAAATACGGGAGACCCCTACGCTTTTTGTCCCCCGTATTTTTGGAACCAGGTCCGGCTCAATGAGCCCGGGGCTGGTTATGCTCAGGAGGGGGGACCCCACGCAATATATATATTTTTTTTTATACAAACCCAAAATCGCACATAAGCTCAAATTCGCACATTTTCATGCCGAAAATTTGCCCATTATCGCACTCAATCGCACTTTTCTTGCCGGAACACCCACCTCATTTAATATGCGAATCCAAGGCAAAAATGCGATTTAAAAAAAGTGCGATAATGGGCGAAAAACTGATGTGCGAAAAACTCTCATCCCATAGAATGTCACCCTATAGTTCTTATTTGTACCCATGGATGTTTTTATCCAGTAAATGTTTGTCCAACTTTGACTTGAATGCATTTAATGAGCCAGCCGTTACCACATCTTTGGGAAGAGAGTTCCAGAGTTTGACTGTTCTGACCGTAAAGAAATTCTTTCTACTAGCTGAATGAAATCTTTTTTCTTCTAATCTACTCATGCCCTCGTGTCCTAGATTCCTTTCTAGTAGAAAAGAGGGTGTGTGACAGTTCCTTATATTGTCCCTTGATATACTTGTACATGTTGAGCATGTCCCCCCTTAAACGTCTCTTTTCTTTGGGACTTAAATAGTCCCAAATTGCTTAATCTCTCCCCGTAGCTTAAATTCTTCATTCCCCTAATAAGTTTTGTTGCTCGCCTTTGGACTTTTTCTAATTCTATGATGTCCTTTTTATAGTGTGGGGCCCTGAACTGCAATCCGTACTCGAGGTGAGGTCTCACCAATGCTTTATACAGTAACATAATTACCCTTGAGTCCCTAGTTTCCATTCCCCTCTTAATACATGCCAGAATTTTGTTGGCCTTTTTTGTAGCTACATTACAATGGGCACTACATCCCAGTTTGCTGTCTATTTGGACTCCTAGATCCTTTTCAAGTATGGAATTACCCAGTTCCTCCCCGCTAAGGTTGTAACTTGCACACTGGTTGTGTCTCCCAAGCTGCATAACCTTACATTTATCTACAGTACATTGAACCTCATCTTCCATTTTTTTGCCCACTCATCTAGAATTGCAAGATCATTTTGAAGCATGGTGACATCTTCTGATGATTTGATGACTTTGCTAAGTTTTGTATCGTCCGCAAAGATGGATACATTGCTGAGTAACCCTATCCCAATATCATTAATAAAAATGTTAAACAGAATGGGCCCCAAAACCGAACCCTGGGGCACTCCGCTTAGTATCGGTATCGTATCTGATACGGCACCATTCACAACCACTCTTTGTTCTCTATTACATAGCCAATTCCCTACCCATCTGCAGATATTTTCACCCAATCCTAGGTTCTCCATTTTATTAATCAATCTCTTGTGTGGGACAGTATCAAATGCTTTAGCGAAATCTAGGAAAATCACATCTACAGCATTTCCATTATCAAGGTTTTTCTGGGATAGAGGACACTGAATTCTAGGTCACCGGTATTTTATTATTAAACTGTTCCTTTAACCGGAGAGTTCCAATAAGTTTATAATTCTCTACCTCCCACTGAAAAGAGTCAAAAGTCACGGTGGGCACAAATGAAAGACCCTTTTTAAGAACATTGAGCTCACCATCTGTCAGAGATCTCCGTGATAAATTGAATACTAGGTTCTCGGGGGGCGTCTGTTTCCCCTTCCTCCTCTCATTCTGGCTGCCCCTCCTGGTGTAGGTTTTTCCCTGTTTCCCGAGGTAATCGCCCGGGTATCGACCCCTAAAGGGGTACAGCTGCTAGAGGATAGTCCTGGAGCGCTTTCACTCCCACTGAAGCTGGCTGAGGAGTCACCAGAAGATTCTCCTCCGCCTCTCTGCTGGAATCTTTTGAAGCATCTGTTTTCATACCGCGTCCCGGTGAGCCAGGGATACACCCTTTGCTTCTCATAGTCCTCCACGACAATGTTAAACTTGTTTTTTTTTATATTTATTGATGAGTTCAACGAGATAAGTATCCATTTGTTTCTGTCGTTTTTCTGTCCAGTTAATAGTATTTTCAGCAATCAAAGTCTCTTTATGGGTCTGCTCACATGTCGAAATTTTGGATTGTACATATATATGTATTTCTACATCTCATCAGCAAAACTTGATGTATATTATACGTCCGGAGGGTGGCACTTTGTACCAAGGCAGCGGCGTCTGTACCCCCGTGGAGGCAGGTGAGCGGTGCCCCATCCACCATCCCCCACAGCCCCCTTCTCCCATGGAGCCAGGCGAGTGGTACCCGCACCCCCCCTTGACCGTGTCAGAGCGGGTGAGTGGCAGGAGAAAGGGAGCGGAGGGCAGGTGGGGGGTTTCGCCTGGGGCGCTGACATTGCTTGCACCGGCACTGATGACGATACAACTTTGCATGGCCTGCATTCAGGGGCGGATTGACTTGACCTCAAAGGGAAGATTTCTGGTTGGTTGTGTTGGAGAGGTGCGCTCAGCACCTGGATTCAGTACGATATCCCGGCGGTCGAAATCCCGGCGGTCGGAATCCCGGTGGTCGGAATCCTGATGCCGGAATCCCGAGCGAAGAAATACCGGCACGGGGGGGGGGGGGGCATGTAACTGACATCCAGTTACCATTTACCAATACCACCATAATGCCATGCTATTCACAGGGGTCTAACCTCCGCGATCTATTAGTACATTCTGATATTTCTGTACGGCATTTTCTTGTTAAACGCCCAGGGTGTTATAAATGCGCATGCGTCACCTGTCAGTTTATGATTGCAGGTGACAGCTTTAATCATCCACATTCTGGAAAAAAGATCATGATCAGCCAACACCTTACATGTAATAGCAATTACGTTATTTATCAGATTGTCTGTCCATGCGGACTTACCTATATCGGTAAGACGCAGTGTAAATTTAAGGACAGAATGGCTGGTCACCGCTCTTCCATTAAAGCTGCCTTAAAGAATGGAAGCAGTGACCAGCCTATTGCCCGGCATTTTCTTGAAAATAAACATTCACTCACTAGTTTGCGCTACCGCATGATAGATCAAGTCGACAAACCAAGTCGCGGCGGTGATCGCAATAAGCTGTTACTTAAAAGAGAAGCGGAGTGGATATATCGATTGGATGTGATTTCGCCAAGAGGGCTTAATGAATATCTATCGTTTGCTGCATTTTGTTGATATATGAACATGTACTTGTTTTCATTTGTTGATCGTGTAATGTATACATTGTAATCAATTGCCCTATTGGTAACATTATACCTTTATCGTACCGTTCAGCTGTTTTTAAATTTTGTCTTGTTTTTTTCAATTGTTTTGTATTTTTTCTTTTCTTCTAACTTTATTAGTGTGATGTATGCACAATGTGAAGTGGGCGGTCGGTTGACGTCAGGTCAAGGCTAATGCCAATTACACATAAGGCCACACACCATATTTCCCATTACACATTGTGCCACACATCATGATGCCCATTACATACTATATAACAAACCGTAATGCCCATTACATATTTGCCACATAAGTGCTGCTTACCTACGTGCTTATTGCTAGGGGGTTCTTGCTTGATGGCACCATAGTACCCATTACACATGATGCCGCACACCATAGTACCCATTACACATGATGCCACACACCATAGTACCCATTACACATGATGCCACACACCATAGTACCCATTACACATGATGCCGCGCACCTTAGTACCCATTACACATGATGCTGCACACATAATGTCCCTTACACATGATGCTGCACACATAATGCCCCTTACACATGATGCTGCACACCTTAATGCCCCTTACACATTAAGCCACACATTATGTGTAATGCCCCCACATACCGCCACTTGTAGCATCCCTTAAGCAAAAGTACCACTTACTGTAAATTTTTATATGAGCCTTCGCTGCTGCTGCAATGATGGAGAGCGGTGCAGCTGCTTCTATGGGGAGAGGAGCAGAGCACAGCGCAGAGCACGCTCCCACTCCCCTCCTGGTGTCCCCTCTAGCCGAGTGGACATTTGAAATATTGTGCGCGCTGTTGTTGTGCGTGACATCGGGGGAGCACGCCAGGCGCCGGCACCACATGATTAAAGGGGGGGGGCTGAGGTGAAAGCGGGGAGAAGAATTGGAGCGGAAGCTGCAGAGGTGACAGTCATTGACAGCTGGGCAGAGAGCAGGGGGATGCCCGGCTGTATTCAGAGCACTGCAGGTCACGGCTGTTTGAAATAATACCCCTTTCACAACAGAAAATGCAGGGATTTACCCGGGAATATGGTCCCAGGATCATGCAGGGACATTCCCAGGCTGACCCCTTATACACCAGCCTAGTCCCTGCATTTTCTGGTGTGAGGGGGAGAGACAACCACTCCCCTCTCCCTACCCCCCTTTAACCAACCAGCTATATCTTCGGAACCAACTGACCCATTTACATGAGACCAGTATCATATTGAAGAACTTTTAAGTTGGCTTCAAATGATTTTGGTCCCGTGAAACTGGGCTGTTTGGTTCCAGAGAAATCTGCCCTCAAACAACATAAACAGTCATGAAATTACATTTAAGAAATGAAAAAAACGGCTTATCCTCAATATCCCTGGAACCAATTAACCCATATGGATCCAGCCTGGTATCAGATTGAAGGCCCAGCGATTTGGGTTCGACTGAGATCAACCTCTAGCTTCTGCCTGAGGGGGAACTGGCAGCCGTTGTGGGGGTCAGAATTAGCGGGTTCCATGTTATCCTATGGGGAAAACGTTCCAGCTTTGCCTGGCGATATCTCCAGTTCCCGGGGGGCTAGCGATGCGTGGCTCGGCACGTTGGAAAGTCCTGGCCCTCAGCTAGAAAATGGGCCTATTTGGAGGGTGGGACGAAAATTTGAATCACCACCAGGTGATTAAAGGCGCTCGGGAGATGGGGTGTGTTGTTTAGGCGGCTCACACGTAGGGGAGGTTCAGTCCCCTGAGGGTGGATACAGGAAAAAAACAAGAATTGTGTAGAGCGCCAAGGTAATTAATTACACTAAAAAATAAATTTAAATATATGAATAAATTTGATCAATTGGGTATCACAAAATAAAAATACATTTAATTATCACATCAATTAGAAACATATTCAATATGAATGCACATATATTTTTGCCTAAAACATAATTATTGCACTTAGGAGAAATATGGCATACAGTAAACCACTTCAAATGAATAGAGTTTGTGTTGGATACTTAAGTGAGTCCCGCTTGTTCCAGGCACTGCTACCTTCTTGTTGGGATTTGGTGGTCCCCAATTGGAAATGGGGCTGTGGAGGGCAATTGAGAATGGGGTCCGGATTCGGCTTGTACTGGTGGGGGTCAGTTGGTCCTGCTGGAAGCCTTGGTCTCTGTTTCCACTGGTGGGCAAGATGTATATACCTCACTGCTCGGATAAGAGGCTCCAGAAATGAGCAGGTGTTTAGTCCCGATTTGTACATCCAAATTGGGGGTGCCGGCATGGAAAATGCTGAGTCCGTGGGGAATAAAACGGTAGCTGGTTCAAGGGGTAGTTGGTGTGGTATCCAAAATAATAATCACAAGAGTGCAGACAAGGGTTAAACTGACGCGTTTCGTTGCGCTCTGGCAATTTTCTCAAAGGTATGCCACTGTTAGTACGCTGTGGGTTTATATACCTGCTAACAGGAAGTGCATCATCACAATACAGGAAACAGTTACCCAATTGATCATAAAAATTAAATACATAATAATAGTAGATTTCCCTACATCTCTTAAGAGAGATAGATATAGGGTAATCAAATAGGAGGCAGTCAAAAATTATACAAACACATAGTAGACACAGAAAGCATAAAAAACAGGCTTAGAACGTTCCATTTCCGGCCGTTGGAACGCACGCCACATCCAACTTCCGGCCTGTGGAACGCACCAAGTTATTAATGGAGGGACTTAATAATCGCTGTACAAGCACTCGATGTGCAGCGATTGGGTGCGCGTTTGCGCGCTCCAGCAGTGAAGTGCTCAATGTGGATTGGAAGGGAAATATGTCCCGACGGTGCACTGTTGTTTAGTGCACTGACGCCGGCTTAATGCTAAAGGCAGAACGTCATTTTCGGTGCGTGACACGCACTTCCGGTGCATGACACGCACATTGGAAGTGTTATACTTCCTGGTTTCTTTCATTGTAGCGCTACTAAACGTTAAGAGCGTCTGCTCAGTGGAATAAATATTAATGAAATTAATATTAATGAAAAATCCCAAAATACAGCGTCCAATATCTCAGAAAAAAGTAGATTGTGACAAATATACATTATTGATTGGTTATACTACGGATGGTCAGAATTTATGGTGGATGTTTTTCCAAAAAGGCACCACAGGGGGGAGCTAATGATCATTATGCTTAGACAATATAAGGTGATAGAGAGATTTTAGCAATATAAAGGATGACAAAAAGGGTTTTTTGGCTATATGAAGCATTATTTGGATTCTCTCACTTAAAACAGGACAATACAATAATAATACAATATAATAAGAA
This sequence comes from Crinia signifera, assembly GCF_055691185.1. Taxonomy (NCBI): domain Eukaryota; kingdom Metazoa; phylum Chordata; class Amphibia; order Anura; family Myobatrachidae; genus Crinia; species Crinia signifera. The sequence continues at coordinate 96,017,341 of NC_139219.1, forward strand.
TAAAATGAACTAAACTAAAATGAAATAAAAATAAAAATAAATAAAAATAAAAAAAATTATTAATAAATTTACAAATAAATATAAATAAAAATAAAAATAGTAATAAAAATAATAATAAAAATAAAACTACAAAAAACTAAAAAACAATAAAGTATAATAGAAAAGTATTTGCGATGACAATATAGCAATTAATGTATCTCTGTGGATACCACATGAATTTAACAATAATCGATGGTTGCTGTCAAGGGGTATGGTGACAAACAACAGCGACATCGTATACTAAGGAAGGAGAGAGAATAGAAGGAATGATATTAAAGTATGGAGTACACAGAATATATAGAAATATATAGAAGATATATATATATATTTATATTAATGGTGACCAGATGTAATATGAATACTAATATAATTAATATAATTAATTGGATCCATAAGTTGAGGATAAGGTAACAGAGGTTATAATTCATTTATAAACATACATTCAGTTCTATTTGATCGTTGAGGCCTTCCGGATGTATTGAATTCATGATATGCATCCAGTAGATCTCCTGGCGGCTAAGAGTGTTGAAGCGATCTCCGCCTCTCTCTGTGTTTTTAATGTGTTCCAGTCCTGTGACCTTCAAACATTTTGGGTCACCATTGTGGTGATGGAAGTAATGTCTGGATACACTATGATCCAATTTTTGATTTAGGATATTTCTTCTGTGTTAGAGGAAACGTACTTTGATTGCTCTGGTGGTACGGCCTATGTAATTAAGATTACATGAACAAGTGAGCATATAAATTGCATAGGAGGTTTCGCAGTTGATAAATGTTTTAATTTTATATATTTTATTTTCAGCAGTTGTGATCCACTGTATTTTATTGCAGATGTATTGACAGGTGATACATCTATTTTTGTTACATCTGTATGTCACGGTTGAAGATTCAGATGGGGTCGTGTGATGCACAGGGACTGGAGACGAGGCAGTAGCAGTAGGGTTAAAACGAGCGGGTTTAATGAATGATGTCATACAGGGACTCAAATACTTCTTTGAGATAAAGGCAGGCAAAATAATAATAATGAGTAGCAATGATAAAGAATGTCCAGATAACAATGATGAGGAATATTCAGATAACAATGATGAGGAATATCCAGAGTACAATGATGAGGAATGGCTGAGACCTGAGGATGCTGGATACGGATTCTTGGAAGATCCAGGAGCGGGACCGGAGTTAGGAATCCAGGAGGGAGCACCCAAGAGTACCAGGGAGAAGCTGTCAACCAGCGTGACTGGAATGAGCGATGGGGTCAAATAGCCAATAGCAAGCTGACAGGCACAGCGGGAATAGCAAGGGCACAATGAGTCAGGAGCCTTCCAGGAAGTGCACGGCACAGAAGACTCTTTGCACTGACACTGAGCTACCTAGGCAGATCCCCTTTATGCAAAGAGGGTGGCTGCCATTGGCTGTCACAGTGAAACAGGTGAGAATACCTGACCTGGCCCAATCCCCTGTTTGACCTCAAGCAAGATGGCGGAGCTGGCCTCCCGGCATCTATAGCCTTAGAGCAGGACCATGCTGCAGATTCCCATGCTGCCTTCCAACACTGCCAGACCTCTGCCTGCCGTCTCACCTGACATGGAGGCCGACACACGCCAGCCGGCGGCGGACACGGGCGGGTGAGTACAGTACCCGCCGTGTACCACCGCGGCGGCGTGTGACAGTACCCCCCCCTTTTCGGGTAACCTCAGGATGCTTGTGCTTCTTGTGGGGATTCTTCAGAAAGAAGTGTTTGACGAGTTTTGGAGCATGTAAATCAGCTTGGTCTACCCAAGAATTCTCCTCTGGCCCGAAACCAGCCCATTCCACCAGGAATTGATGTCGGGAATTACGATAACGAGAGTCTATGATTCGTTTGACTTCAAACTCTGTATCTCTCTCTGTATTGACTTTTGTAGGTTTATGTATCCTCTTTTGGAAGATGCTCAATTTTAAAGGTTTAAGAAGAGATACATTGGAAGGAATTGGATATCTTCATGGAAGATGGAAGTTGTAATCTGTAAGCCACCGGATTGATGACTTGAGTGATGGGAAATGGCCCAATAAAGCGTGGGGCAAATTTCATGGAGGGTACACGAAGACGGAGATTGCGGGTGGACAGCCATACTCGATCCCCTACCTTTAGTGGCGGAACCGCTTTCCTTCTCTTGTCAGCTGCACTCTTATATCTGGCAGAAGCTTGAAGAAGAGCTTTATGGACGTCAGCCCATATTTTTGCAAAACAATGAATGGAGGAAGAAGCTGCAGGAACCTCTGGAGAAGGCAGATTTGTGAAGTCAGGGGAGCGTGGATGTTTGCCGTAAACTGTAAAGAAGGGTGTGGTGCCTGAAGAGGAATGGTAGGAGTTGTTGTGTGCATATTCTGCCCAAGGCAGAAGATCCTTCCATTCATCCTGAGAAGAGGACACAAAGAGTCGAATGAATGTCTCTAGATCCTGGTTGACACGTTTGGTTTGCCCTTTAGTCTGAGGATGAAAGGCGGTGGAGAATTTCAGTTTCACCTGAACAGCCGCACACAGTGCTCTCCAGAATTTGGCAATGAACTGAACACCCCAGTCGGATATAATTTCTTTAGGCAACCCATGAAGTTTGAAGATGGTTGATATGAAGAGTTGAGCTAGTACTGAAGCTGAAGGCAGAGACTTTAGGGGCACGAAGTGGGCCATCTTTGAAAATCGATCGACTATCACCCAGATAACAGTGTAACCGCCAGATGGAGGTATATGAAGTCCATCGAAAGATGAGTCCATGGTTCCGTTGGGATGGACAGTGGTAGCAGAGCCCCAGCCGGGGGAGTTCGAGAAGTCTTGTGCTGAGCACACTTGACACACGATGATACAAAGTTTGTCACATCCTGCCGAATGGTCAGCCACCAATATGAACGCAGGAGAAATTGCAAAGTCTTTTGAATGTCCAGTAAAATGGGAGGCGTGACCCCAGGTCAACAGCTTCTTGCGTAAGTTGGGTGGCACAAAGGACTTGCCTGAAGGAGGTGTCAGGATGGGCTGCTTTAGAGGTTCGGAGTCTGAACTGGCATCGAAGGAACGAGATAAAGCGTCAGCCTTGTTGTTTAAAACCCCTGGACGATACTTGATTTGGAAGTTAAATCGTTCAAAGAACATAGCCCAGCGGGCTTGTCGAGAAGTGAGACACTGGACATGACGTAAGAAAGAAAGGTTTTTGTGATCTGAAAAGACTGTAATCTGGTGACGAGCCCCCTCCAACAGGTACCTCCACTCTTCAAAGGCTAACTTAACCGCTAACAGCTCCTGTTCTCCAATGGGGTAATTCTTTTCTGCCGTAAGAAATTTCTTGGAGAAATATGCACAAGGGTGAAGCTCTGAACCGTCTCCTTTTTGCGAAAGGACTGCCCCTACTCCTTCTGAAGAGGCATCGACCTCCAGGATGAAGGGTCTATTCACATCTGGCTGAAGAAGGATTGGGGCGGTTATAAAGGCCTGTTTTAGTTGTCGAAAGGCCTCGGAGGCCTCGGGCGGCCATTGGGCAGGATTGGCCCCCTTTCGGGTGAGTGCGGTCAGAGGTGCTGCTATGGTGGAGAGATTTCAGATGAAGCGGCGATAGTAATTGGAGAAGCCGAGGAATCTTTTCACCCCTTTGAGGGTGGTAGGAGGTGTCCAATCTTGAATAGCACGAACCTTCTCAGGATCCATCTCCAACCCAGTACTTGAAAGAATGTGACCAAGGAAGGGAACCGAAGAGACTTCAAAGACGCACTTTTCAAGTTTGCAGAAAAGCTGGTTCTGGCGAAGATGACTTATCACCTCACGGACAGTGTGCCGGTGAGTACTGAGATTGGGAGAGAAGATGAGAATGTCGTCCATATAAACAACGATACATACAACATGTCCCGAAAGATGTCGTTCACAAATTGCTGGAAAACGGCAGTGGCATTGCATAGACCAAACGGCATGACAAGATATTCATAATGACCGTCTTGGGTATTGAAGGCCGTCTTCCATTCATCCCCCTGGCAGATACGGATCAGGTTGTATGCACCCCTCAAGTCTAGTTTGGAGAAGACCGTAGCCCCCTTAACTTTATCGAACAGTTCGGTGATGAGAGGCAGCGGATAGCGTTTTTTAATAGTGATGTCATTCAGCCCCTGGTAATCGATACAAGGTCTCAAACTGCCATCTTTCTTTTTGACAAAGAAGAAACCTGCCCCTGCAGGAGAGGTGGACAGCCGAATGAATCCCTTCTCCAGATTTTCTTGGATGTATTTTGACATGGCCTCTGTCTCAGGTAACGATAAAGGATACGTTCTTCCCCGTGGCGGAGTCTTGCCTGGAATGAGATCGATGGGACAGTCCCACGGCCGGTGGGGCGGCAGAGTATCGGCACCTCCTTTACTAAAGACATCCGAAAAAGACAAATAAGGAGCTGGTATGGCTGAGACAGAGAGTTCGGAAGAGGATACTTGTGACTCACTCAGAAGGACGGGTATGACTCAAGATAAACAAGAAGAGAAGCAGTCTTTTCTCCAGGCCTTGATCTCCATGGTCAGCCAGTCGACATGGGGATTGTGCTTGATAAGCCCTGGCATTCCCAGAACTACAGCGTGTGAAGACTGAGGAAGGACCAAAAACTCTAACCTTTCTTGGTGCAGAGCTCCGACTTGAAGATGTACTGGTACAGTCTGAGAGATGATATGACCGCTGGAAATGTGGCTACCGTCAACAGCTGTCAGGACCAAAGGCTGCTCTAACGGCTGGAGAGGTATGGAGAGCTGTGCAGCGATATCAGCCGAAATGAAGTTTCCAGCTGCGCCTGAGTCCAATAGGGCCTGGATGGACGTCTGTCCCTGAGGGGTACTCAGCATAACAGAAATGGTAGAGTCTATGGTGGAGGTAGATGGCAATAACACTCCTAATCTGACCTCCCTCGTGGGGATTAGGAGCCGTTGTTTCCCGGCAGAGTGGACAAGAGGCCAGGAGATGGGAAGATGAGGCACAGTACATACAAAGATTGTCTCGAAGTTGTCGGTTCTTCTCTTCGAGGGAGAGACGAGACCAATTTATTTGCATTGGTTCTTCTGTGGCAGAAGCAGTAGACGATCCACTTTTTACAGGAGGAGTAACAGCAGGAGTGGGACGAGGTCGAAAGCGATCAGAGCGAGCTCTCTCCAGTTGGCGCTCTTGATGCCGCAGATCAACTTTATTGCAAAAGGAAATTAGGTCTGTCAGGGTGGTAGGTGTATCGCGACTGGCCAATTCATCCTTGAGGCGACCGGCTAGGCCATTCCAGAATGCAGAAACGAGGGCCTCTTCATTCCACCTTAACTCAGATGCTAACGTCTGGAACTGTACAACATATTGACCCACTGCTACCTTGACGAATTCTTAGAATCTCTGTAGCAGCAGATGACACTCGACCTGGTTCGTCAAATATTCGCCGAAAGGAAGTGATAAAATCGTCATAATTGTTCAGCAGAGGGCCTGCTCGTTCCCATAGAGGTGAAACCCAATCCAGGGCTGGACCAGAGAGGAGAGAGACAATGTAAGCTACTCGTGCTTTGGCAGTTGGGAAGTTGGACGATTGGAGGGTGAAGTGCACATCGCACTGATTCAAGAACCCGCGACATCCTTAAGGAGACCCATCATATTTGCGGGGAGTTGGCAAATGCAGATGAGGAGGGATAATAGACCCGGCTGGCGGCGTGGCAGGGGAACCTCCTGAAGGGGCTTGCGATGTTGCTTCAGCAACTGCTGGTGGAGGTGTCAGTGTTTGTAGGAATTGCGCCACTTGCCGCTGTGAGGATTCCAACTGTTCCAGACGAGCCATAATGCCTTGCAACACACCTGCCAAGGGTCCCTGATTTTCAACCGACTCCATCGGGTCAGTGCAAACTGTCACGGTTGAAGATTCAGATGGGGTCGTGTGATGCACAGGGACTGGAGACGAGGCAGTAGCAGTAGGGTTAAAACGAGCGGGTTTAATGAATGATGTCATACAGGGACTCAAATACTTCTTTGAGATAAAGGCAGGCAAAATAATAATAATGAGTAGCAATGATAAAGAATGTCCAGATAACAATGATGAGGAATATCCAGATAACAATGATGAGGAATATCCAGAGTACAATGATAAGGAATGGCTGAGACCTGAGGATGCTGGATACGGATTCTTGGAAGATCCAGGAGCGGGACCGGAGTTAGGAATCCAGGAGGGAGCACCCAAAAGTACCAGGGAGAAGCTGGCAACCAGCGTGACTGGAATGAGCGATGGGGTCAAATAGCCAATAGCAAGCTGACAGGCACAGCGGGAATAGCAAGGGCACAATGAGTCAGGAGCCTTCCAGGAAGTGCACGGCACAGAAGACTCTTTGCACTGACACTGAGCTACCTAGGCAGATCCCCTTTATGCAAAGAGGGTGGTTGCCATTGGCTGTCACAGTGAAACAGGTGAGAATACCTGACCTGGCCCAATCCCCTGTATGCCCTCAAGCAAGATGGCGGAGCTGGCCTCCCGGCATCTATAGCCTTAGAGCAGGACCATGCTGCATATTCCCATGCTGCCTTCCAACACTGCCAGACCTCTGCCTGCCGTCTCACCTGACATGGAGGCCGACACACGCCAGCCAGCGGCGGACACGGGCGGGTGAGTACAGTACCCGCCGTGTACCACCGCGGCGGCGTGTGACACTGTAACAGCCGAAGAGAGATTTAGAATTGTAACCAGTTCGTGGTGTCTGGTTCAATTTTTGTGTTTTCATAAAAACTGGGTGCCAGCATATTCTTTAATGTTTTATTTTTCTTAAAAATAAACTTTGGTTTTCTTGGTAATTTGTCCCTCAACAAAGGGTCACATTTTAAGAGATTATAGTTTTTATTAATAATGTGTTTAATTTGAGTGGATTCATTATTGAAGGTGGAGATGAAAGGAACTCCCATCTCCATATCTTCTTCCACTAGGGTTTTTTTTATCGTTTTTGTTTTTTGGAATCAATAATTTGGATCTATCCGTTTTCTCAGCATCACATATGACTTTCTTTATTAGATTTTCTGGGTAACCCCTTTCTGTAAAGGCAGCTGCCATTTTGGTACTTTGTTCCTGGAATGAGATTATATCGGAACAGTTCCTTCTTAAACGAAGGAACTGCCCTCTCTGAATATTTTGTTTCCAGGGGGGGGGGGGGGCGCTCCTGTAATGTAAATAGGAATTAGTGTTTACTTCTTTATTGTAATTTGAGGTGTGGATCTGATTATCTATAATATTAAGAGTGATATTCAGATAGTTGATCTGAGATGGGTGATAAGTGTGTGTGTAAATTGGAGATTGAAGGGGTTGGAGTTCAGATAAGTGACAAAAGAAAGTGCCGATTGTGCGTCACCATCCCAAATGAAAAATAAATCATCTATATATCATCTATATAGATGATTTATTTTTCATTTCATAATTTGATCCACACCTCAAATTACAATAAAGAAGTAAACACTAATTCCTATTTACATTACAGGAGCGCACACCACCCCCCCTGGAAACAAAATATTCAGAGAGGGCAGTTCCTTCGTTTAAGAAGGAACTGTTCCGATATAATCTCATTCCAGGAACAAAGTACCAAAATGGCAGCTGCCTTTACAGAAAGGGGTTACCCAGAACATCTAATAAAGAAAGCCATATGTGATGCTGAGAAAACGGATAGATCCAAATTATTGATTCCAAAAAACCAAAACGATAAAAAAAACCTAGTGGAAGAAGATATGGAGATGGAAGTTCCTTTCATCTCCACCTTCAATAATGAATCCACTCAAATTAAACACATTATTAATAAAAACTATAATATCTTAAAATGTGACCCTTTGTTGAGGGACAAATTACCAAGAAAACCAAAGTTTATTTTTAAGAAAAATAAAACAATAAAGAATATGCTGGCACCCAGTTTTTACAAAAACACAAAAATTTAACCAAACAACACGAACTGGTTACAATCCATTTCTAAATCTCTCTTTGGCTGTTACAGATGTAACAAAAATAGATCTATCACCTGTCAATACATCTGCAATAAAATACAGTGGATCACAACTGCTGAAAATAAAATATATAAAATTAAAACATTTATCAACTGCGAAACCTCCTATGCAATTTATATGCTCACTTGTTCATGTAATCTTAATTACATAGGCCGTACCACCAGAGCAATCAAAGTATGTTTCCTCGAACACAGGAGAAATATCCTAAATAAAAAATTGGATCATAGTGTATCCAGACATTACTTCCATCACCACAATGGTGACCCAAAATGTTTGAAGGTCACAGGACTGGAACACATTAAAAACACAGAGAGAGGCGGAGATCGCTTCAACACTCTTAGCCGCCAGGAGATCTACTGGATGCATATCATGAATTCAATACATCCGGAAGGCCTCAACGATCAAATAGAACTGAATGTATGTTTATAAATGAATTATAACCTCTGTTACTTTATCCTCAACTTATGGATCCAATTAATTATATTAATTATATTAGTATTCATATTACATCTGGTCACCATTGATATAAATATATATATATATATATATATATATATATATAGTTTCCGAGTAGCAGGCACTCTCTCTTACATAGCGTCTCGTGCCGGGGTGCCTTGTCGGGGATGCAGCATACAAGATATCCACAATAGACCGGCACTCGGCGGACTTAGCAAAAGAAATAAATACCCATACTTTGCTTCTTGCAACGTTTCGAACTTTAATATAGTTCGTCCTCAGGCAGCGTACAGACAACAAACAATACATAAAACTGACCTTATATCCCTGTGTTCGTCCATTCCTCCTTCGCGCCGGGTTGTCCACGCACTTCCTGTCCAGGTACCGGAAGTCTTTCTCTCCCTAGTGCAGCTATTCAGGGTTGCCATGGAAACCCAGCGTCCAGGTCCTGGAACGAAAATATACAATACAGAAAAACAGAAAATCACCAAAGAGTGCCATATGAAAGTTAAAAATATACAAGGTGGCAGTTTCCTTCAATATAAATACTATAAATCTCTAATACACAAAATATGACAGGCAGCTGGTTGTCACAAAGCTCTGTGTCAATCAATTAGGTTCTGTACTTTATATATACTAATGTCTCATAGACACACATTCAGGTTAAGCTGATCGTTGAGACCTCTTGGTTTTACAGTATCCAATAAATAAATCCATTTTGCCTCCAATGCCAATAATTTCTTATTCCTGTCACCCCCCCTGTTATCATCTGCTATGTGGTCTATTACCATATGCCTGAACGTAGCCATAGAGTGTTTGGCTTCCGCAAAATGGTGGGCAACCGGTTGCTCCGATGATTTGCCACCGAGTGCTGACCTGATTGCCCCCCTATGCAGAGCCATCCTCTCCCTGACCGTTCTAATGGTCTTCCCCACATAACAGAGACCGCAGGGGCATTTTATTAGATATATGACGTGTGTGCTCATGCACGACAAGGCATGTCGGATCTCCAATCTTTTTCCTGTGTGTGGATGCGTAAAGAATCTACCCGTAAGCATGTGGTTACAGGTTGTGCATCCAACACAGGCAAAGCAGCCCTTCTTTTTGGTTTGTACTCCTCTTATAAACTGCATGTGCTCCGTGACGTCGGATTTGACCACCCAGTCTCTAATATTTTTCCCGCGTTTGTAACATGGCATGATCCTGCTGTTCTTGAGGCTTCTCATCTTCTTCTCATTTTGAATTATCGGCCAGAGCTCACGGGTCCGTTGTTCTATTGCACCATGTGCTAGGTTGTAATTCTGTACCCATCTAACCACTTCTCTCTGTTCTTTTGTTTGTTTGGATCTGAGAGTGGCTTCTCTGGTGGTACCATCCACCCTGGCTCTGGCTTCTCGGATCATTTTTTGTGTGTAGCCTCTTTCTTTAAATTTCTCTTCCATGTTATTCAAACAAGAAATTAATGTTGTTTCCTCACTGGTTATTCTTTTAACTCGCAGGAGTTGTGAGTACGGGAGACTGTGAATGGTTGCTCTAGGGTGACAACTGTCCGCCCTGAGCAAAGTGTTTCTGTCCGTGTCCTTGACATAAATAGATGTCACTAATTTGCTGTCCACCACAGAGATGCTGACGTCAAGGAAGGCTACTGTTTCCAGGCTCAGGGAGTATGTGAATTTAATGGTGCTATCTCTGTTGTTAATGTCTTCCATAAGCTCCACAAATTCTCCATATGAGCCCCTCCAGAAGATGATCACGTCATCTATATATCTTCTGTAAAAATATATTTTGTCTCTGACCTCTCTGTTGAAAAAGAAAGTCTTTTCAGTAGCGTCCATGAAAGCGTTTGCATATGTCGGAGCGACATGAGAACCCATTGCTACTCAACCTGTAACCACATGCTTACGGGTAGATTCTTTACGCATCCACACACAGGAAAAAGATTGGAGATCCGACATGCCTTGTCGTGCATGAGCACACACGTCATATATCTAATAAAATGCCCCTGCGGTCTCTGTTATGTGGGGAAGACCATTAGAACGGTCAGGGAGAGGATGGCTCTGCATAGGGGGGCAATCAGGTCAGCACTCGGTGGCAAATCATCGGAGCAACCGGTTGCCCGCCATTTTGCGGAAGCCAAACACTCTATGGCTACGTTCAGGCATATGGTAATAGACCACATAGCAGATGATAACAGGGGGGGTGACAGGAATAAGAAATTATTGGCATTGGAGGCAAAATGGATTTATTTATTGGATACTGTAAAACCAAGAGGTCTCAACGATCAGCTTAACCTGAATGTGTGTCTATGAGACATTAGTATATATAAAGTACAGAACCTAATTGATTGACACAGAGCTTTGTGACAACCAGCTGCCTGTCATATTTTGTGTATTAGAGATTTATAGTATTTATATTGAAGGAAACTGCCACCTTGTATATTTTTAACTTTCATATGGCACTCTTTGGTGATTTTCTGTTTTTCTGTATTGTATATTTTCGTTCCAGGACCTGGACGCTGGGTTTCCATGGCAACCCTGAATAGCTGCACTAGGGAGAGAAAGACTTCCGGTACCTGGACAGGAAGTGCGTGGACAACCCGGCGCGAAGGAGGAATGGACGAACACAGGGATATAAGGTCAGTTTTATGTATTGTTTGTTGTCTGTACGCTGCCTGAGGACGAACTATATTAAAGTTCGAAACGTTGCAAGAAGCAAAGTATGGGTATTTATTTCTTTTGCTAAGTCCGCCGAGTGCCGGTCTATTGTGGATATCTTGTATGCTGCATCCCCGACAAGGCACCCCGGCACGAGACGCTATGTAAGAGAGAGTGCCTGCTACTCGGAAACTATATGTGTGGAGTCCCGCTGTGGAATCCTGATCATCGCATGCGCACCTCACCCACAGAGTACCCGCAACGCTACAAGACAGAGATAACGGGAGAAGCCAATGAGTAACATCTAGTCTGTACATTATATGTACAGTGAATTCCCGGTGCAACTGGCATATTTCCGCTTTATCTGACGCGCAGTGGTCGACACACCGGCTGTGTCTACACAAAATGGAGGACACCCCAGGATTGAACTGGATGGATTTACCGGCTGGAGAGACGCTGAGCCTCTCAGAGAGTGAGACAGAGGGAGCGCTCTTCAAAGAGAGATTGGGGGAGAATGTGGGAGATAGTAGCCCAGAAGAAATCTATAACCTCCTGCTGAGATGCAAGAAGAAGGAGATAGATTTTCTGATGCACGGTATCACATTATCAGAATACGTGCGAGAAAAGAAAATACCAAGGGGCTTTCGAGTCAAAAACTCGCCCACAATAGGTCGGTATAACAAGGAGTTCGTGAGACGTTGGATTGCAGTATTGAATAAATGCTCACTGGATCTGATCACGTTAGTCATAGAAGAATCAGCTAGAGAAATGACGGTGATGCAAAACAAGATCAGCGAGATAAAAATGAAACATCAAACTACCCTCTCAATGGACACCGGTGTACAACTAATGGAGAAACTGAATAAACAAGTGGCGGAATATAAAAAAGAACTCACCAGCTTCAAGAGACAAAAATTTGAGGCGGTGAATAAAGATTACGCAGAAGCAAAAGTGTACCTATGGCTGTCTGGACAGTCAAACCCCAGACAATGGGGCAACAGATTCAGGAGGCGCAATAATGAGGACCGCAGGTTGGCCCGCTCCGGGAGTGACATAGAGACATCCTCTGGTGAAGAAGCAACCACAAGCACCAGTACCGGCAGAGGAAGACAACTGCCCCCTTTAGGGGTGAGAACCCGAACCGGCAGGGGAGCAGGAGGGGCCGGACGAGGAGAGGTGGCCAAACCAGGCGGCACAGCGGCCAAAACAAAGAAGGGCCACAAAGGGACTTAATCTACAATCTATCTAGTAGAACATTTACAGCGCCTGAAATATCTGTCCTAAGCAAAGGCTTGGGTTATGTACCTACAAATAATTTTGACGGATTTAATTGGAAAGTGGACCAGTATCGCCTCTTCAGGCAACTCAAACTCAAAGAACATTTTGAACAAAAAATAGAACCAATAGTGACTCCTGAACCACAGAAAGCCTTCAAAAGAAAGTCTAACTTTGACCCCCAAACCAGGAATCAATCTATCCTGAGCTTTATGAAAGCATTAGATGTACAGGTTACAGTGAGCCAGCAACAACTTGAACCCCACCGCAACAACCTCACAAAAGAGGAGTGGGGAGCTCTCAAAAATCTCAGTAATTACAGAGATATTGTCCTACGGGCTGCGGACAAAGGGGGAGGCATAGTGGCTATGGATGTCGAAAAATATAGCAGTGAGATCTATAGACAACTGGCGGATACAGAGGTCTATGAGAGACTAAACAAAGATCCCACAATTGGTTACAAAATGGAAGTTGATGCGGTACTGGAGAATGCTTTCAGTAAAGGATACTTGGACAAGGACACTAAATTATATCTTACGGTGGACTTTCCCAGAGTGCCTTTGCTGTACAGCCTCCCAAAGATCCACAAGAGTCTGGTGGATCTGCCGGGAAGGCCCATTATATCCGCAAGGAGTTCACTTTTTGACAACATATCTAAGTTTTGTGATTTTTTCCTACAGCCTTGTGTACAGGCTGGAGATTCATATCTCAAACACACAACCCAATTACTACTATTGTTACAGCAAATGGGAGAAGTGCCAACAGGCACCTGGCTGTGTACTTTGGATATCTCCAGTCTGTACACAAACATACCTCATATGGAAGGTCTGTTAGCCATTAGGACACTATTAACTAACAATGAGAATTATTCAGGACCCAATCTTGATTTTTTCATGAAGTTACTATACCTGGTGCTCCACAGGAATTACTTCTATTATAACGGTTGCTACTACCTGCAGAAAGCGGGAGTAGCAATGGGTTCTCATGTCGCTCCGACATATGCAAACGCTTTCATGGACGCTACTGAAAAGACTTTCTTTTTCAACAGAGAGGTCAGAGACAAAATATATTTTTACAGAAGATATATAGATGACGTGATCATCTTCTGGAGGGGCTCATATGGAGAATTTGTGGAGCTTATGGAAGACATTAACAACAGAGATAGCACCATTAAATTCACATACTCCCTGAGCCTGGAAACAGTAGCCTTCCTTGACGTCAGCATCTCTGTGGTGGACAGCAAATTAGTGACATCTATTTATGTCAAGGACACGGACAGAAACACTTTGCTCAGGGCGGACAGTTGTCACCCTAGAGCAACCATTCACAGTCTCCCGTACTCACAACTCCTGCGAGTTAAAAGAATAACCAGTGAGGAAACAACATTAATTTCTTGTTTGAATAACATGGAAGAGAAATTTAAAGAAAGAGGCTACACACAAAAAATGATCCGAGAAGCCAGAGCCAGGGTGGATGGTACCACCAGAGAAGCCACTCTCAGATCCAAACAAACAAAAGAACAGAGAGAAGTGGTTAGATGGGTACAGAATTACAACCTAGCACATGGTGCAATAGAACAACGGACCCGTGAGCTCTGGCCGATAATTCAAAATGAGAAGAAGATGAGAAGCCTCAAGAACAGCAGGATCATGCCATGTTACAAACGCGGGAAAAATATTAGAGACTGGGTGGTCAAATCCGACGTCACGGAGCACATGCAGTTTATAAGAGGAGTACAAACCAAAAAGAAGGGCTGCTTTGCCTGTGTTGGATGCACAACCTGTAACCACATGCTTACGGGTAGATTCTTTACGCATCCACACACAGGAAAAAGATTGGAGATCCGACATGCCTTGTCGTGCATGAGCACACACGTCATATATCTAATAAAATGCCCCTGCGGTCTCTGTTATGTGGGGAAGACCATTAGAACGGTCAGGTAGAGGATGGCTCTGCATAGGGGGGCAATCAGGTCAGCACTCGGTGGCAAATCATCGGAGCAACCGGTTGCCCGCCATTTTGCGGAAGCCAAACACTCTATGGCTACGTTCAGGCATATGGTAATAGACCACATAGCAGATGATAACAGGGGGGGTGACAGGAATAAGAAATTATTGGCATTGGAGGCAAAATGGATTTATTTATTGGATACTGTAAAACCAAGAGGTCTCAACGATCAGCTTAACCTGAATGTGTGTCTATGAGACATTAGTATATATAAAGTACAGAACCTAATTGATTGACACAGAGCTTTGTGACAACCAGCTGCCTGTCATATTTTGTGTATTAGAGATTTATAGTATTTATATTGAAGGAAACTGCCACCTTGTATATTTTTAACTTTCATATGGCACTCTTTGGTGATTTTCTGTTTTTCTGTATTGTATATTTTCGTTCCAGGACCTGGACGCTGGGTTTCCATGGCAACCCTGAATAGCTGCACTAGGGAGAGAAAGACTTCCGGTACCTGGACAGGAAGTGCGTGGACAACCCGGCGCGAAGGAGGAATGGACGAACACAGGGATATAAGGTCAGTTTTATGTATTGTTTGTTGTCTGTACGCTGCCTGAGGACGAACTATATTAAAGTTCGAAACGTTGCAAGAAGCAAAGTATGGGTATTTATTTCTTTTGCTAAGTCCGCCGAGTGCCGGTCTATTGTGGATATCTTATATATATATATATATATATATCTTCTATATATTTCTATATATTCTGTGTACTCCATACTTTAATATCATTCCTTCTATTCTCTCTCCTTCCTTAGTATACGATGTCGCTGTTGTTTGTCACCATACCCCTTGACAACAACCATCAATTATTGTTAAATTCATGTGGTATCCACAGAGATACAATAATTGCTATATTGTCATCGCAAATTCTATTCTATTATACTTTATTGTTTTTTAGTTTTTTGTATTTTTATTTTTATTATTATTTTTATTATTATTATTTTTATTTATATTTAATTGTATATTTATTATTATTTTTATTTATTTTTATTTCATTTTAGTTTAGTTCATTTTATTCTTATTATATTGTATTATTATTGTATTGTCCTGTTTTAAGTGAGAGAATCCAAATAATGCTTCATATAGCCAAAAAACCCCTTTTGTCATCCTTTATATTGCTAAAATCTCTCTATCACCTTATATTGTCTAAGCATAATGATCATTAGCTCCGCCCTGTGGTGCCTTTTTGGAAAAACATCCACCATAAATTGTGACCATCCGTAGTATAACAAATCAATAATGTATATTTGTCACAATCTACTTTTTTCTGAGATATTGGAAGCTGTATTTTGGGATTTTTCATTAATATTTTTTCATTAATATTTATTCCACTGAGCAGCCGCTCTTAACGTTTAGTAGCGCTACAATGAAAGAAACCAGGAAGTATAACACTTCCAATGTGCGTGTCACGCAGAGCCGGCCTTATCCAATTTGGTGCCCTAGGCAAGATTTTTTTTGATGCCCCCTAGCAGATGATACCACCACAAAATTTAGTCGCCATCGCCATCCCCTGCTCCCGTGCCATCTGTGTGTCGGAAGGGGACGTGCGCGCACGAGGTGCGCGCGTCCCCTTCCGACGGTGCTGCCCTCGGTTGCCCCGGGCGAACGCACCCCCCGCAGCCTCCCCGGGTCCCCCCAGCCCCCCTCGAGCGGCGAGGCGGACAGTATTGCGTCTGCCTCGCCGCCCGGATACTGAGACGCACGTGCGTGGGGGACGCACGCGCATCTCAGTCAGATGGAGCGCCGTGTTGCTGGCGGATTTACCAGCAAAGGTAAGGCTGGCTCCGTATGTATGTATGTATGTCACAAAAAAGAAATTGGAATCAGACTTATCCGGCGCTTGGGATCTTGATTACACCAGGATCTCTCCGGTGACCATTTACATATAAATGAAAAAAAGTGTGTAATAGTGAAGTACGTTTTTTAAAGCACTTTCAATTTAATACATTTCTCATAAAAACATGGTTGCTAAAACACACATATAAAATCTCAATACATAAAACAATTAGCACCGTTTTAAAGTGCATAAGTGGAATCCAGAATTTAGGAAAGTACTGAGAATTACCGGGTAGAGTGGGAACTGATACACGGAACAGTCCCAAATCAGCTTTAGTAGTGCAGTCCTATGGAGTAAATCTGCTGGGCTCCAGGTCCTGTCACAAATCCCCGGGTGTCAGTCACTTCCTTCAGTCCATATGCATATAACACCAACGCGTTTCTTCCTCTAAACGGAGGACTTTTTCAAGGTGTCGACACCTTGTGACACCTTGAAAAAGTCCTCCGTTTAGAGGAAGAAACGCGTTGGTGTTATATGCATATGGACTGAAGGAAGTGACTGACACCCGGGGATTTGTGACAGGACCTGGAGCCCAGCAGATTTACTCCATAGGACTGCACTACTAAAGCTGATTTGGGACTGTTCCGTGTATCAGTTCCCACTCTACCCGGTAATTCTCAGTACTTTCCTAAATTCTGGATTCCACTTATGCACTTTAAAACGGTGCTAATTGTTTTATGTATTGAGATTTTATATGTGTGTTTTAGCAACCATGTTTTTATGAGAAATGTATTAAATTGAAAGTGCTTTAAAAAACGTACTTCACTATTACACACTTTTTTTCATTTATATGTAAATGGTCACCGGAGAGATCCTGGTGTAATCAAGATCCCAAGCGCCGGATAAGTCTGATTCCAATTTCTTTTTTGTGGTGTTGGTGAAGGTTTAGAGGGACCTTATTGTGGAATATTAGGCTATTGGCTGCTGGATGCGCGATATACCAATCTATTAACCCATCCAAACAATGTATGTATGTATGTATGTATGTATGTATATATATATATATATATATATATATATATATATATATATATATATTAGTGTAGGTATCAAGATCAAGTCCCCAGACTCAAGACTCACAGTTACACTGGCTGGCTGGAAGAATCACAGGGGCAAGGCACAGGCGCTGATGATTGTGGCGTTTCACCTGCCACCATACACTCCATTTGCTGCTGCGTGGCTCACTGTCGCTGTCCCTCCTCCACTACTCCCAGCACGCGTCGCGGCGGCTGGAGGAGGTGGGACAGAGTGTGGGATGAGAGGGCGAGCACTGAGCCGCCTGCCGCCTGCGTCACCGCGTGTGTCACGTGGGGGTGCGCCGCGGCTGGCCGGGCGGATGTGAAAACATAAAGCTGCGCCTGCACCCGACATCATTGCGAGGGCAGCGGGCGGGCGGGGGGGGGGGGCGGCTGCTGCGGCGTGTGAGCCACTACCGTACAGTACGAGTGTGACCTGCGGTATGTCTCCCAGCCCCAGCTTAACGCAATGCTGCCCCTAGGCATAGGCTGCTGCCCTAGGCAATTGCCTAGCCTGCCTATGCCTAGGGCCGGCCCTGGTGTCACGCACCGGAAGTGCGTGTCACGCACCGGAAATGACGTTCCGCCTTTAGCATTAAGGCGGCGTCAGTGCACTAAACAACAGTGCACCGTCCGGACATATTCCCCTTCCAATCCACATTGAGCACTTCACTGCTGGAGCGCGCAAACGCGCACCCAATCGCTGCACATCGAGTGCTTGTACAGCGATTATTAAGTCCCTCCATTAATAACTTGGTGCGTTCCACAGCCCGGAAGTTGGACGCGGCGTGCGTTCCAACAGCCGGAAATGGAAGTTCTAAGCCTGTTTTTTATGCTTTCTGTGTCTACTATGTGTTTGTATAATTTTTGACTGCCTCCTATTTGATTACCCTATATCTATCTCTCTTAAGAGATGTAGGGAAATCTACTATTATTATGTATTTCATTTTTATGATCAATTGGGTAACTGTTTCCTGTATTGTGATTATGCACTTCCTGTTAGCAGGTATATAAACCCACAGCATACTAACAGTGGCATACCTTTGAGAAAGTTGCCAGAGCGCAACGAAACGCGTCAGGTTAACCCTTGTCTGCACTCTTGTGACTATTATTTTGGATACCACACCAACTACCCCTTGAACCAGCTACCGTTTTATTCTTCACGGACTCAGCATTTTCCATGCTGGCACCCCCAATTTGGATGTACAAATTAGGACTAAACACCTGCTAATTTCTGGAGCCTCTTATCCGAGCAGTGAGGTCTATACATCTTGCCCACCAGTGGAAACAGAGACCAAGGCTTCCAGCAGGACCAACTGACCCCCACCAGTACAAGCCGAATCCGGACCCCCATTCCCAATTGCCCTCCCCAGCCCCATTTCCAATTGGGGACCACCAAATCCCAACAAGAAGGTAGCAGTGCCTGGAACAAGCGGGACTCACTTAAGTATCCAATACAAACTCTATTCATTTGACAAGTGGTTTACTGTATGCCATATTTCTCCTAAGTGCAATAATTATGTTTTAGGCAAAAATATATGTGCATTCATATTGAATATGTTTTTAATTGATGTGATAATTAAATGTATTTTTATTTTGTGATACCCAATTGATCAAAATTATTCATATATTTAAATGTATTTTTTAGTGTAATTAATTACCTTGGCGCTCTACACAATTCTTTTTTTCCTATTTGGAGAGTGGGCCTGGAGCTGTAGCTCCTTCAGGCCCATTGTTAATCCGGCCCTGGATATCGGGCCCCTGTCTAATGTGAGTCATTCATTTTTCTTACCTAACGCTATACACTGGGTGTATTATAATTTTTGACCACACGGTAGCAGTAAATCACCACCTATCACCAATCACTTTAAGCATTTTTGTTTCTAACTAAGTATATCCTCTCCTTTGGATCTGTGCACTCCATCCGAGCTTCATACCTACGGATGAGGAGGACCAGTCAGGAGATGGACATAAGAAAGATATTTCTACGAGTGATTTTTACACATATCACTTCACTGTTTAAGGATATTCACTACTGATGTTTTACACTGAAGGCGCAGCTGTCTACCATTGACCATATATATATATATAGATAGATAGATAGATAGATAGATAGATAGATAGATAGATAGATAGAGATATATTTATTGTTTATTTGTTAACTTCACTATTTATTTTATTAATAAGCTGTGCGCCTCCTGAAGAGTCCCCTCCAAATTATTTTGCTCTAGACCAGCGGTTCTCAAACTGTGGGTCCTGACCCAAAGTGGGTCCCGACCTTATCAGCATGGGGTCGCAACTCCATGTTGCTGACCATCAGGCTGATTACTTTTCTATTCTCAGTCAGTGATTCAAGGAATCTGAAAAATTTGTTGAGTTGTCTGTTATGGTAGACTCCTCACATCATTTTGTGCCTCCACAATGCTGCACTGTGCATATTCTCTCTGCTGACTACATATGTGATGTGATGACCTTCTGCAGTAACTTGTTGGGGTCCTGTCATTATTTTTATTGTCTGATGGGGTCCCAGAGCAAAATAGTTTGAGGACCCCTGAGGGTGTTGGTGGCACCTAGGAGGACTCTCTTTTGAAGCTGCATTGCACCACTAGAGACTTATTCAATTTTCCATTTAAACAACAGTATTTGTCCAAGCAGCGCTCCTTGCACACGGTGCCTCCAATCACTGGCAGTCCAATTCCCTGGTGCTACAACACTTGTCCCTGCTCGCTAGGGTGGCCAATCCTGGGATTGAAGATTCCAATGCCGGGATTTCGGGATTAGACTGCGTAGTCTAATGCCGGGCAGCGTCTGAGCTAGTGCTCAGACGCTGCCCAGTTTCTCCCATCCCGGGCAGTGCGGCTCTGCGCAGTGTGACGACGTCAGAGGTCACGCTGCGCAGGCCACACAACTGCCTGACAGTCCCGTGCGCACCGCGCTGACCTCCCGCCGCCTCCGAGACCGCCCACCCACCGAGGCTGCCCCCGTACCATCACCCGACGTCCACCCGCCCAGGCTGCATCATCCAACTTACACGCCCAGACTACATCCGCCCAGCCGCCTCGCACCTGTAAGTATATATGCGGGCGGCCAGGGCGGGTTTTTGCATTAGGGAAGCCAATCCCAGGATCCCGGGAAACCCAGGATTGGGCATTTTTCAATCTCGAATTCCGGGATTGATAAAATGCCCCGGGATTGGCAACCCTACTCAGGGCCGGCCACTGGAGGGCGGTAATGAGCCGCCGAGGAGAGGTACCATAGAGGTACCATAGAAAGCTTGGAGCGGGGAGCAGGTAAGACAGTGGGCTTCCCTCTCCCCATCCCGCCCATGAATCAAAGCTGGATTCCCCCCACCCTCCCCAGACACGGTATTGCCCGCACACACACAGCACCCGCCGCAGTATCTCCCTGGACACGGTAACGGCTGCGGTATCGTGGGGTTGCATCGGGCAGCGGGCAGAGGATTTGCCTGGGGTGGGGGGGAGGCTTGCACCGGCCCTGACCCTACTGCTCGCTGACTACTATCGAGCATCAGTGCAATGTGCACCAAACTGAACAAGGTTTAAATCCTTTCCTCAGCCCAGTTCCACCTGTGGCTGTGCAGGTCTCAACACCTGAACTGGAGCCATATGTTTGGGAGCACACTCAGTGATGTAGCTAGGTGCCACGGTGCCCGGAGCATGGGCATGTCCCCCCCACCTGCATCTGTCACATGGCTCCTTCATAGCGTGAACTAGCCTTGCTCTACATCACTACACTAAATCCCCCTATACCCTCCACTACATCACTACACTACATCCCCCTATACCAGGGCTGGGCAACACCGGCCCTCCAGATGTTGATGAACTACACATCCCAGCATGCCTTGCATCAGTTTCAGCATGGCCACATAGCAAAACTAATGCAAAGCATCCTGGGATGTGTAGTTCAATAACATCTGGAGGGCCGTGTTGCCCAGCCCTGCCCTATACCCTACACTACATCAATACACTACATCCCCCTATACCCTACACTACATCAATACACTACATCCCCTTATACCCTCCTGCACTAAATCACTACATCTCCATATTGCCTAAACCTACATGCTTCATCACCCCACACACTTTATTACCACTCTGTGCTATGGGTCCCCCTGTCCTCAGCACTGGCAGGGCTAAAACTAGGATTTTTGGCAACAAGGGCAAGACAGTAATTTAGCACACACACACACACACACACACACACTGTCACACGCTGTGCTCTCATAAACACATTGTG
Organism: Crinia signifera; assembly: GCF_055691185.1. Classification (NCBI taxonomy): domain Eukaryota; kingdom Metazoa; phylum Chordata; class Amphibia; order Anura; family Myobatrachidae; genus Crinia; species Crinia signifera. The sequence continues at coordinate 96,038,879 of NC_139219.1, forward strand.
ACCCAATACACAGACATGCACTGTGCCCAAAAACACACACACCTCATACACATATTGTATACACACACTTTGCCCCAATACACACATACTGTGACCCCATATACACACATTGTGCCCCAAAATACACACACACACTGCCCCCATGCATAGACTGTACATTGTGTACATATTGTAGCTGGACTCACCCCAGTCAGATTCATATCCCTGGAGCTCTCCTGCAGCTGCGGTCATTCAGCACGGTCCACTCCCTCCCTAGGCTCTGATGGGAGCAGGGTCTCAGTGCCGGCGGCAGCATGGTCCTGTCCTCAGCTCCTGTGGGAGAAGGGTCGACTCGTGGCCTCGGCGCCAGCGGCAGCAGGGCCGCGTCCTCGGCTCCGGCAGGGGAGGTTCCCCTGTCTTCTCATTTCCTCCTCCATCAGGGCAGTGAAATTGTGGGTCCAGCCCCAGATGCAGAAGAGGGCCAGTCTCCCCTTGGACTGCGGCACAAACCAATATGCGCTCGCAGTCCAGCAGCCACCAATGCTTCTCATTGGCTGCTGGACTGCAAGCGCCTATTGGTGAGCGCCGCAGTCCAGCAGAAGACTTGGATTAAGAATAGCGTCAGGCAGCCGCTCAGTGCACACAGCCAGGGGAGCAGGGAGCGGGCGAGGCTGGCGGTGCACGACTCCGGCGCCAGTTGATCAATCAGCGCCTGGAGCTTGTGCTCCACCGCCTCCGCCCTCACTATGCCACTGAGCCTACCCATCTATCCTCCAAACACACATCATTGACCCATTCCTGGCTTTGCAGTGAACCAGGTTCTGTTACCTGACTGCAAAGCACTCTCTCTGATGGCTCCTTAACCCTTTACAGGGCAGTTGTGACCATGAAAAAACATTCCTTGGTACTTATTTCCTAGCACGGCACCCGTCTCATTGATTGTATGCCTTAAGTGTAAAGGCCCCCATACATTAGTCCGACTTGTCCTAAGGACAAGTCGGACCTGATTTCACCCTGCAGCTCCCCGGGAGGGGGACACACGATTAGGCACTTGATGTGCCAAGGTTTGCATATGATAAATTGCATGGATTTATCATATGCGGTCCCCGGGGAGCTGCAGGAGGAGGGAGCCGTGCGGGGGGGTCATCAGCGGGCGGGGGATGCCGGCTAATAGAGAGCCGAGCAGGGGGAGGCTGCATAGGGAGCCGGGCAGGAGGAGGGTGACAGCGGGAGCAGCGCGCTGGGCAGGTAGGATGACACTGGGTGCCGGGCAGTGGCGGGAGCCGGGAGGAACACAGATAACTTGAAAAAAAAAATGACTAGCAAGCCATTGATTGGCTGAGACCTCGCTGAGACCTCGCTGAGACCTCGCTGAGACCTCGCTGAGACCTCGCGCGGCACGCTGCGCTTGCCACGCTTCGGGCTCAGTGGCTCGCTGCGCTCGCCACACTTTATAAAATCAACTCCACACCGACGTGGATAGTGGGGGTATGAAAAGGTCGGAGGACGCGTACCGCCGCCCCTCGCGGGCTTGCTGCACTGCCACGCTTTGGGTTGGCGTCAATAGTGGGGTGGCGTTAACATTGGGGGGGCATTTAAAACATGAGGGGGGTTTTCTATTAAAATGGGGTTTTTTTGGTTTTTTTTACATTGAAATCAATGTAAAATCGGGTCTCAGGGACCATTTTAAATTGATTCCAATGTAAAAATCCGGTCGATCGCGTCGATCGCATCGCATGGGATTTGGCTGGCATGCAATGCGATCGACGTGATTTTTTCGACCAATACAATAAAAATTGCGGGTGCCGTGCTAGGAAATAAGTACCCATTCCTTTTCTGGTGAAACTAATCCTGTACATGTGGAAGGAACAGGTGGTAGAACTTTAAAGTGCAGTGTATTGTAGTCATGGACATTGGTTAGTAACCACTGAAGTTCCTGAACCCATGGGGTATGTGTCTTTGGGTCAACCAAATTAAGGTTGACATACATTTGGTTGACCTCTGAAGGTGGACAGGCCTTAGGTCAACACAGACAAAATGACAACATGCCTAAAATCGACAGGGTCAAAAGGAGGACAGGGTCAAAACGTCAACATAAGCATTAGGTCCACATTGGGAAGGTCGACAGTCAAAAGGTTTTTCACATTATTTTGTCTCAATTATCGACATAGTTGACATGGACACTGTATCGGTGCACCATGTCCCCTTGCTACATTCGCGATGCTAGGTGGATGGTAGGGCATGAAATACCACCTGTCAGCACATGTCAGCTCTAAAAAATCCCTGAAAAACAAATGTCGACCTTCCCAAGGTCGACCTAATGCCTGTGTCGATCTTTTGACCCCATCGACCTTAAACCTGTCAACCTTTTGTCTGTGTCGACCTAAGGCCTGTCGACCTTCAGTGATCGACCCAATGTATGTCAACCTTAATATTGTCGACCTAAAGACCATATGCCATCCCATGGAATTACTTTTTTCATCTACTTAAGGAACGATAGGCAAGTTTATTAGTGTTAATTAGAGAACAATGGGGGAGTGAAATTTGGATAAAGAGATGTAGGGAGGAATGAAGGTTGTTACATTGTATGGCACAGTGAGAAAAACATTACAGGATTTCATAGCATGTTGTGAAAGGTTGGAAAAGAACACTGAAAAAAAGGAAAACTACCATTTGTAATTTTTAAACTATTCATGATTTTAAACATTTCCTGATTAGCTGAATGGGTATCAGACTGTATGTTAAAGTTTTATTGACATGAGCCTATAACCCACCCTTAAGGATTCTGAGCACTAATCTGACAATGGGTCTCATACATACTTGCCTACCTTAAGTGTCTCCTCTCCAGGAGTATCCCGGGGGCGGCCCCACCCCCCTCTCCAGGAGTATCCCGGGGGCGGCCCCACCCCCCTCTCCAGGAGTATCCGGGGGGCGGCCCCACCCCCCTCTCCAGGAGTATCCGGGGGGCGGCCCCACCCCCATTCCTGTAAATGCTGCAATTCACAGCACTTCGGAAAGGGTGGTACTAAATTATGCAATTTGCGTCATTTTAACTGATGTGGGTGCCCCGATAGATGCAGGAGGCTTGCCCACCCTTCCAGAGACCAGGAGGAAGACCCGGTTTTTGGGACCCTCCCGGCAATTCTGGGAGGGTAGGTAAGTATGGTTTGATACAGATTTATGAGCAAACCTGATGGTTTATGTACACATTGGATTTTTTGCGGATTTGCATATACACTGTACCCGTGCTGCGCATGTGCAGAATCGTAGCTGCGTGACTGCGACGTTTAACAAGAAAAACAAAAGGAGAAAGAAAGTGACTGCTAAGTTCCAGGGTTTGGTGGGCATAGCAGGTATGGCAACAGAGTCTGCTCAACAATGGCAGGGCAGCCGGGGGGGGGGGAGTGGGTACTAATTACCCGGGCCCATGCTTGCTGGAGGGGCCCTGGTCCAACCCCTCCCTTCCCCCTCCATCCCTCCGAGGCAGCAACAGCAGCACACACTTCTACATCATGTGCTGTAGACAGCACATGCTCATGCTGAGCCTTCTGTCAGCAAAGCACATGCTGTAGGTGTGTGCTGCTGCTGAGTTCAGAGTTTTTAGAGTTTTCTTTCACCCCCTCTAAACATGATGGGGTGTGGCCTAAGTGCAGGAGGTGGCCACACCTCCAAAATGTTGCCAGGGCCCGGAATTCCTCTCGGCTTCCCTGAACAATGGCCCCAGTTTTGTACGCATGCTGAGACCTGGGTCTGTGTCATTGAAAGTAGACTTCCTGGACCTGGATGACCCACTTATGTAGACTGGCCAAAGGCTGGCATCACCACGGCATTGGTTCACAGATGCATGCAGATAGCAGGAGGTATGCAAGCACCCTTGATGCACTTAGGGCAGCACAGGCACATTACTCCCTCACAGCACTGAGGTTATGGGTTCCATTTCCACCATAGCCTCAACTGTTTGGAGTTTGTATATTATCGCCGTCGCCAAGGGTTATACACATGGGGTGATTTCAGCCCCATTTCTAAGCGATCTGACACTTAGAAATAGAGCTTAGACCGCTCCATGTGTATGCCCCTAGCGACGGCGATGTTGCTATCCCCTGACTAGATTTGGACTGCATGCCTTGTAGTACCACCAGGCTCCTGCTCCCAAGGGGGCACCTCTCCTCCTCTGCAAGTTTGAATCAGTTAATTCAAAGCCGTCAATATAACTTCTGGGGCTGACTCCACCTCCTAGAAGGACCATAGATGTCACATTTTCTTTAACTTAAACATTATGTAAACATAACATACTGTGGCAGAAACAGCATTCCCCGAAATGAAAGTAATGTGGAGGATCCAGACCAGGTTTTGGAAACAGATGCAGAATCCCAGATGTGTAATCAGCAGCACCTTGGATTTCCTGATATAAGGGTTTCCAAGGCAGAGTCACCTTGCTCTTGATGGGGTATTAGTCGCCCAAGCGATAGGTCATGGTGTGTTGGCTATTGTAGGGACCACTGGAGCCTTTGCAAAAAACTGTGATGCTGAGACTGCCTGTATGCTACTTTCTGTAATAACGATTGCATGTGGTTTAGCCTGAGGTGCTGTGACCTCCTGTTCAAAATAAACAACAAAGCCCTCATCTGAATCCATGTGTTTGCAGGGCCGGCGCCACCACTAGGCAGCCTTAGGCATTTGCCTAGGGCGCCGGCCACTGGAGGGCGGCACTTGGGAGCCCCCCCTCATGGAGCAAGTGGATAGGTAGTTCCACAGCGGCGCCCGCACTGTCCCCTACTCCCTTTGAGCCAGGTCCGCTGCGTCTGGAGAGCGCATCGGCGCCGGCACCATCCCCACACCCTGCCCCTATAGTTGGAAACAGGTCTCTGCAGCGGTGGCCGCATCCCCTCCCCTTCCTCCGCCGCAACTCTACTCCCCCTGTCGTGGAGCGGCGACTCAGTGACCGCATCACCCCCCCCCCCACTCCCCCTCCCGGAGCAGGTGAGCGGCTGGTGGCTCCAGTCCCCCCCCCCCCCCGTCATGGAGCAGTGCCATACATAGCACCGGCCCTGCCACCACCACCACCAGGAGCCTGTCCGGGGCAAAGTACGCGCCCCCCTGGCTCAGGGCAGGGAACAGGTCGAGCAGCTCCCAGGTCTCCCGCAGCACATGCTGGGCTGGCCCAGGCTGCTGGTTGGTGGGGAAGGCTCTGACGGTGGACTGCACCCTCCCGATACGAAGCTGAAGGACAGGAATGCGGGGCACTTTGCAAAGTCTCCCCCATGTGCAGCACTGCGCGGCGGATTGTGCAGTTCCCCCCCGGAGCAGGTGAGCGGCGGCCGGGCACTCCCCCCCCGCCTGGGGCGGTGCCGTACCTGGCACCGGCCCTGTGTGTTTGTGATTCTTGTCACAAGTGGTGGAGAATTCAAGCAAAACACTGTTTACAACAGAATCCATGGGTAAGCTACCTGTGTTTAAACTGCATTTTTTTTCTTACTCTGGTTATGCATTGTGCTTGCAGTGCAAGAGGCAGCTTTAAAGGGTCACTGCATTATTGACAGACTGTTTGCTGTTGTGTATTAAATAGCAAGCAAAGCAGGCAGGTGTGGTATGTCTTAATGTAAATAAGGAGCAACACGAAGTGGTATGGTGTAGGGATGGCCATCGACCATCGATGATTCAAAATCATCGATGATTCATGGCCGATGTTGAATACTTTAGCCATCGATGGGGGAGAACCAGATGGTTTCCCTCCATCGATGGAACAGCAAAATGTTTTTTATTTTATTTTTTTTAAGTGCTGGGACACGCAGCATAGCTCCGCCCCCGACACCCGGGAAGCCCCGCCCCGTGTTTTGATTGGCCTACAGGCCAATCAAACAAACACAATGGCTGACCATCAATATGTAAAAATATTGATGGTCACCCATAGCATAGTTTATCACTATCGATGGCCAGTTGCAGAATTGCCATCGATGGCAACCATCGATGGCAATGGCAACGATGGCCATCCCTAGTATAGTGTGAGTAACGGACACTATTGTGTTACATAAGGGAGAGGGTTGATGGGTCATTTTGCCTAGTGCATGAAATTGGTTAGGGCTGGTTATGGTCTTTACACCTATAATAAATTAATATATTTAAATCTGGAATTTTTAAATTTCTTAAGCAAAATGCAAACATCCAAATAACCACAACAGTGCCTGCAACACATTGCTGGATTATATGTGAGGAAGAGGATGAAACTGAGCTTTGTTGGGATGTTGCTGTGACCAGTGTGCGCTGCTCCGCCTCCTACCACTACCAGCATGGCTGGAAATTATGCTGACGGATGGCCATAAACCATCGATGATTCAAAATCATTGATGGTTTATGGCCGATGTAGAATAAATTTGCCATCGACAAGGAGAACCAGATGTTTTCCCTCCATCGATGTCAAGCACAAACGGATAGTTTCTGTTTTTCTTTTATTCCCAAGGGGCCAGGACACCTAGCATAGCTCCGACACGCGTGAAGCACCACGCCCTGTGTTTTGATTGGCCCGCAGGCCAATTAGTCAAAAACAAAAAGGAAGACCATCGATAAGCATAAACATTGATGGTCATCCACAGGGCCGGCGCCACCACTAGGCAAATCTAGGCATTTGCCTAGGGCGCCGGCCACTGGAGGGCGGCATTTCGCCACCCCCCCGTGCCCCGGGGGTACCTGTCCTGCGGCTGCGTATATAAAGCTTGCGGCGGCGGCAGCGGGGGATCCCTGCAGTCAAGAAGTAACGAGTGCTATCCGCCTGGCTACACGGAAGCCCTTCTGTTGTGCGGCCAGTGTTTTCACAACAGAAGCGCTTCCGCGTAGCCAGGCGGATAGCGCTCGTTATTTCTTGACTGCAGGAACCCCCCACTGCCGCCGCAAGCTTTATATACACAGCCGCAGGACAGGTACACCCCCCCCCCCCCGGCACCGGGGCGCCCCCACCCCGACTAGCCTGGGGCCCTGGTCATCCATAGTGTGATACTATCCATGGCCAGTTGCACTATTGCCATCGATGGCAAAGGCAACATGACCATCCTATGCTGACTCATGGGCAGATTTATTAAGCTCAGTGAAGTGATAAAGTGTCTTTTTTATACCGGCCAATCAGCTCCTACCTGTGAAGTTACAGGCTTGGTTTTAAAAATGACAGGTAGGAGCTGATTGGCCGGTGATAAAAATCAGACACTTCATCACTTCATCGAGCTTAATAAATCTACCCCTGTGTCTCTGCTGCACGTGCGCTCTCCTAGCCTTATTGTGCCTCCGCGGCTTCCGTCTGTGAGCAGCACGGCTGGCATGAACAGTCACACTGTGTGCTCAGAAGCTGCCATCCATCACACAGCCGGTAAGCGGCGGAAGAAGGGGCAGCGGCTGCGCCGGAACTACATTGACGTAGTCATTGTTTAACCCTAGCCATGATGTTACTATAACGGGGGAAACAGCGCGGAGCAGGGCTGACACCGAGGTCCGGAGAGGATGCGGCGTACACTCGGGTATACCCGGCCACCTCCCCTCCTCCATCACCCCCCGCCATCACTGTGACCCCCCCTGACCCGCCATCTGTCGCCCGACTGTAACCGACTGACGCGGCTCAGTAGCGACCGCACGCAGCGCCAGGTGCCTGAGGAAACGAGGAGCGGTGTCCCAGCAGCAGCAGGAGGCGGCTGCTCCCAGGGTTACATGAGGCGAGGGAGAGTGATGGCCAACCAGCCTGTGATCCTCAATGTGTATGACATGGTGAGTGTGTGGTATGGTGTCAGCACAGGACCCCTCAGACTGATACTGCTGTCCCATCTATCTCTGCCTATCCATGTCGGCTTCACTATAACATTTAAATGTTTGTGCCGCCTCCCTGCATTGTGCTCTTATCATGTCATGTTCCCATTCATTACTTCTTGCTTCCTAATTATGAGATGGTAACTGTGTTGTATGGGGTGCAGCACATGACACCCCCCCCCCCCCAACCTTTCGTTTGAGATCACACCCATCCCTTGCTCTCCCGTTACCATATATCTGCTTTTCTATAACACTCCATGTAGCCTCTTTGTTTTGTGCTGTGTTACCATGTTATTGTTCCCATTCATCACTTCCTGGCACTTCATTGGCTCCTACCCCTTGTCCCCTGTTTCCTACTCTACCCCATGTTAGAGCTGAGGAAGTGCTGTAGCGTTATAAGACCTGGAGATGAGCAATGAGGTTATTTCAGGTTTTTATTTTGTTGTTGAGTCAGTTTAGGACAGAACTGGAGAGTGATGATGCTACAGGCAGAAGAAAGTGTTGCTTAAGGGAAAGAGTTGTAGCCATCAGTAAAAGGCCCCTGCTTGTGTTTAAAGTGGTAGTTTTGTATAGTTTGTGCAAAATGTTCCTGAGGTCAGTTCTATGCAGTTTTCCGCCTTGCACATCACACTGATGTACAGTAACAGCAACCATTTCCTGAAGTCTTCAATGGGGTACATGGTGGCATTAGCGGTGTTGATGGCACTATGCAGCCATTGCTCAGAATTAGTGTAAATCTACCTCGTAGATCTCAAGGAAAATCAGATGTGATCTTTAATTTATTGAACATTTGCTAATGATTGAAATAAGATTTTACAGACCAATAAATGTTAAATACATATTTGAGCATGTATCAGGTTGAGGGGAGGAGGATAGGAGGAGGGAGGGGACTACTTTGTCCATTCTCTTTACCTGCTGCCTCATGTCCTGCCCATCCCTGCCATGCTCACTTCTTGCCTCAGGTCTCCTTACCTGCACCTCATGTCGCCTGTCTGTCTCCCCTTCTAGATTGTAAGCTCCTTAGAGCAGGGCCCTCCTGTTCTCACATTACTCTTCTTGCCTTTCAATTACAGCTCTCTTAAGGGGTGTACACACGGGGAGATTTTGACTAAGCGATTTCGTCTAAGCAATAATAGTCTATGATCTAGTCAAAATTGCCTTGCCTGCACAGTCAATATATGCTTTGCAATTTCTGCTAGACAATATTGACTAAGCAGAAGAAAAATATGGAGATTTTGTGTAACCTTCTAGGAGATTTTGACTATATAGTCAAAATCTCAAGTTAAAAGTTCTCCGTGTGTACACCCCTTTACTCACCTACAATCTATACTTACATCTATTCTCATTCACTTCCCTGTATCTCAGCTGTATTGTGTACCAAGATTTGTGCTGTTTTTGTGTTTTCTGTCACTGTTCTGTATACCCTGTACTGTTATAATGTGTTCTATATGTACGGCGCTGCGTACCACTTGTGGTGCCTAATACCACTTTCACATCGCAGACCCGTTTTAAAAACCGGTATTTTAAACCGGTAATTAAAACGGGTCAGAGCCTTAATAGTGGCCAGATTACCGTTTTAAATGCAGTGTATCCTCAGAGCGAGGACGCCGGGGAAGCAACGAGTGATTGACGGCGGGTGCGCTGCTAGCCCCCTCCGGCGGGGATCGCTCCTGGACGCGGCGTATCCTGTGAGAGAGGACGCCGGGGAGCAGTGAGCGAGCGACAGCCGGGCGGGAGTGCGGCTCCCCGTCACAGGCAAAAACCAGCACCAACTCCCTTGAGAGAGGACGCTGGGGGAGCAGAGAGCAAGAGACGGCCGGGTGGAAGTGCGGCTGCCTCCCCCCAGGCAACGATTAATACCGGCGCCTGTGAGAAAGGACGCAGGGGAGCAGAGAGCAAGTGACACAGTTTACTTCCTGGTTCTGGGCAGTGACACCACGCAGGGGACAGCCTATCAGTGCTCTGTAGCTCTGTTCTAAGCCTGAAATACCGTTTCATTGAAACTGTACACATTCACATAGCAGAAAAAATGGCAAGGAACCGTGTAGGACTCTGCTTTTTACACGGTTCGAAATGCCAGTTAAATTGAAACGGTAAATCGGCTGTGGTGCATTCACAGTGCAGCCTTAAACGTTTTAAAAAGGGAAAAAAACGGCAATATACCGTTTTAAAAGTGCGATGTGAAAGGGGTATTATATATAAAAATATAATAATACTGTAATGGGGGGGGGGGGTTAAGTTCCTGTAGAAATGATAGAAATCTGCCAACTGTTTTACCATGTATAGATCGGTCTACTGTCATGTTAAAGCTCTCCTGTTACTGTATTTTGCGATCTACTAGCTGCCTTTACTTTTTGTATTGATAACCTCAGTTTGCCCTCTACAATGTGTCATGCGAATCCTCCATTCACTTTGTATGTGCTTGTTCTGTTTTTATGTAGAATGCTTACAAAACCCTGGAGTTTTGTGGCACCCTACAATAAAACAATAGTGACACTTTTCACCACTATACAAAATACTTTCTTAGTGGTGTATTTTTACTTTCTTCACATATTCATTTGTTAAACCATAATTTATAGTTTCACACTCCAGGTTATTTCTGGGGCTGTAGTGAGCTAAACTGTAATACAGGTCGAGTCTCCTGTATCTGGAGATCTCGTATCAGAAATATTCCAAAAGCCGTGTTTTTTTTTTTTAGAATGTATCAGTTTTTTTTTTGGGTACTTGTGTATTATCATGGCGCCCACTACTCCATTTGCGTAGAGGGCTATTCAGGGTAGTGAAATAGCATCGCATTGCATGCCATATTGTATGGCAGGAGATGCAATTTTCCTATGTAATATATTCACTGCTCTGTGTCAGTGAATCCATTAAAAAGATAGGATGCAATAAAAAATCGCATCGTATGGCATGCGATGAGATATCGGCTCTGATGGAACCTAGAATATTGACATATAATGTCATTTATTTTGCCCCCCCCCCCCACTATCCACATCATCCCGAAGCGTGGCGAGCGCAGTGGTACGCGTCCGACCGACCTTTTCATACCCCCACTATCCACGTCGGTGTGGAGTTGATTTTATATAGTGTGGCGAGCCCGAAGCGTGGCGAGCGGACGCGTAATACATGTAACATAATACACGTGCACTGGCCACACTATATAAAATCAACTCCACGCCGACGTGGATAGTGGGGATATGAAAAGGTCGATCGAACGTGTACCGCTGCGCTCACCACGCTTCGGGATCACGTTGATACTGGGGGGCGGGGGGTCATTAATAAATGACATTATGTAATTTAATGCTATAGTACATTAAATACCATTATAAATGTCAAAATCGCATCGCATGCCATACCATAATGGCATGCGATGCGATTTCACTACGTTTGCGTACGTAGTAAATTCGGGCGCCGTGATAATACACAAGTACCATTTTTTTTATTCCTCTCCCTCCTCTCAACCCCCCTCCCCCGCCAATTTACCAAGTTCCCTATGTCCACGGCGGCCTTCAGAATCTTCTTCAGCAGTCCCTTCTGCAATGCTGGGACCGCTGAAGAAGTTCCTGAAGGCCGCCGGAGGACCAGGTAAATGTGTTAAAAAAAAATATATATATATTCCTGAAAAATCCCTTATCCAGATTGCTTGTGGTCCTCAGCATTTCGGATAAGGGATACTTAACCTGTATTGTTTGGGCTTAAGATATGCCATCTTTTATCCACCAACATGAAGCTACTGGAACAGATTTTGTCAGACCTCTGTTAACAGACACAAATGCCAGTTTCTGCCCAAGGACAGATGCTAATTAATGCATTTTGTGCTGCTCCGTCCTATTCTGGGATGGTTATAACTTGGCCGGATCTTGTCTTTCCATTAAAGTGGACATTTTTGGGGCAGAAACTATGCTATCACATGGATCCAGTCTCATTGCGAGGGGAGGCGTTTTTCTGCTGGATATCTTGCACCTAGCTTGGGGATGGTTCAGTTGCCAATACTAAAGGCTTGTGGCATCTGGCATGAATCAATGGGAAGCATTGCTTTTCTTCTCGCAAACTCACTAACCTTGCATTAGTCCTACAGATGTTTTCTTTAACATATGTTCGTAAAACATAATTCCTGCAACTACAGCCACTTTGCTGTATCCTCTTTATGTGAAACTAGTAAGCCATCACGAAACAAATGCTTCGAAAGCTAGTAGATGTAGTTTAACTTGCTGCCAACAGATGGCAATGTAAGCCTGCTCAAAGAAAATGCTTCCAAAGGTAGTAGATGTAGTTTCAGTCGCTGACAACAGATGGCAGTATTTCGGAGCTGCATGGACACTAGGTAGGTAGATAGATAGATATTACTACTTTATATATACAGCAAATTGAGATAACTAGTACTATACAGTACATGCTATCAATCTTGGATTATGCTGCTTTCCCACTGCAGAAACGGGTAAAGACCCTGTATTGTTAAATGGGACTTTAAAACGTGTCTGAGCTTGAAACCCCTTTCCCACTGCATGTTGTAAACGGTATATTACTGGTTAATGACCGTTTTTGTACCATTCACATTGCACCCGTTTTGAAAGGTACAAAAACGGTAATTCACCAGTAATAGACCACCCATCCCATGGTACCTGTCCTGCCCCCCTCCTTGGAACCTGGCAGCTGGTACACCTGGTACCCCCGCTCCCCCCCCCCCCCCCCCTCCCCCTCCTCTGGTACCTGGCAGCAATCCATCCAGGCAGCGGGGCAGTGCAGTAGGCAGCGGCGCTCCTAGTCGGCAGGTCCCCCAATAATGCATGAAAGCATCATGCAGAAGGAGGCAGCAGCTGGTGCACAGACAGCGGGGGCACTAGGAGATTGTCATTTCATCGGCGGGGGTCCCTACTGCAAATGGGAAGTAGCGGAGACGCTCATTAAATATGCACATATTTAATTAGCAGCTCATTACATATGCTTCCACCTCCTGAGCACGGACCTGCCCGGATCCTCAGTGCCCCCGCTGTCTGTGCACCTGCCTCCTCCTGCATGCCCGGGAACTGCGGACTAGGAGCCCTGGCACGCCCTCTGCCTACTGTGCTGCCCGGATGGATCGCTACCAGGGGAGGTGGGGGGGGAGGGGGGGAGTACCAGCTGCAAGGTATCGGTGGGGGTTGGGGGCAGGACAGGTACCAGGGGAGGGGGAAGACTATTGTGGGATCTTAAATGCTGTTTAAGACCCTTTCCCACTGCCAAAAAAACAAGTCTTAAATGTGTAGGATTCTGCTTTTTACCATTTTAACAAATACCGGTATTTGTTAAACAGGTAAAGCAACCTGGAGCTTTCCCACTGCAGCTCTACCCATTTAAAAATGCTAAAAAAATATATATATATATTTACCGGTTAAGAGCTGCCGTGGGAAAGGGGCACACATACACTAGAAAAAGCAAACATGTTTAATGTTTCCCAAGTCGTTGGACAATGTTTTGGCCGTTTATGTCCGCACATTTTTCCCTCACACAAACTCTCACATACACACACTAAATGTATACCACATGTCTTGGACATAACACCCCCATCCCCCGCCCACCACACTCCTCCAAGGCACTTACCTGGTTCCCAAAAAGGAGGAGGAGGAGGAGGAGGAGTAGTATGAAAGGAGATAGGGAGAGGGGCCATCTGGTAAAGAGCCCAGTTCATTGGTGTCAGGTGGAGGGGCCCCAATAATCCTGGACTGCTACAGCAGCAGCTATAGATCAGGGAACTGTGTGAGCCTGACTGCTGCAGCCCCGTTGTATATGTGGACACAGTGAGTGAGTCATAACTGTCATGCGAAGGTATCAGAGTGGCTGGCAACATACTTCTGGCCACAGGCTTTGCACAAGAACAGCGAGCCTGTGACCCCCAAACAGCTGACCCTGCTACATTTTAACAGCACACCCAATCTGCCCGCCCTCTGTCAATTAAAGCTGCTGCTGTGCTGTGCATCAGGTAGTGCGCGCTTAGTGCGCGCTATCAGGAGCGTGTAGTTCATCGTGAGCACGCTCAGGAGGGATGGGATCTCCCTTCTATGCGGGGAGGGGGTCGTGGGGTCTGGATCTCAGAGATGCTGCGGGGGGGGTCGTTGAGGTGTCCAGGTCGTGGCGAGGGTTACACTACTGTCCGCAGCTGCGTGGCCTCCTTAGGCAGGAGTCAGGACTTGGAGCCGAGACACACTGCCGCTGCGTGACAATATCTGGTCGCCAGGGAGAAAATGCTGGTCGCCGTGGTGACCTGGCGCCTGGGTTTTATCGAGCCCTGCCATAGTGTGATATACACTATGGACAAAAGTATTCTAGAGTGTGACCATTACACAGAGACTGTAATGATGTTGTATTAATATGCAGTTGGTCCCTCTTTTGTAGCTATTACAGCTTATACTCTTCTTGGAAGGCTTTTGAAGTGTTTCTTTGGGAATTTGTTCCCATGCATCCCTGAAGAGCATGGATGGTGTAATTGTTAACATCACTGCCTCAAAGCGCTGAGGTCACGGTTCGATTCCCACCATGGCTCTATCTATGCAGAGTTTGTATATTCTCCCCGTGCTTGCGTGGGTTTACAAATAATTGATGGATAAATAAAGTACTTATGAGGTCAGAAACTAATGTTGGAAGAGAAGGCCTCACAATCTCTGTTCCAGTTCATGCCAAAGCTACTCAATGGAGTTGAGGTCAGGGCTCTGTGCAGACCAGTCAAGTTCTTCCACACTGAACTCATGAAACCATGTCTTTAATAGTCCTTGCTTTGTATACTGGAATAGAAAAGGGCCTTCACCAAATTATTGCCACAAAGTTGGCAGCATAGCATTATCTAAAATGTATTGGTATGCTGAAGCATTAACATTGCCTTTTACCTTTGATAAGGAGCCTTCGGTGGAGGACCAGTGAGACTGAGCAGGTACTGTGGCATTATTAGTAAGGGGCAGAATATTATGTTGTCAGTGGCATTACTGTGCAGAGCATAATGTGTTGCAAGATTACTGTGTTGGGCTTAATATGGTGTAAGGGCCACTATTGTGTCGCAGCAAGACTGTTCTTTGTTCTTTTTTGTGCAAAGACACGTTGCAACAAGGCCACACCTGCTGTTTAAGCACTTGCATGCAAATACTACAAATTTTGAATGTATATGGGGGTGGCGTGCATTTTTTACTGTTTGCACTTGGAGCCAATTTGTCTAGAAAAGTCCCTGACCTTATACTCCTATCACACACTGCTGTTGCTGTATCATCAGCTGAGACTCTGGCAGCCATGAGTCAGTCAGTTCCAGCAATCTGGCAAATTCAATGAAATACCCCTTTCCAACTGCAGCTCTTACGGTAATTTGCCATTTTTTTAGCCCTTTTAAATGGGTAGAGCTGAAGTGGGAAAGCTCCAGGGTGCTTTACCTGTTTAACAAATACCCGTATTTGTTAATTGGGTAAAAGCAGCGTCCTACACATTTAAGACTTGTTTTTTTGGCAGTGGGAAAGGAAACCAGCGGAGGAGGGAGACCAGTGTGGGAAAACAGTTTAGAGACCCTTTCCCACTGCCCAAAAAAGGTTCTTAAACCCGTTTAAGACCCTTTTATTGGCAGTGGGAAAGGGTCTTTAAACTGTTTTCCCACACTGGTCTCCCTCCTCCGCTGGTACCCCCCCCCTCACCTGGTACCTTGCAGCTGGTATCCCCGCTCCCCCCTCTCCCCTGGTACCTGGCAGCAATCCCAGAGATCTGGGCAGCGCAGTCTGTGCTCAGGTGGAGGAAGCAGGTCCATTAGGAGAGTGTGATTTAATCTGCGTGGTCCCTGCTGCAAATGGGAACTAGTGGGCCGCTCATTACATATGTGCAATTGTAATGAATGGCACATTCATATGTGCATATGTAATGAGCAGGATCCGCTGCCTCCTAGTGACCCGTGCACGCCCACTGCCTACCTCGTTGCCAAGTACCAGGGGAGGGAGAGAGTGTTACTAGTTGCTGCCTACTGCATGGTATATTACTGGTTAATTACCGTGTACCTTTCACAACGGGTGCAATATGAAAGGTACAAAAACTGTAATTAACCAGTAATATACCGTTTACAACATGCAGCATGAATGGGGTTAAACTTGCTCTGACCCGGTTAAAGAAACGTTTAAAAAAAAAAAAATCCGGTCAGAGCAGGTTTGGCAGTGGGAAAGCAGCATAAGTAAAGGCCGCTGTCATTGGTGACAGTCATTTTGATAAACTTTTACTGTGTGTGTATATATGTATAGTGTGTGTGCACTTAATAAATGTGTGTATCTAATTTTTTTTTTTATTAAGCGTCTCAAAGATTCACAGCTCTGTACAAGTGTCTTACAGACAAATTTGTTGCATCAAAAACGCCGGGTCGCACCCAGGTTTTTGATCCCTGTTTCAAGCCGGGTGCGACCCGGCGTTTGCTCTCTTTACACCGCCCGCAGTCCCCCGCTGCAGCTTGGAGATGACGTCATCTCCAGGAGCCGATCGCCGGGACCCGGACCGCGCGTGCTGGGGGCAAGCCCAGCACTAAGGTAATCTGCTTGGCTGCCCCCGTGCACCCCCCCTCCCCCCAGCCCTTGTCCGGGTGGTGAATGGATGCTGCACACAGGCATCCATTCACTTCCACCGCTGCTGCTGTCTGCAGAGTATAGCAGACAGCAGCGAAGCCTGTGTGTGCCCCCCGCCCAACCTGCGGACACCGCTGTCCGCAGGTTGTACGTCCCCCATTGATGTAAATGAGAGCCAGGTCGGGTGACCCGGCATACCCATTTAAACTACCCTCTACCCAGGTCCTAGCCGTGTTCTACCCAGGTCAGGACCTGGGTAGAAGTCCCGTGTAAAGGGACAAGGCGTGTCCCATTTAACCGCCGCTGACCCGCCGAAGACCCGGGGTTTTGCTGCGGTGTAAAAGGGGTATAAAGGACAGCTCAAAGAAAAACATAATTAAATCTACAGATTATGTAGCAACAGAAAGGAAAGAGGGCCCTGCTAGCAAAAGGCTTACATACTTAGTGTTCACTCTATAAATTTTTTTAGGGCAGGGTGCTGACCACAGGGAGGGCACATATTTCAATTGTGAGGGCACATTTTAATTTTAAAAGGGCAAAATGAATGCGAGATTGTATGTATGTATGTATGTATGTATGAAAAAAAAAAAAAAAATATATATATATATATATATATATATATATATATTCAATCTTATTCTGGCAGCACAGAACTGACTACCTATACTAAACTGGCTGTGGTGACTGAAGCACTTACCAATGAACAGACTTTGTAGACTATGCTGTCAGTTACCGCCAGGACTGAGAAGCGCGGCACTGTCAGTGCAGCTAGGGAGACTGCAGGCAGGGCTGCCATCAAAAATTCTGGGGCCAGGGACAGACAATATGACACCATAATACTCATTACATATTACATTACACGCTTTAATGCCTATGACACATTATGCTACATGCCGTAAATGCCAATTACACATTATACCAAACACCGTAATGCCCATAACACATTATACCAAACACTGTTATGCGCATTACATATTATACCACGCGCTGTAATGCCTATTACACATTAAGCTGTTCTCCTGTACACTGTACTCCTCGGCAACCTACGGAATCCTGGGTGTCGGAGAAACACATTTACTGTCTTATATTAATTTATTTATATATAGTAGAGAATAGGTGTCACTCCCCAGACTTAAAAAATGACACCTGGAGACAGGGTACAGGGGGTGGAGTGACAGAGGGCCAGATGAAGGGGTGAGAGGAGGTGATGGGTGACGTGACGAGCTGAGGCAATGGTACACGTGAAAAATCCTGGGATTATTGTGTACTGTATGTTTGAAATGGATATTACTAGCACAGAATAGGAATCCCTCCAACACAAATATCTGTACTGGATGG